>NC_056508.1:7228347-7239360 GCF_014905685.2 Nematolebias whitei
TTTTTTTGAATGTCCAGAGGACCAGATTTAACTGTTTTATATTTTTCTACCTGGATTATTGAGCATGCATTAGGAGAAGTAGCATTTATGTTCATTATGTGAATAGATACAGTTTTAAAGGGGTTTTTTACACTACTAGTTTTCCCAAAACTGTAATTTTTGGAAGCTGAAATTAAAAAGAAAAGTGTCTTGAATGGAAAATACATGATTTTTAAAAGTATAAAAATTGTATTAATACTATTAAAGAACAGGTCTTAAGTATTTCTGTTACAATTTTTTTCTCGATTCCATTAAAGAGACAAATTGAAGAAAATTATTTAATAAACATGAGGGTTATGAGGGGATCCTTGAAACTTTTTCTCCTTTGTAGGTGTCCCAGAACCCAAAAAGTTTGAGAACCCCTGCCATATAGTTTAACAGTCATAGTCCTGTAAAATTCTGTAATAGTTCCACTGACTGCAGCTCCTCCTCCAAGATAGTTGCCAGTTAACACCAGCTGCTGGCCATCCACCTGATGAGGTCCTTCCACTACTTAAGGCTGCAGTCCAGTGTGACTCGTCACTGGAGCATTGTACCCTTTCTCGTATTGATACTTTTGGCCTGTTTATCATCCGACTATGAGTTGTACTTAGATTGTTCTTGTGCCAGCAGTCATCCTGCCGCTTTGGTCCTTGTCCAGTCCTGGTCCTGCTGGGACCCCTGTCCTCGCCTGTAATGCCTTGCCTTCCGGCCACTCGCCTGTTTGACCTGCCTTGCCAGACCTAATTGGTTCCTCATCTCTGGAGCTCCTGGTGGATTCCAATCTGAGTCCAATCATCAGTGTCTCCACCTGTAAGAGAAACAAACAAATTACCAACTGTGCTCTGCCTTACAAGTGGACCCAACTGACAGTTCTCTTTCCCAGGATCTCCAAGAGATGACCACCTGTAAATAATATATCACTGTAAATAATAAACACTGTTACCTTTTTCTACCTGAGTCTTGTCCTGGTCTGGTCTCGTACCACTCTGGGTTCCCTGCATTCTGACAGAAATGCTCCTGCCACACAAGGCCCAGAACGAGACCAGAAGTGAGCACACTCCTTCCTCCTCACAGATGGAACACATCAATAAACTTGAGGAGATGCTTCGACAAGTATTAACCCAGCAACAAGAGGCACAGATCAACATGAGAGAACTAGGAGGTATGGTCTATTCACTTAACCAATGACTTTCACCTTCTTCTCCTCCTCCAGCACCTCCCGAGCCCAGTTCCTCCAAAACGGAAAGCAGAGGCACTGCCACTACCCAACACGTAATCTCTAAACCTTCAGAATATTTCTCTGGAGATCCTAACCAGTGTGGAGGTTTCCTATTACAAATTAAGCTCACTTTCAAGGGAGCACCCCAGCTATATGCTACAGACATCGCAAAGATCACTTATTTCACCAACCAATTAAAAGGTGACACACTTTGGTGGGCTAACTCCTTCCTACAATTTCACAATTTGGCTTTTGTATTGTCTGATACCTTGTTAAAGGAATTTCACCAAATATTCGACCGTCCTCTGCAGAAACCCAACGCCATAAATCTAAAAAAGTTAAGTCTGGTCCTCTGGACATTCAAAAAAACAAAACAAAGCAAAACAAACAGAAAAAAATGCAGAAACGTTTCGTCTTTCATCCGAAAGACTTCTTCAGTCTGAGGTGCTGTATTCAGCTCAGTCTTATAAATAGCCATACCAACCAACGCCATAAAGCGACTCTTTGAATTACGTCAGAGTCAACGTCCAGTGGCAGATTACACTCTTGAATTCTGCATCCTCGCCACTCAGACGGGGTGGAACGAAACAGCGCTTCAAGATACTTTTCTAAATTCTCTATCTGACCCTATTAAAGACCAGATAGCTGCATGAGACGAACCAGACGGTTTTGACAAGCTGATTGAACTGGCAGTCTCCATTGATGAACGCTTCCGGAAATGAAGGAAAGAGCAGGACTCCAATCCCGACAATCACTCCACTTCCGGGTTCACGACATCAGGTGAGCCTCGCACCTACAAACACCTAGTAGCGAACTACAAGAACCATGAACACCTCACTTCCGGTTCACCTCCCCTCCCCTCTCTATGATTCCAGCTAAACACCTTCCTGCTCTTCCCAAACCAGAACTGATACAAATTGGACACACTCGTTTAACACCTGAAGAGAGACAGAGTCGCAATGACTCTCTTGCATTTACTGTGGCAATTCTGGTCATTAGTTAGCTAACTGCCCGCTTTGGGGAAACAAGAAGCGTCTGCCAGTGAAGAGAGAGATACTGGTGGGCACTTCTGCTCTCTATCCCACATGTAGACTTTTACTTCCCACTTTCATTCAAATAAATCAAGACCACCTTCCTGGATCAGCTTTAGAATGATCAATCAACCTTTATTTAGACAGGTAAATCCCATTGAGCCTCGAGGACTCATTTACAAGAGAGACCTGAAGTTGACTCCAGTGCAGAAAAGAACTTAATTAGTCTAAATCTGGTTCAAAAATTATCCCTGCCTACTCAAGAGATTCCCCCGTTTCCATTGCTGGGGTTACAGGTGAAATCTTAGCCCAGGTTCTCCTCAAGACCACTGGTTTACATTAAATAATTTTGGGGAATCATCATGAGACAAATGATTTTTTTTCATATTTGAGTCTCCCAACGCCCAACTAATTCTGGGTTACCCATGACTCAAGGAGCACAACCCTCACATTAATTGGAAGCTTGGAAGAATTGAAAAATGGAGTGATATATGCTTAAAGCACTGTTTATGCTCTGCCGTCACTAATCAACACATTGAGAATGCTCCCCTTGAGGAGGCCGACATCTCTGCTGTTCCTCCCAATTATCATGATCTGGTCCCTGTATTTAGTAAACAGCAAGCCCTGTCGCTTCCTTCTCACTGTCCTTATGATTGTGCGATCGACCTCCTCCCTGGGTCCCATTTTCCCGCCAGTCGACTGTATTCAGATAACTACTCGTTATTCTGTCAAACACTAACCTTTCCCCTCTGTATCATTTTAGATACATTTCCTGCTCCTGGACCTGAGACACCAGAAGCTGTTTATTTACTCAATAAACATTTAAAAAAACCTTTCTGAGTCTGTGTGTAGGATCCTCTGCCATCAGATCTCTGACAGATTGATCTGGCCAAACATGGATCCTGCACCGGGCTCAGAATGGCGCTCTGGTGTGGAAGGTGCCATTAGTAAATTAGAGACCGGCATGAATGAGATCATGAACATGCTTAACCCTCCTGTTATGTTGCGGGTCAAATTGAATTAAATTAAATTAAATTAAAGTTTTAATTTTTTTTTTAAATAGTTGAAAATATTTTTTCTGCATGAAACTTTTTCTATTTGTCTTAATAGTTCCACTCAACATATAAATTGAAAATGGTTCACTTTACACATTTGTACCACCCCCTGCATTTACTTGCTACATCGATACTGTTCGGGTCAATTTGACCCGGCAGTCAAGTTGAAGGGTAAAAAGGGTAAAAAAAAAATTCCAATTCTATTTGTTTCCTTGAAACTATGAGACATATTTCACCACACACACACACACACACACCACACCACACACATGCACACATGCATGCACACAAACCCACTTTCTCACTATTCTCTTTACTTTGCAAGGAAACTGTGAGAAAGCAGGTGTTTATACAACTTTTGACGGGAACCTTTTCTGTTCCTGTGGGAAAACTCCACCCACACTGAGTGGACACTCAGCAGAAGTGGAGGGGTGGGAGGGCATAAATACTCTCTGCAAGGGAGTCCTAAACATATTACACACTGAAGGTACATGTGATATCGTCACTGTCAGAGGTCAGGAAATGAGCAGCAGGAAAAAAATGTTTACAGTCCAGGAAGTGCTGGATCTTCTCATTGATCATGACAGTGAAATAGAAGAGGAGGTGTCTGAAGCTGAAGACAGTATTGAGGTCAATTCTGAGTCTGATGATTCTGATTATGAACCAATTGATGAAAGTGATATTCATGTTTCTCCAAGCAAGACATTCATGTCAAAAAATGATGAAATTCAGTGGTCTTCATCTCCAACTAAGCACCTCGGAAAACAGTGTGCAGAAAATATAATAAAGACAGTGCCAGGGCCTACAAGGATGGCAGTAACTCGAGTCACAGATATCAAGTCGATCTTTGAGCTACTCATGCCTAATGTAATACAAAAAAATCATTCTTCAAATGACAAATCTAGAAGGAAGGCGAGTTTTTGGAGAGAACTGGAAGGAGCTGGACCAAATGCATTTACATGCATATTTGGGGGTTCTCATTCTGACCGGAGTTTACAAGTCAAAGGATGAATCAACAGCCAGTCTATGGGATGCAGAGACAGGCAGGGCAATATTTCAGGCCACAATGTCTCTGGAGACTTTTCATATTTTCTTCAGAGTAATCCGAATTGACAATCGAGAGACAAGAGCTGTCAGATGGGAAACAGAGAAACTAGCAGCTATTAGGACAGTGTGGGACAAGTGGGTTGAGCAACTTCCCCTGTTCTATAACCCAGGCCCTAATGTCACAGTGGATGAAAGACTTGTGGCATTCAGAGGTCGCTGCTCATTTAGGCAATGTATGCCTTCCAAGCCAGCTAAATATGGCATAAAATTCTGGGCAGCATGTGATGCAAAAACCAGCTATGTTTTGAACATGCAGGTTTACACTGGAAAGCCAGCTGGAGGAGCCCCACAAAAAAATCAAGGTACAAGGGTTGTGCTTGACATGTTAAATGGTCTCAGAGGGCACAACATAACCTGTGACATCCTGATGCATGCTCAATAATCCAGGTAGAAAAATCAGATTGACCAGAGGACCAGATTGAACTTTTCTGGATAACCTGTGACAATTTTTTCACAAGCTATAACTTGAGTCAAGAACTTCTAAAAAGAAAGCTCACGATGGTTGGGACAGTCCGTAAGAACAGAGCTGAACTCCCCGCTGAGCTACTGGTGACAAAGAACAGGGACCCTCAATCGTCCATGTTTGCCTTTACAGACAATACAGCCCTGGTGTCCTATTGCCCTAAAAAGGGGGAAAATGTTGTGCTTGTGAGCACTTTGCATAAAAATGCTGAAATCAGCACACGAGAGGACCATAAACCAACTATGATCCTTGACTACAATGCTACCAAAGTCGGGGTGGACAATCTGGGCAAGGTCACAGGGTCATACAGCACCAAGAGAATGACTGTGCGCTGGCCACTGGTCATCTTTTACAACATCATTGATGTATCAGCATACAACGCATTTGTCATTTGGACGGAAATCTTTCCGGAGTGGAATGTGTCAAAGCTGTACAAGAGGCGCATTTTCTTAGAAGAGCTGGGCAAGGCACTTGTGGTACCACATATAAAACGAAGACAGCAAATGCCAAGGACCCCAGCTACTGCAGCTGTAGTAAAGGAGATCCAGGAGAGGACTACACCCAGTACATCAGTGTGTGAGGTAAGTAAAAGTGTGTGTTTGTGCGAGTGCATGTTATGTGTGTCTTAGGAGCATCAAAAAATATATTAACCATTTTATTAGTCTTTCTAGGTTGCTACTGGAGGAAAAAAGAAGAGGAAGAGGTGCCAGGTTTGCAAGCCATCTGATGATGTCAAAACGAGCATGACTTGTGTGAAATGTGCAAAATTTATTTGCACAAAGCACAGTCTGATGACATGTCCTTCATGTGTTGTGTAGATGACAAAACTAAAGCATCTAGTTAATTTACATATATTCATTTTTGTGGTATTTCTGATTGTATTCATTGCATGGTGTATACCATCACAACATGATGACATGTTACTTGTGAGCTGTGGAGATTCACAGACATACATGCACTGTGTTAGTGTTCCTAGTGTTGTTTTGTTTATTTCTGGTTCAAAAAAGAGTGGCTGAATAAAGTTTACTTTCAATACAAATCTTCATGACTCATTTGTCTTGATTTTAATGAGCGGGTCAATTTGACCCAGAACAGTATATGCGTCTCAAGTTCAATTATAAAGATCACCCTTTGAAAAAAAAAAATTAAATGTAATATAAAAAATTTTACAAACATCAATTTCAAGGATAATTATTGTTTTTTTTTTTGTGTGTAGGTTTATTCAGCAAAAATGAGTTAGTTGTTGTTATTTATCCTTTATTTATGATAAATAAAAAAAAACATCATTGCACAAATATTAACTGACATGGTTAGTATTGGAGTTAATAATCAGATACAAAAATGTTTTGGAGGCTTTTTTGGGTTTCTGACACTATTACATGATTAAACACTCTCCGGGTCAAATTGACTCACGAACATTATTGCTTTACCTCAGAAACGAACATAACAGGAGGGTTAAGACTCTAACTCCTCACTCTAACCATCCATCCATCCATCCATTTTCTTTACCCGCTTATTCCATTTTGGGTCACGGGGGTCGCTGGTGCCCATGTCCAGCAATCACTGTGCGAGGGGCGGGGTACACCCTGGACGGGTCGCAGGTCCATCACAGGGCCACATAGAGACAAACGAGACAAACAACCATTCACTCTCTCACTCACACCTAGGGACAATTTAGAGTTACCAATCAGCCTAACATGCATGTTTTTGGTCTGTGGGAGGAAACCGGAGTACCCGGAGAAAACCCACGCATGCACGGAGAGAACATGCTAACTCCACCCAGAAAGGCCCCCGGACCGGGATTTGAACCAGGGACCTGCTCGCTGAGAGGCAGCAGCTCTACCAGTTGCGCCACCGTGCTGCCCCCTCACTCTAACCCTCAGGACTCAAATCATGCCGGCAGCCCTGCATATGCTGGAACCACAAGTAACCCACTCCGGGAACCATGATTGGCTCCACCAGAACTGTTTTTAGGGGCACCGGACCAGTGCCGCCCGTTCCTAACACAATGTGAAATTCATTTTCAGCTCCAGCTCTCATCCTTCCCCTCTGAATGTGCTAAGGTGGCATATACCGTGTCCCTCCTGTCTGGAAAAGCTAAGTCTTGGGGAACGTCAGAATGGCAAAAGGATTCAAGGTACTGCTACTTGTTTCATGAGTTTTCTAAAGAGCTGTGCAGTTTTTGACCCCATCTTCCCAGAAAGAGAGGCTGCTTAAAACTGTTTTCAGTGAAAGAGGGAAAACAAAGAGTAACTGAGTACATTATAGATTTTCATGCTACGGCTGCTGGTAGTAAATGGAATGAAGAGGCACTAACTGATGCTTTCTACCGAGGGCTTAATGAGGAGATCAAGGACAACCTGGCAACCAAGCGATACCCGGACTCACTACAGGACCTAAAGGATTTGGCTACAAGGGTGGATCTGCACTTGATGGAGAGATCCTGAGAACGAGCTGAGAGATCCAGCAGAGCCTCAAGACCCCTTGAGGAACCCAGAGAGGCGCCCAGACGGCTTCCCCTGGGACCCCCCTCTCTATCACATCCACAAGAGACACCACCACGAGAGGAGTCCATGGAGATTGGACGCAGCCGTCTTACTCCAGAGGAATGTGAGAGGAGAAGTCGGAACCGGCTGTGTTTCTAATGTGGCCAGGACTCTCACAACGTCTCTAACTGTCCGTTAAAAGGCCAGACTCAGCAGAGAAGAGGAGACTCCTGCTGAGTCAGACCCAGAATCCAGTAATCTCCTTCCCCTTCACGTTTCCAGATGAGCTGTCCACTTCTCATAAGACCTGCACATCCATTAAAGTACTCATCGACCCAGGGGCCGACTCTGAGTTCATGGACCTTCAGTTTGCTTAAGAACGAGGAATAAAACTGTTTAAATCCCCTAAACCACTGTCCATCGTAGCCTTACATGGTCACCCTCTTCATGACTCCTCTTTAGTCTCCAAAACATGTTACTTTAACCATAGGGGGTAATCACAAAGAGACAATACAGTTTCTTATTATCAAATCACCCCACTTTCCTGTAGTCCTAGGGGCCACATGGCTTTCAGAACACAACCCACATATTAACTGGCAACAGAAGGAGATTGTGGGATGGTCCAATAACTGTTTGTCATCTTGTATCTTTGATGCGGTCATTCCCTCAATGTCCAAGAACAATATTAAAGATACTTATCCAGATCTTTCTAAGGTTCCAGAGGAGTACCTTGACTTGAAGGAGGTTTTTAACAAAGTCAAGGCCACCTCTTTACCACCGCACAAGCCTTATGATTGCCCTATTGACTTGGTTCCTGGTTCTACTCCCCCTAAAGGGTCCCTGTACTCTCTGTCTACTCCTGAATAAGAAGCCATGCAGGAGTACATCAAGACCTCGCTTCAAGCCGGCATCATCAGGTCTTCTACCTCTCCAGCAGGCGCTGGTTTCTTCTTCATGGGGAAGAAGGATGGATCCTTAAGACCCTTCATAGACATTAGAGGGTTAAACAAAATAACCATAAAAAACAAATACCCTCTTCCGTTAATGTTATCCGCCTTTGACCTTATCCAAGGTGCTTCATTTCTTACCAAGCTCGACCTCCGTAATGCGTACCATCTGGTGCGCATACGTGAGGGAGATGATTGGAAGACGACCTTCAACGCACCCAATGGTCATTATGAATATTTGGTTATACCTATTGGCTTGACCAATGCCCCACCTGTGTTCCAGTCTCTGGTCAATGATGTCCTAAGGGACATGGTTAATCAGTTTATCCTGATGCATGCTCAATAATCCAGGTAGAAAAATCCAAAAAAGTTCAATCTGGTCCTCTGGACATTCAAAAAAAAAAAAACAAAGCAAAAAAATCTAGAAACGTTTCGTCTCTCATCCAAGAGACTTCCTCAGTCTGAGGCGCTGTTTTCAGCTCAGTCTCTTAAATAGCACCTTCGCAGAGTGGATCAACCAATTTGCTGCTGACAACCAAAACCAGCTGATCACATGCTCAAGAAGGACCATCAGCATAACAATGGATCATTAGCACACTGATGGCTGTTTACTGTTCACAGAGGGCTGAGTGATACTAGCAATCACAGCATTGTAAGAGGGGGACAGTTGAACCCGGAGGCCTCCACCCCTGTTTAACGATGGACGATTTCTTTTCACAAAGATGGCCTCCTTTACTCCTCTCTCCAGCTCCTCAGACTGAGGAAGTCTCTCGGATGAGAGACGAAACGTTTCTACATTTTTTGTTGATTTGCTTTGTTTTGTTTTTTTGAATGTCCAGAGGACCAGATTTAACTTTTTTAGATTTGCATTTATACTTCTACTATTAAAGTGAATAATAGAGAGACCTCCATTTGTTATATTGATGTCATTAAACTGTTCTTCATTGTAATATTCACAGTCTTTTATTACAGTGAAAAAAAATTGTATCAATCACATCTTCAACATCGTATATTTTAAACTCTGTCTTCGTATGTTGCCATGTTTTAATGTATTTGTTCATTTTATATTTTGTTAATTTCTTGTTTGTGATGTTATGTCAATGATTTATCATCTGTCCTCTCCTGAGCTCATTTTAGTCTTTCCAAATCCTTCAGTTCTTTTATTATTTTAGCCTGAGATCTTTCCTGTAGTTTGATCCAAATGTTTCCATTTCTTGTCCAAGTTTATGCTATTTTTTTCTGTTTTTTTAACAACCTTGCTTCACGTGCAATATTTCCTTTTTTTTAGTTAGATGTTCGTTTATGTAAACATTTGTTCCCTTCAGTTTTTTTGCTTGCATTATTACCTTGTTTCTTGATTTTCTGCTAATGAACTTTATGACTATGGATGGTTTGGCTTTATCAGATTTGTTGGGCAGGGTGTGACAGGTTGAAATGTCCTTGTGTTCGATGTCAATGTCTTTGTTTTCTAAAAAAATCACTACTTGCTCCTCCAGAGTCTGTAGTTCTTCCTGTGGTGCGTCTTCTGTAATGTTAGAACCAGCAACAACTCTTGCATATGTCGGGTTCCTAACTTCCAGTCCAGTGATCACCAAGTTGTCTATTTTTGTGTATTGTTCCATGTCGTCTACTCTTTGTTCCAGTTCAGCCATTTTTCTGTCTTTATTAATCATCAGTTCTTTCAATTGTTTCACTTCTTCAAACAGTCCTGTCAGTAATTCACATTTAGTTGATAATCTAGTCACATCAGCACTCAATTTAGTCAGTTCAGCACTCATAAAGTTCAAAGATGTTTTAACTTCCTCCATTTCTTCTGAATTATTTTCCGACTCTTGATTCCTTGTTATGTGTTTGCTCGACATTACTCACGATACTTCTGGATTGTTGGTATCAACTCTCAGAAGCACAGAATCTAGCCACGAGGTTCACAGGCTTATGTTGTTAGCCGAGGTCTAGCGAGGCCTAACGAGCCCTAGCGAGGCCTAGCGAGGCCTAGCGAGGCCTAGCGGCAACAACCCCCAGGTCCCACGCGGTCTCACAATTCACTCGGTCCAGCAGCTCGCAGGCCCAATGGCGGCAGACCGGGTCCCGGTTGCAATAGCTCCCAGATCTGACAGCTGTAGTCTGGCTTCCTCGGCTTCAGCGGCTCGCAGGTTCAATCGGCGGCAGACTGATCTCTGCTGCAACAGCTCACAGATCCAGCAGCTCCCGCTTGGCTTCAGCGGCTCGCAGGTCCAATTGGCGGCGGACCGGGTCTCCGCCGCAACAGCTCGGCTTCAGCGACTTGCAGGTCCAATCGGCGGCAGACCATGTCTCCGCTGCAACAGCTCCCAGATCCAACAGCTCCCACTCGGCTTCAGTGGCTCGCAGGTCCAATCGGCGGTGGACGGGCTCTCTGCCGCAACAGCTCGGTTTCAGCAGCTCGCAGGTCCAAACGGCAGCAGACTGGGTCTCCGCCGCAACAGCTCCCAGGTCCGACAGCTGCAGCTCGGCTTAGGCGGCTCGCAGGTCCAAACGGCAGTAGACCGGGTCTCCGCAGGCCTCACTAGCCAAAGCAGCTCCCAGGCCAGCTCATTAGCTAAACTTGTGGCTCAGCTTACTTCCACGGTTCAGAGTGCGCAAACTTCCTTCTTCCACCTGTTCCATATATATATATATACATACATATATATTATCTCTCTCTC
>NC_056508.1:7239460-7242648 GCF_014905685.2 Nematolebias whitei
TATATATATATATATATATAAATAGAGAGAGAGATAATATATGTATATATATATATATATATATATATATATATATATATATATATATATATATATATATATATATGTACACACAAATTTGGAGTTAGTTTGTATAGTTAGCAATCTAGCATCCAGCAGAGTTCTCACCTCAGCATTTAGCCAGGATTTCTGAGTCAGATAATAGGTTGTTGTTCTGGTGGTGATGACATCATTAGCACACTTGGAGATAAAGCCAAGAACAGAAGAGGTCTATTCCTCCAGGTCCACCTCTCCTTCATATGTAGCTGCCTCTCTGAAGACCTGCCAATTTGTGCACTGCAAACAGTCCTGGAGCAAGCACAGAGTCTACATTCCAGGGCTGCACAGTGACTGTCTTCTTTGTTGGCCTAATCTGTCTCATCAGCAGATGATATGCTGGCACCAGCAGGATTGAGATGTGGTCAAAGAGGACAAGATGTGGGTGAGGAAGAGCTCTGTATGCACCGTGAATTTTAGTGTACATAGTCCAACATGTTGTCTCTCCGCGTAAGAAAGGTGACATGCTGGTAAAAACTAGGCAGAGTGTCCATCAGTTTCATGTGGTTAAAGTCCCCCACAACCACGTAAATTGCCTCTGGGTGCTTTATCTGCATTGAGCTAATGGTATTATACAGCTCCTTTGATGCTTCGTTAGCATTAGCACCCGGCAGGATGTAAACAATCTGACTGACTGGTAGGCAAGAAGGCGCTAGTGTGTGTGATTTGCTGTCTCTTGCTGTTTGTGTTCGTGCTGTTTTTGTTTTTTATCACCAGTGCCGGTTCACTTCTTGTGTATGATTGCCAAATGTTGGATCTTTGTCTCTCTGCCAAGGATTTAGTGAAAATTGACTCTGATTGTGGTGTTCATACGACATTTCAGCCGTTTTCCTTCCCCGGTCGGACACCTGCTCACCTCTGCCACACCCACGCTCCACTCCCTCGACGTAAACGCCAGCGCCACCTGGGCAAACGCAGCAGCTGACTGTTAAAGTTGAAGGCTTTCTTGGCACGATTTCCCGTGGCCTCCTGAAGGAGAAATGGAGCGGTACCTGGTCTTTTTCTGAGCCCGCAGTCGCTGGATCCTGCTGACAGCTGGCTGGTGTGGGTCGTCGATTCGGATGATGTGGTCCGCCCCCGCGGTCCCTGCTCTCCACATCCTCGTGTGGATCCCTACCATCTACGAGCCCTGTGTTGAGCTCCACAGACAGCTGCAGCACTGGCCCCTGCCAGGTTCAGCCTTGTTAATTTAAGATCACTGTCAAATAAAACTTTCATCTTGAGGGATTTCTTCATGTCCCGTGATCTGGATTTTCTCTGCGTGATGGAGAAATGGCTGAGAACCGGCAAGCCCACTGCTCTTATTGAACTGTCACCACCGGATTGCTGCTATTTTAATTGCCCACGCCTGTCGGGTCAAAAAAGAGGAAGAATAACAGAAGTTTTTAAAAACGATTTTAAATTCCGGCAGATCTGCCTCCAGTCCTTTTTTACAAGTTTTGAACATTGCTCATTTGAAATCGGCCGCTCTCATGTTGTCTTGTTTGTCGTCATCTATCAGTCATCCAAGCACAATAAGGATTTTATAAATGACTTTTTAGAAATTTTGGCCGACATCTTGCCTAAAAATGATTGTGTTCTCATGCTTGGTGATTTTAATATTCACGTCTGCTGCCCAGAAAAGCCGATCTCCAAAGCTTTTTAAACATTATTGACTCTTTTAACTTTGTGCAGTCTGTGTCTGGTCCTACTCATGAACTCGGGCACACATTTGACTTAGTCCTGTCTCACGGTCTGGATGTTTCCAATTTGGACATATGTGATGTTGTTTTCTCGGATTATATGCCGATCCTATTTGACTTTCACACACACTGTCCAGTTAAACTGCACACTCCTCAGCGCTGTCACATGTTTAACTCCTCCTCTCCAGCCCTGTTCTCCTCCACTTTTCTTGGTCTCTGCAAGGATAACTCTAAAGACTCTTTGTTTAAATATTGATGAACTGGTTTCCAGCTTCCACTCTGTTTGTTTACAAACACTGGACACGATCGCTCCTTTGAAGAGCCGGTGCACCAAACCTGCCCCCGAGCCCTGGCTGAGTGACGTCACACGCGCTGCCAGGCGCGAGTGCATGAGTGCGGAGCGCAGGTGGAAAAAGGGCAGGCTACATGTTTCTTTTGATATTTTTAAAGAAAGCCTGTTACACTATCAGAAGACTGTAAAACCTGAAAAGTACAAATATCTCTCAGGCATAATTTCTTCTAGCTGTAACAACCCCAGTGCTCTGTTCAAAACCATAGATATTGTTCTCCATGCTCCAAAGTCTGTTAGTTTTGATGCCTCCAATGAAGTCTGTGAAAGTTTCCTCCACTTCTTCACTGATAAAACTGTGTCAACCAGAGCTTGTATTTCTCAGCCTTCCTATGATCCCTGATGAACAAACTGATTAACCCAAAAAAGTTCAATCTGGTCCTCTGGACATTCAAAAAAAAAAAAAAAAAAAAAAAAAGCAAAAAAATCTAGAAACGTTTCGTCTCTCACGTTTCGTCTTTCGGCAAGTTGGCTTTCTTGTACTGTGAGGTCTCAGTCTCTGATAGAGGACATTTGCAAACCGAGGTGTACCGCAAACCCACCCACACAGACCAGTATTTGCAGTTTGACTCCCATCACCCTTTGGAGCACAAGTTAGGAGTCATCAGGACTCTGTATCACAGAGCAGACAGCATCCCCACTAGCTCAGGAGCCAGGCAGAAGGAGAAATCCTACACAAAACAGGCTCTAGAGCAATGTGGATATCCTAACTGGGCCTTCCTGAAAGCAGAGAAGAAACCCAAACAGGACTCCAGTCAGCCATCAGGTGAAAAGGAGGAACCCAGACCCAGACCAGTGGTCATTCCATATGTTGAGGGAGTATCAGAGAAACTGAGACGTTTATTTTCTAAACATAATGTCCCAGTGGCTTTTAAACCCCAAAATACATTACGGCAAAGACTGGTTCATCCCAAAGATCCAGTCCCCCGGCACAAACAGAGTAATGTTGTGTATGCTGTTCAGTGTCAGGAGGGCTGTGATCAGTCTTACATCGGGGAAACTAAACAGCCACTGGCCAAAAGGATGGCCCAGCACAGAAGATCAACATCATCAGGCCAGGA
>NC_056508.1:7242748-7256670 GCF_014905685.2 Nematolebias whitei
TGTAGTGAACCTGATCTGACCTCAAATCTGATCAGATGAACAGAGACTGTTATTTCATTGATCTGCATCCAGAAATACAGTTTGAGCCATCTGGTGACTTTCTTTCTTGAATCAATCAAGTAGAAAAGACAATTCTCTATGATCATTACTATTTTACAAATGTTTGATAATCAAATTGTGTTAGTTCACTCAATGTTTACCGGTTGAAGAAAACTACTCATTTTTATTTTACATAAACAGTAAGTAATGATTTTTATTCCTCATTCAAAGAAGAAATCAAGTTAATATGCATTTCTTGATTTTCTGTCTTCAATGAGCCAGGTTGTAAGTATGTTAAGGTTCAGGCTTCGGTCAACTAAAATGTTTACCGAGAAGAAATGTCATGTTTAATCTTTACAGAAGATACAGAAGAGTTTGACTCCACGAAGTCTGGTTTTCTGCAATAATCTTTCTGTCTGTTTTTAAACAATCTCATTCTCTGCCCTTGAATTTGATAACATCTTACATCACAAACCACACCTCTATTCTGGTTCATCCACGAATCAGAAAGCTCTAAATTGACCCGGAAGTCAACTCAATTAAAATGTGCCAACTTCCCGGTTCTGCCAGAGTGCTGACAGAGTGCACAGGAGTCTGAAGTCTGAAGCCAGACGCTGAAGATTAATGGAGCTAAAAAGAGTCTGATGCTGCAGAGCTCTGAGAGTTCCACACAGAGTGCTGAAGAGTGATGGAGTTAGAGTTCTTGGATGCAAACGCGTTCAGGATGATCCAGAGACGTTTTGGGATTATAACTTCTGTTTGAACAACCTCGTACGACTCTCTAAGGGTTTGGCAGTTCTCACGGAGACGCTGAAAGAGTCAGAAAGGAACCCTACGCCGACGCTGATTTTATCGTCAACCAGGTAGAAGGTTCTATTTTCGACCAAGTGTACCGTGGGCAAGCTGAGATCTGATGGAGCGTGCACGTTTCTGGTCAAACAGATTAATTCCCTCACAAATCTCTCTGTAAGATAAATCTCCATTTCCATCTTAAACTCTGCTTTCTCTTAAAATCAGTACAGATATTTTAGAAATATCTGAAGCAAAGTCCTCAATCACCGCCGTGTGATTGAAGTCCATTATCTGTGAAACTTGTCTGTTATTATTTTCATATTTTGCCAAATTAATGTAAATGTTTGATGTTAAACTTTGATTCTGAAAATAAATGACCGCATTCATTTTGATGGGTCAAAGATAAATAACGTCTCTCGTTACATTTCTGTTAAAATTCAATGCACGACATTTACACAGTCAGAAAGATGAGGAACTCGTGAAAAGTATGAATATATATCCCTATATGACATACTACAGTTGGTGGCCCGTAACGTGCTCATAAATGACTGTAAATTCGTGTAAAGATTGATTTTTTTACGTGTTGGCATGAAAAGTAACAGTTTATCAGCTGTGCTGAAAGTCAAAACGTTGCATGTTTACGCAGCGTGCTGGAGCTGCGCGCTTGGTGCTTGGCTCTGCATGTTTATGCTGTATTACGCTGGCGATGTTATGAAAGCTGAAATAATGTCATATGTCTTGTGAAGGCTGAATTTGTACGCCTGTTATCGTAACTAAAAAGGTTTTGAGCTGGGTGAAAACGCTCTATTCTGTTTAAAGACGGTCCAGATGCGGTTCTGGACGGCTCGGTTCTGGAAAAAGTTCGAACGAGTTGTTTTAAACGGTTTAAAAGACGTTGTGCCACGGAGCGCCGACTCCGTGCAGCTCAGAGTTGATTCGTTACATTTTTAACAGAAAAAGTGCATTTTGACAGTTTAAAAGACGAAAAAGTGACGAAATTATTTTATGCTAATCTAGCATGCTAGTTGCTTTAACGTTTCGTGATTGGTTGAATATTGCTGTTGTGGAGCGCTCTGATTCATAAAGTGGGTGAAGAATTTATCTGACAGACAGCTCACCCAGCCAGAGACAGAGATTCTTGCCAGGGGACTGAACTTTACGGTTGCGCCAACTAGAATTCCTCTGGTGGAGATGATCACAGCTACTGAGTCAGCCATCCGCAACAACAAAATTAAAGAAGCTTGTTTACATTCAGTTATAGGTTGTGACAACAGTATTTTTCTTAATGGAACTGACAAAGAAGAAATAATGAATGTAGTAAAAAATCTTACAGATAAGAGATCAAAAGACGGTGTACATGGATATGATGTTTGTAAAGGACATAATGAGTCATGTTATCGAGCCGTTTACATATATATGTAATTTATCATTTTCAAAAGGAATATTTCCAGACAATATGAAAGTAGCTAAGGTAGTTCCTCTCTTTAAAAATGGTGATAAATGTGTGTTCAATAATTATAGATCAATATCCTTATTACCACAGTTCTCAAAAAATTCTAGAAAAACTATTTGTGACCAGATTAGATAAATGTATTACTAAACAAAACATTCTAAGTAGCAGTCAGTATGGGTTTAGAGCAAAAAACTCTACATCAGTGATTCTCATGGAATTAATAGAACAAATAACTACTGCTGTCGATCAAAAACAATATTGTGTTAGTATTTTTGTTGATTTAAAAAAAGCATTCGATACTATTGACCACACTATTCTCCTTGAAAAATTAAATAAATATGGTATAAGAGGACCAGCATTACACTGGGTGTCTAGCTATTTGAAAGATAGGAAACAGTTTGTACAAATAAATGATGTAAGATCTGACCTCTGCAATATCACGTGTGGAGTTTGTAAGGGTTTTCCCTCGTAACACCTTTGTAAAGAATTCACACACAAGACAGAGTGTAAGAATTTGATGAGCCCTCTGCAGAGGTGGGAGTTCGTGACCTGATCAAACATCAAGGTGAAGTCCGCCATCTGACTGGAGATCTCGTGTTTTATTTTGAAAGAGGAGGAGTGAGCAACAGGCAAAAATCAACAGATACAGATTTTCTCCGATGCAGCGGAGCCACACAAATGATAAACGAAATACAACAGAGACAGTTTGATACGGACAGAGACAGATTGATACGGAGGCAGGATGTGCAAGGTCAAAACTAAATAGCAGCCATCTGTTGTTTTAAAAACCCAAGATCTGGTCTTAGTACACATGCACATCAGCTGAAAACAGGACTCTGGATGTTTGGAGTTTTCTTCAGTTCACACGACTGGAGTTTAATTAAATAGTGAGAAGTCTAAAAACAGTTTTAAATGATAACATTTTAATTTTATCCAACAGAGTTCCTCAAGGCTCTGTACTTGGACCAAAGTTATTTATTTTATATGTGAATGACTTAGTGAATGTATCAGGACTCCTCAAATGTGTCCTTTTTGCAGATGACACCACTTTTTTTTGTTTGGGTAAAGATGTAAAACGGATGTTGGGATTGATGAAGACAAACTTGGTTTGAACTTAATAAATTATCATTAAATTTAGATAAAACTAATTACATGATATTTAGTAACAAAAAGAGAACTGTTGATGATCCGTTTAAAATTGAGGGTGTTGAGATTTGTAGAGTTAATGAGATTAAATTTTTGGGTGTAATCATTGATGAACAGCTAACATGGAAAAATTACATCAATTCTGTAAGATCAAAAATAGCTAAATCTATTGCAGTACTATACAAAGTCAGGGAATTATTAAATGATAAAGCTCTGTACATGTTGTATAACACAATCATTGTTCCACATTTAATCTATTGCATTGATGTTTGGGGGAAAGTGTGTAAAACATTTACAAAGCCTATTTTTATTTTACAGAAAAGAGCTGTAAGAATCATCACTAGAAAGCATTACAGTCACCCATCAAGCACATTATTTTATCAACTGAAGTTATTGATGAAGTTCCATGATTTGGTAGATTATAGTATTTTATCAGTTATGTATAGGGCTCAAAATAACACATTACCATTAAATATCCAAAGAAATTTTGTTAAAAGGCAAAGTTGTTATAATCTTAAGGGGATAGAGATATTTGTCAAACCAAAATTCAGAACTAGTCTGAAGGGAAGGTCTACCTCAATCCAAGGAATTGGATTGTGGAATGGTCTAGAGAGTGATGTTAAAAATGCCAAGTCAAAGTGTACATTTAAGAAAAAAATCAAAGCTGAATTGTTAAAAAAAGCTATATATGAAGTAGCGTAGTGTGTTTTTTGTATTAGAATTAGAAAAATTAGAAAGAGTTATTCATTTTGTTCTGTTACTTGAAAATATTACGATTGAACTAATTGTTTGAAAAATGGGGCAGATATAATAAGATTTTTTCTTCTTTCTGCTGCCTTTCATTTTAAATCTCTTGTATCTTTTTATATTGTTATGGAATTGTTTTGTACTTTTTTAAAATTAATAAACTGTATACCATACCATACCATACCAGATGCTGCATTCAGGACAGGTGAGTCATCAGCACTCCAAGAGGTGTGGAAAAGACTGCCTCCAGGCATTGCAAGGGCCAAAGCCATATATGTCCAGAAAAGTAAAGGTCACTTCATCACCAATGACCCCTGGCACATGTGGAAGGGCATCAAGTGCATTGTGGGTGGCTGTTGCTGAGTGGTTAGAGCAGTCGTCCTCCATTGCAAGAGTTGGGGGTTCAAACAGGAAAATTAAGGAGTCCATCCTGGATATTCAAGCTCGGAGCATGCGGGACAATCTTGTCTTCTCAGGGATCCCAGAATGAGCAGAGGAGGACGCTGAAGTTACGATCCGTGAGTTTATCCAACATCAGCTGAAACTCCCAAGTGAGACGGTAAAACACATCACATTCCATCGTGTTCACCGGCTCGGAGGTAAGAAACCCGTTAACAAGCGACCTCGGCCAATTATTGCTAATTTTGAGCACTACAAACAAAAAGAGCAGGTCAGAGGTCGGGGCAGAGAGCTGCGTGGGACGGACTTCAGTGTAAACAATCAATTTCCAAAAGAGATCTTCGATTGGAGGCGAGTTTTGTTTCCAATCAGAAATAAATACATGTCTGAGGGCCTCAGCGCCACGGTGGCTGTAGATAAACTTTATATTAATGGTCAGCTGTTCAGGGAAACAGCTGTTCAGGGAAACGGACATCACTCCGTGGCTTTATTAAAAGGAAGAACAGGTTAGTTTGAAGCAGGGCTAATCAACTGATGGCCCGCGGGCCAAGTCAGGCCCACAGGTGAGCTAAGTTTGGTCCACTCTTAAAATAAAACTAGAGTTTTAACTATAAAACAATCTAACTTAATGATAAGAACTAGTGGATATCTGACCCCTGAGCGCTTGGCTTTCAGGAACTGTGGCCCCCTGGGCAGTTTAGTTGAATAGTCCTGGTTTAACGCTTGTAACACTGGAGGTAAATTAACTGAGCACAGCTCGGTAAGGTGTCTGCACTTGTGAAGGTGAACGGTGTCAAAGCTATTCTTTTTGTTTGTTTGTTTATTTTATTTTATTTATTTTATTTTTTCTTTCTTTTCCTTTTTTGATTTTTTTTTATTATTTTTACTATTTTCTCTTTTACGTTTCTCTGTTACCATATCACTTCATCAGTCTTTTTTTCTTCTTTACCACCCAACAAACATTTACACACAAGCACACCAAAACATAAACGCACACAGGCACCAGAGAACTTTATATTTTTCAACTTGTCTCACACCCAGCTTCTACTCAATGTGCTTGTACATTTCCACTTCAAACATCACTGTGTGTTTCTAAACATCTAAACAGGCAACCTCAAGCAATAACTCTGATTTTAGTTGGATCTGTTTGTCTCTATAGTGACATGCGCTGGTCAACTTTAGCTACTCACGCACAACTATGGGCACATTAAGGTTTGTGACTTGGAATGTCAATGGTAAATGGATGGACTGTACTTATATAGCGCCTTTCTATCTTATTGAGATACACAAAGCGCTTTACACTACAATCTGTGTCCTCATTTACCCATTCATACAGCACTCTACTAGATCTCTACAAAGCTAATTGAACAAATCATTCTAAAGAGACTAATCAGAGCTTTATCACATTCATACACCGATAGGACACACATCGGAGACAATGAGGGGTTCAGTGTCTTGCCCAGGGACACTTGGGCATGTGACTGCTGGTGGATTCGAACCCCCAACTCTTGCATTGGAGGACGACTGCTCTAACCACTCAGCCACAGTGGCCCAATGGAACCAGTACTCAACAAATAAGATTAGGAATTTTAAACCCGCTTAAAAGACTACAGGCAGATGTTGTCTTTTTACAAGAGACTCATAAATCTATTACAACTGCAGATGATCTCAAATCACTTGACTTTCCTGATGTGTTTTGTGCCTGCTATAACTCAAGACAAAGGGGAGTGGCAATATTAATACACAAAAATGTTAATTTTACAGTACTAGACACAGTTACAGACCCAGAGGGTAGATATTTAATAATAAAACTTTGTATAAATAACTACAAGCTGTGTATTGTCAGCATATATGCCCCAAATGTTGATGACACCTCTTTTTTTCATGATTTTTTCTCAGCATTGTCTGATCACTTGGAGGATACTGGATACTTGGAGGTGACCTCAACTTTGGTCTAAATGAAGAATTAGACAGATGTAGTAGAGCAGGAACTCAGCGCAGTTGGCAGTCCATAAATATAGTTAAACAGTGCATGAGTGATTACGGACTTTGCGATGCATGGTGATCTCTTCACCCAAACCGTAGTGAGTATACTTTCTTCTCACCTGTCCATCACTCTTACTCTCGTCTGGATTATTTTTTAGTCAGCAGCTCGTTGTTGACGGACATCTCGGACACTGAGATACACCCTATAGCTGTCAGTGATCATGCTCCTGTCTCTTTAACTCTAGCAAACAGAAAATAAATCCCAAATAGTATAAACTGGAGATTTAATATATCATTGCTTGAGGATGAAGATTTTATCAAATATTTTACAGAAGAGTGGGCTTCTTATCTGGAGTATTATGACTTGCCTGGTACATCAGCATCTATTCTCTGGGAGGCAGGGAAAGCAGTGATGAGAGGTAAAATAATCTCATTCTTATCACATAAGAAGAAAAAAGAAAATAAACATATTCCGGAATTAGAAGAAACCATTAAATTGTTAGAAGCCTCCCAAGATGAAGACATGCTGGACAAAATGTGTAAAGCTAAATAAGAATTAAATGAAATTATTAACAAAAAAAAAACTCATTTCTTAATACAAAGACTCATAAAAGAAAATTTTGAGCAGAACAATAAATCAGGTAGCTTTCTAGCAAAACAGCTTAAAATAAATAAGGAAAAAACAACTATTCATGGTGTTAAAGACTTGACTGGGAATACAGTTTATGATCCTGAAAGAATAAACAGCATTTTCAGAGATTTTTATAAAGCTTTATACTCAACCCAGATAAACCCATCAGATAATGAAATTGATCAATTCCTGGATAAAATAACACTTCCTAAATTATCAGATAGTCAATTGATGGAGCTGGACTCACCACTGACACCAGTGGAACTCCAGGAAGCCCTCAAAAACATGTCCAATAAAAAGGCTCCATGTCCAGATGGATTTCCTGCAGAGTTCTACAAAGAATTCTGGAATATCCTGGCACCACTATTTCACAAAATGCTACAGGAAACTGAGAAAAATAGCAGACTTCCAGAAAATATAAACTCAGCCAACATTAGTCTCCTATTAAAACCAGGCAAAGACCCTGTATTACCTATCAGTTATCGTCCCATATCACTTATCAATGTTGATCTTAAAATAATTTGTAAAGCCCTCTCAAAAAGATTGGAAAATTTAACTCCTCTCATAATACATGCTGACCAAACTGGTTTTATAAAGGGAGGCATTCATCCACAAATTCACGCAGATTATTTAATTTAATTGATTATTCTTACAGTAAAAATATTGAAACTGCAATATTCTCTCTAGATGCAGAAAAAGCTTTTGATAGAGTTAACTGGAAATTTTTATTTGCAGCCTTGCATAAATTTGGTTTTTGAAATTATTTAATAAACTGGTTAAAAATATACAGTTCCCTATCAGCATGCATTAGGACAAATATTCAAATATCTGCTAGCTTTCTTCTGCAAAGGGGCACCAGGCAGAGATGTCCACTCTCCCTCTCACTGTTTGCTATTTTCATCAAATCGCTAGCCGCATCAATCAGGCAAACTACAGATATTAAAGGCATAAAATGCAAGAACATAGAGCACAAAATCAGTCTATATGCTGATGATGTGCTGCTCTTCCTCCAGCATTCACAAACCTCCCTCTCTTAGGTTATTGGATTGATAAACTTTTTTTCAAGAGTTTCAGATTACTCTATAAACTGGATGAAATCCACAGTTCTACCAATTAATTGCTATTTCAACAATTCACTTACTACACAACTGCAGTCAGGGAATATTGCATACTTGGGTATCAAAGTCTCTCCTAGATGGACAGATTTAACAAAACTAAACCACATCCCACCTTTAAAGAAAATTGAGGATGATCTTGCTAGATGGAAAGCTCTACCCCTGTCTCTCATGGGAAGGATTGCTTCAATAAAAATGATGGTTTTGCCTAGAATAAACTATCTATTCTCAATGATCCAAAATAAACCATCATCTGACTGGTTTAGAGCCCTGGACTCCTCCATCTCTAAATTTCTCTGGAAAGATAATCCCCCACGTATTAAACTAAAAACACTACAGAAAACCAAAGATAAAGGAGGACTAGAGCTACCCAATTTCTATTATTACTTTCTAGCCAACAGGCTAGAATACATCTCAAGATGGATAAAGCACACACCCCTTGATGAACCCTGGCTAGATGTAGAACAGACACTTTGCAATAATATAATGATCTCGGATCTTCCATTCATTAGCTCAAACATAAAACAACAGGAATGCTTTAAAATCATCAATATCAGCTCCTCTCTGACAGCTTGGTGGGAGTTTCTTAAAATGACAGTCTTCACTAATTCCATGCAGACGTACACCCATCTGGAACAACCCTGATGTCCTACAACAGAATAATATGATAAACTTCCCAGGTTGGAGGTGTAAAGGAATCGAATATTTGGGACATATATGTGAGGAAGTAGACCATATCCCTTTAAACAGATTAATAACACAATATGGGTGTCAAGAGATCTGATGGCAGAGGATCCCACACACAGACTCAGAAAGGTTTTTAAAATGTTTATTGAGTAAATAAACAGCTTCTGGTGTCTCAGGTCAAGGGCAGGAAATGTATCTAAAATGATACAGAGGGGAAAGTTTAGTGTTTGACAGAATAACGAGTAGTTATCTGAATACAGATGGTCTGATGAAACACTAACCTTTCTTGTTGTAACGGGGCCCTCCAGCGGAGAAACAGAGCTGCATAGACCAAGGGAAGTCCAGAGGCGTAGTTGAGGATGAGCAGGGTTCATACACAGGATCCGAAGAGGAGACAGTACCGATAGGGAGAGGCAAAGGTGAAATTCAAAAACAGGCGTAGGTTGTAAACAAGGTCAGAAGGCTGAGGCACAAAAGGGACAGGCAAATAGTGTGGTTGAGGTAAATAGGCGTGGATCAAGATTAAAGAGCTGTGAACAAAGAGAGTACGCTGGATAACTGTGGCTGGAAGCAAGCAGTTGATCTGGCAATGTAGTGGAGAAAGCAGGAAGTATATATACACCCAGAAACAGGTAGAAACCATCAGCAGCAATCAGAGAGAGAGGCGTGGCATGTAAAGAGGCTGGAAGAAGCAAGAGAGGAAAAACCCAGGAGAGCAGAGAAGAAAAAGTCAAACAGTGAACAGAGTGATGATAAAAGGAAAAAGAAACAGAGTTTAAACTGTGACAGAGCCCCACTTAAGGCGCGGCACCTGACGCGCCCCGAGGTTGGTCCGGGTGAAGGTGATGGAAGTCTCTGATGAGGGACTTGTCGATGATGTGACAGGAGGGGACCCAAGAACGTTCTGGGCCGTATCCCTCCCAGTCGACCAGGTAATGGACTCCTCGGCCCCATCTCCTGGAGCCGAGGAGTCGGCGCACAGTGTAGGCGGGTGCCCTATCAATGAGCTAGGCGGGTGGGGGGGTTTCTGGGGCGGGGTGAAAACAGGAGGGCAAAAAGGGCTTGATTTTGGATACGTGAATTGATGGGTGGATTCTCATGGATTTGGGTAGAGATGAACGGACAGGAACTGGGTTAATGACTTTGGATATGGGGAAAGGGCCAATAAAACGGGGAGCAAGTTTGCGTGATTCTACTTTTAATGAGAGGTCTCTGGTGGAGAGCCATATCTTCTGGTCCTCCTGATAAGTGGGTTGTTGAGACCGCTGCCGGTTAGCCCCTTTAATGTAGGCTGCGGAGGGCTCCAGGAGGGCTCATCTGGCTCTCTGCCATATGCGTTGGCAGCGTAAGGCTGACTGGTGAGAAGAGGGCACTTGAGCTTCACATTCCTGGGTGGTGATTAAAGGGGGCTGAAACCCAAAAAACGTGTAAAAAGGGGACAGACCAATAGCAGAGGAAGGGACAGTGTTGAGACCGTGTTCGACCCAGGAGAGGTTGGGGGACCACTGGCTGGGATATTTCTGACAGAGGATCCTCAGCTTGGTCTCGATTTCCTGGTTCGCCCTCTTCGTCTGGCCATCAGTCTGGGGATGAAAGCCAGAGGAGAGGCTAATGGAGACCCCCAGGAGGTCGCAAAATTATTTCCAGAACTTGGAGACAAACTGAGGTCCTCTGTCAGAAACAATATCTGTGGGCAGACCGTGCAGGCAAAACACCTCACGTGACATGATCCCAGCCAGGGTCTTGGCTGAGAGAAGAGGGACCAGGTGAACCATATTGGAAAAACTGTCAACAATCATCAGGAAGACGGTGTTGCCGGCAGAGGGAGGAAGACCAGTAATGAAATCTAGACTGATGTGGGACCATGGGCATGACGGGATAGGAAGTGAACGGAGGAGACCAGAGGGGGGACCACGTGAGGACTTTGCTTGGGAACAGGTGGGACCGGATAAAACAAAAGAGCGAACGTCCTGGTTTAATGTGGGCCACCAGAACTGTATGCGAACTAAGGAAATAGTCTTAGAAAAACCAGGATGACAAACTAGGCGGGAGCTGTGGCAAAACTTGAGGACCTCCTGGACAAACTCAGGGGGTACAAATAATCGGTAGGTGTGACAGGCGTTTGTAGGAGGATGCAACTGGTTGGTCTGTTGTAGGTCCAGCTCCAGTTGAGTGACAGCCAGGCGGGCAGAGTTGGGAAGGATAAACTCCCCGGCAGGAGGAGGCGAGGAACAAGAATCCTCCTCCATGATGCGAGAGAGGGCATCAGGTTTTGTGTTCTTGTGACCGGGTCTATAGGTGAGGGCAAAGTTAAAACGGGAAAAGAAAGTGCCCACCTGGCTTGTCGAGGGTTGAGGCGTTTGGCTGACTTAAGGTACTCGAGGTTCTTGTGGTCGGTCCAAACCTGGAATTGGAACTGGGCGCCCTCCAACCAGTGCCTCCACTCCTCCAGCGCCAGCTTAACAGCGAGCAGTTCATGTTCCCCTACATCGTAATTTTGCTCAGCTGGCGATAGCCTTCTGTAGAAGAAAGCACAGGGATCACACTTCCTGATCATCAGTTATTCAATACATTTGTTTGGGAGCATCCAGCTACTTCTAGAAATTAACTAGTAAAAGTGAAGCATTATTCATTGTATGTTTATTTATAACTGATTAACTTCTGGAGCTGAGCCCGTTCAAAACAGCTGTCACAGCTAATTAACATTAGCCAACATGCAAAGGCTCAACTCAGTTATTTTACAGATACTCAGCTAACATTTGGTGTGGTAGTAGCTGAGAGTCATTCACATCACTTAAAAATAGTACATCTGTCTGTCGAAAGCTGAAACTGTATATCTTTATAACGGTATATCTGTCCAGATGACCTGACTGAAAAATGTTGGATTGTATACCTGTGTAGTGATTAGGGCTAGGTTAGCTTCATTTAGTTTAAGAGCTCCACTACAGTCAATATTTAATAACGGGTTCTCACTTTTTCAAGCTACATGACAGATATGTAACAGAGGTACTGTGTTGGAGATGGTCTAATCAGTGACATGAGACATTAATTTTCTTTGACCCATCAAAATGAGTGTGGTCATTTATTAACAGAATCAAAATTTAACATCAAAACATTGTACACTTGATTATGCTATCGGCTCTGATTAATAAAACTTGGCACGTTTTACTTAATAAAAAAAACAGACATTTCTGAAGATATCTGGATTAATTACTGGCAAGATAGAAGGGTTTTAAAGATGGGAAAGGAAGGAGTTTGAATGGAGAGAAAAGATGGATGAGGGAAAGTGTGTTGACGAGGAATGACACCCTTCATCTGACCCCAGCTCAGCCCTGGTACACTCGGTAGTGAAGCGACTCGTTACCTTTGCAGAAAATAGGTCAGCTCCGGTACGGAGTTCCATTTCAAAGCTACCTTTCAGCGTCTCCTTAGGATGGCTGAGAATCGTCCGAAGTAGTGACGGTACTCCGTGCAACAACACGCTCACCTCCCGGGTGGACTCACATGAGCTGTGGGTCTGTCAGCGGTTCCACTCAGATGTGGAAGGCTCCATAATCCCAACTAACTCCAGCACTTCAGAACTTTCTCCAGGTACTAGAACTTCAGAACTAGAACTTTTCCTCCAAACTTAACTTTCGGAACTTCTGTTCTCACTGGAACTAGGAAGTGTCGACTTTTAAAGAGTTCTGCTTCCGGTCACTTTTGGGAAGTCCTGATTGGTTGAAAGAACCAACAGGGGTGTGGTTTTAGTGACGTCAGAGGGTCATTACAAGTCAGAAAAACAGCGAAGATGTTTAGGAACAGATAGAGAAATGTTTTGGAGAAATGACAGACTTACAGGTGCCAGTTTTCTTGTTTCTGTCTGAGAGGTTTAAAAACATGACAGTTTGTTCCAATAAACTTGTTTGCGACTGTCTCCGACTTTTGACCGACATCACATCTTTCTCATTTCAGACAGAAGATCAAAAATGCATAATTACTTTGTAAAATAGACATTTAACTTGATTTCTACTTTGAATGAGGATTAAAAATCATTAATACTGTTTCACAGTTGATTTAAAATGAGTGGTTCACTTCAACATTTAAAAATGGTTTGAACTAAACACACTTTTGATTATCAAGACATTGTAAAATAGTAATGATAATATGAAAAAGAGAGTGTTCTTTCAATTGATTAGTTCAGGATACAATTAGAAAGTCTCTGGATGAGCTAATTTGTATTTCTGGATTCAAATCAATGAAATAACAGTTCCTGTCCCATGAAGGTCCTCAGAGGCAGGTTTGATCGGAGGCCGAGTTCACTACACCTGGAGCATGGACTTTGTTGTTTTCAATCAGTTTGACACGACTGTCAACTGTTATGATTTTAGGACAACCCAGTTTGTAACGAGACTCGGAACGACACAAGGCAAAGTAATATGAAGTGACAGTGTTTATTATTTACAGTGGTATTTACAATTGTACAAGGTGGTTCCTCTGGAATCCCTGAAGGAGGAAGTAGAATGTCAGGAAGGGGTAGGCCAAGGAGTTGTCTCATATATAATACTTAATTTGTTTGTTTGGTCTTACAGATGGAGGAAGGTGGTGCATGAGGCGTTCTGAAGAATCCAACAAAGAGTCCCAGAGGAGAGGCAGGTCAGGCACGTGGCAGGAGGGCAAGGCACAATAAGCGGGAATCCAGAGCTAGGAGAGCCGCAACGAGATGACTGTAGGCACACAAAAACAAGGTAAGTATTTCTTGGTATAAACACAAGACTGGCTGGAAGCATAAGTACCATAGCAAGGGAACAATGCTCCAGCGATGAGTAGAACTCGACTGCAGCCTTAAGTAGGGTTGTAGCTCATCAGGTGGATGACCGTCAGCTGATAGTGATTAGCGGCCATCTTGGAGCTGCAGTGAGTGCTACTCTTACAGTACCCCCCCCCC
>NC_056508.1:7256770-7265661 GCF_014905685.2 Nematolebias whitei
CCCCCCCCCCCCCCCCCCCAAGGATCGTCTCCTGGCAACCTGAGTCTCTTCTCAGGGTGAGCCCTGAAGAACACGGTGATTAGGCCGGAGTCCAGAATGAAGGAGCGGGGAATCCATGAACGCTCCTCAGGACCATACCCCTCCCAATCTACAAGGTACTGAAAACCTCTCCCCCGGCGCCGGACATCCAAGATGGTACGGACGGTGAACACCGGGTGATTGTCGATAAGCCGGGCGGGCACAATGGACTCTCAGAGACGGGCTTGAGCTGGGAAACATGGAAGGTTGGATGGATTCTCATGGAATCGGGAAGTCGGAGACGTACCACAGAAGGGTTGACGATCTTGATCACTGGGAATGGACCAATGAACTTGGGCGCCAACTTCCTGGGGATGTCCTTCAGAGTGATGTCTCTGGTAGAAAGCCAAACTCTCTGTCCCACCCGATGGGATGGTGCGGCGGATCGGTGCCGGTCCGCAAACCTCTTATTTTGCTCAGCCGTGCGTAGCAGTGCTGCTCTCGCTTGGCGCCAGATGCGTCGGCAGCGGCGAAAGTGGTGCTGAACTGAAGGTACCGAAATGTCAGTCTCCTGGCTGGGAAACAAATGAGGTAAGTAACCCAGGGAAGCCTCGAAAGGGGACATACCTGTGGCTGCGGACGTATGAGCATTGTGGGCATACTCCACCCAGACCAGATGTTGACTCCAGACTGACGGGTTGCCTTCCACGAGACATCTCAGTGTGGTCTCAAGCTCCTGATTACAGCGTTCTGCTTGACCGTTTGACTGCGGGTGATAACCCGAGGTAAGACTGGTGGATGCCCCTAAGGAGGTACAAAAATAGCGCCACACCTGGGAGATGAATTGGGGACCTCTGTCAGAAACTATGTCAGAGGGGATGCCGTGGATGCGAAAGACGTGTTGGACCAAGAGATGGGCCGTCTGCATGGCGGAAGGCAATTTTGGGAGTGGGATGAAATGAGCCGCCTTAGAAAACCTGTCAATCACCGTGAGTATGGTAGTGTTACCGTCTGAGGGCGGTAAACCAGTGACAAAATCCACGGCGATGTGAGACCACGGGCATCTGGGCGTGGGCAAGGGCTGAAGAAGACCTGCTGGGGGTTGAGTGCCAGTCTTGTTCCTGGCACACGTGGGGCAGGCTGCCACAAACTCCTTTACATCATGTGGCAGAGTGGGCCACCAGAAATGGGTCCTAGTTAGAGAAAGCATGCGAGAGATACCGGGGTGACACGAGAGCTTGTTAGTGTGCACCCACTCAAGGACCTTGGCCCTCATAAACGAGGGGACGAAGAGTGTACCAGGAGGGCCTGTGCCTGGATCTGGTTCCAATCGATGAGCCCGTCGAACCTCCTTGGCAATGGGCCAGGTGAGGGCTCCAATGATGCAAACTGAAGGCAGGATGCTGTCCTCGGACTCCGGGGCTTCTGGAGGAGAAAACTGGCGAGACAAAGCATCGGGTTTGATATTCTTGGACCCAGGTCTGAATGTCAGCAAGTAATTGAAACGGTTGAAAAAAGTGACCACCGTGCCTGCCTGGGGTTCAATCGTTTGGCGTCTTTGAGATATGTGAGATTCTTGTGGTCTGTCCAGATGAGAAAGGGTACCTCAGTGCCCTCAAGCCAGTGACGCCACTCCTCCAATGCCAATTTCACAGCCTCCCTATTGCCCACATCATAGTTCCTTTCCGCCGGTGACAACCGACGAGAAAAAAAAGCACAAGGGTGTACCTTATTGTCCTTGGGTGACCTCTGGGACAATACTGCGCCGACTCCGGTGTCAGATGCATCCACCTCCAGGATAAACTGACGAGTTGGGTCTGGGTGGCAGAGGATGGGAGTAGAAGAGAAAAGACGTTTCAACTTACAAAATGCAGAGTTGGCTTCCGGGGTCCATTGAAAAGTTCTGTTGGTGGAAGTGAGCTGGGAGAGAGGTGCTGCAATACGGCTGTAGTCCTTGATGAAACGCCTATAGAAGTTAGCAAAACCTAGGAAATGTTGCAACTGCTTCCTGGTGTCTGGAACTGGTCACTCCACCACCGCCTTAGTCTTTTCCGGGTCAGTCCTATAGTGCCCCTCCCCGAAGATAAACCCCAAAAATGAGACAGAGGTGGTGTGAAAATCGCATTTTTCACCTTTCACAAAGAGTTGGTTTTCATAAAGTCTCTGAAGTACCATTCTGACTTGTGAAACATGGTCCTGCTTGTTCCTGGAGTAGATGAGGATATCATCTAAATAAACAAATACAAAGTCCCCAATAAAATCTCTCAATACATCATTTATCAGTGCCTGAAAAACTGCAGGAGCGTTGGTGAGACCAAATGGCATGACGAGATATTCAAAGTGTCCCATAGGTGTCTTAAAAGCTGCCTTCCATTCATCACCTTCCTTGATCCGGACGAGGTGGTAAGCGTTGCGAAGGTCCAGTTTGGTGAAAATGGTAGCGGTCTGTAATTGTTCATGGATGGAGTCGATTAACGGTAGCGGATATTTGTTTTTTATGGTTATGTGGTTGAGTTCTCGATAATCGATGCACGGGCGCAATGTTTTGTCCTTCTTGGTAACAAAAAAGAAACCTGCCCCCACTGGAGAGGTCGATGGACGGATAATCCCAGAATCAAGAGATTCCTCAATGTACGATTGCATGGTACTACGTTCAGGGCCCGACAGATGGAATAGACGGCTAGTTGGTAGAGTAGCCCCCGGGAGAAGGTCAATGGAGCAGTCGTATAGACGATGAGGAAGTAGAGATAGGGCCTTGTGTTTATTAAATACTGGGGAGAGGTCATGGTATTCGACGGGAATGCTGGAGAGGTCAACGTCTTCTGTAGTAGGTATATTTATCGAGGGGCTGGATATACCAGAGCGGAGACAGTGTTTTAGACACCTGTCGCTCCATCTTTCAATCCTACCAAGTTCCCAATTAAAATGGGGATTGTGAGCCCGTAGCCAGGGGAGTCCTAAAATTAATTGTGTGTTCGGGGAATCAAACACAAAAAAACTAATCTCCTCATGATGATTTCCGGATGTTATTAAATGTAACTCAGTAGTCTTAAATTTAATCTGAGCTAGAGTCTCTCCAGTAACTCCAACAATAGATACGGTCTATATCTATAACGGGGAGAGAAAACTTCTTGACTAAATCTTGGCTAATAAGGTTTTGTTCTGCACCGGAGTCAATTAGTGCAGACACAGGAAACCGGTTAAGGTTTAATTGAATAATGGTGGGTAATGTGAACCTGCGGAGGGGAGAAAATGAAGATGTGCCCACCAGTAACTCCCTTTTTACTGGTGGGTGTTTTCGTTTCACCGAACCGAGCACGCGGCAACAAAGTGACCTTCTTTCCCACAGTAAAAACAAAGGTTGCAATCTTTGCGTCTCTGTCTCTCGGTAAATGTTAAACATGTACTCCCAATCTGCATGGGTTCAGATTCAGGCATTGACAGTGAGAAACCAGTAGATGACACTAGAGGACTACGAGGGATGTGATTTTCAAACTTGGCTGTGGAGTGGTACATCCCTGTTGATGACGTTGGAAAACCAGAAGTGGAAGCTCTCTGGGAGTTGTAGTCCCGCTCCCGGTGTCGTTCCCAGAAATGTTCATCTATAGCGATTGCAAGATTTATTAAAGCGTCAAAATTGGGTGGCTCGTCTCATGCTGCAATCTGGTCTTTAATGTGATCAGATAATGAGTTTAAAAATGTACCTTGCAATGCCCTGTCGTTCCATTCAGTTTGGGCTGCGAGGATGCGGAACTCAAGGGCGTGCGTGGCAACCGGATGTTGGCCCTGACGCAGCCCCAACAAACGCTTCTCTGCGTTTGGTTGTTGTAGCGGCCGATCGAAAATCCTGCGGAACTCCTCCAAGAAAAGGCTGAACGGGACAGAGTCCATATTACGGTGATGAAGGAAAGAGGTCGCCCACTGGAGAGCGTTACCTTTTAGTTGGCTGATAAGGTAAGTAATCTTGGTGACGTCTGATGAGTAGAGTTGAGGAGCTCCTCCAAAAGCGAGCTTGCACTGGAAGAGGAAACCCTCACATTGAACTGGATCTCCTGAAAAGAGTTCGGATGGTTTTACCAATAGTTGTTGCGGAAAAATAGCATTATTCACAGTACCAATATTAGCTGAACTGGTATCTACTGGAGGTGCAGAAGTTGTGGAGGAAGAAGTAGTGAGCCTCTGGTTCATTGTAAAAACCATACCTCCAAGTTCTTGAAGATTTGCTTGAGTCTTGAGCTGTTGACTTAACACTTGTTTCAACATTTCCTCTAATTGTTCTATTCTCTCCGTCTGTGAGGAGGAGGCTTGTTCGCTCCTGGTCTCGTTCTGGGTCTTGTTTGGCTGGAGCATTCTGTTATGATTTTAGGACAACCCAGTTTGTAACGAGACCCGGAACGACACAAGGCAAAGTAATATGTAGTGACAGTGTTTATTATTTACAGTGGTATTTACAATTGTACAAGGTGGTTCCTCTGGAATCCCTGAAGGAGGAAGTAGAATGTCAGGAAGGGGTAGGCCAAGGAGTTGTCTCATATATAATACTTAATTTGTTTGTTTGGTCTTACAGATGGAGGAAGGTGGTGCATGAGGCGTTCTGAAGAATCCAACAAAGAGTCCCAGAGGACTGTGTTCTAAAAAAGTTGGGGGGGCGTGACGGTGCAATGAGCTGTTGCTGAGAACCTAGGAAGAAACTGTGCGTGAGTATTATGATAAAACTTTGGTAAGTCCGTATTTATTTAAATAAAAACTGTTTAATTAAATATAAGATAATTAAGAAAGTCCTAAATATTACTAATAAACTTTTTTCATTCGATCAAACAAACTGGACGAGGAGACTTTGCAGAGTCTGGAATTGTTTGTTGACGAGTGTTTCGAAAGCTTAGTCATGGGTAAGCCTAAAGAAACATCCGGTGCTGCTAGCAATTCAGCTAACATCCCCAATGCTAAGCGGCATCGACAGGGCAGCTCAGACAGCGTTACGGCACCGTCTCCTGACAATTCAGGTTTAAAGGAGATATTGGAGTCAATTGACCAGAAGCTAACTAGCTTGGACGCCCGACTAGCATTAGTGGAGATGCTACATAAAGAGTTTCAAGGCCTCAGGGAGTCTTTGGAATTCAGCCAACAACAGGTAGCATCACTTGCTAGTGAAAATCAGGAGCTGAGAGGGACGGTAAAACAACTCACCGAGGAGATGACGCTGCTATCCGGGGATAATAAAAAAATCAAAGAATCGATCCTGGATATCCAAGCCCGGAGCATGCGGGACAATCTCGTCTTCTCGGGAATACCGGAGCGAGCGGACGAGGTCCCTGAGGCCTCCGTCCGTGACTTCATCCAGAACCAGCTGAAGTTGCCGAGTGACGCGGTTAATTCCATCACTTTTCACCGGGTCCACCGCCTCGGAGGTAAGAAGCCTGGAAGCAATCGGCCGCGGCCGATTGTAGCTAAGTTTGAGCATTACAAACAGAAAGAACAAATTAAAAGCCGAGGTAGAGAACTGCGTGACACGAACTTCAGCATGAACGACCAATTCCCTGCAGAGATTCTGAGTAGAAGGCGCGTCCTGTTCCCGATTAGGAAGAAAAATATAAACGAGGGCAGAAGAGCTGCGGTGGCTGTGGACAAACTTTACATCAATGGTCAGCTGTTTAGAGATCCAGAGGTTACTCCCTGGCTCTATTAATAATATAAAAAAAAGGTAAGTATGATCTTCAGTTGCTAATTTTACTTAAAATGTATTAGCAAGCATATATATTCATATTACTTACCAGATATTTATGTAATTTTTCAGCACAGCTCGGTTGGTGGGTTACACAGATGGTGGTGGTACACGGTGGCATGACACTTAATGTGGTAAGGGGGTTCTTTTTTTATTTTTTCTTCTTTTATCTTTATGTGTTTATTGTGTTTATTATCATCTCACTTTATTTTTTTTGTCTCTATTTTTCTGACTCAATAATTATTAGCACACAGGCACAAAGGCTTATATATATCCATATACATACATACAAATACCTCATAAAGGAATACATGCATGATTTACCTTCAAAAACAGCACTTAGTTTATCTATAAATCATAAATAATCAATCATTAAGGATTATGTTATTGTCTGGGTGTTTTACTATTTTTGATATTTGTGATAATGGGTGTGGTTTAATTATATTTTCACAAGCACAAATATGGGCATCTTAAGGTTTGTCACATGGAATATTAATGGAGCCGGTAGCCAACATAAAAAAAATAGAATCTTTAGCCAGATTAAAAGATTAAAGGCAGATGTTGTATTACTCCAAGAGATTCATAAATTACCGTCAACTGTGGAAGAGCTAAAATCTCCTGAGTTTCCTCATGTATTCTCAGCCTGCTATAACTCAAGACAGAGAGGAGTAGCAATATTAATACATAAAAATGTGAACTTCACAATATTAGACACAGTTATAGACCCGCAAGGTAGATATATAATATTAAAATTATCCATACTCAGTCAAAAATATTGTATTGTTAGTTTATATGGGCCAAATGTGGACGATGCTGCTTTTTTTCATGATCTCTTTTCTACTCTATCAAATCACATGGATTGCTCGCTGGTACTGGGAGGTGATCTTAACTTTGGTCTAGATAACAAAATAGACAGGCTGAATGCAGTAGGAGCTCAACGCAGTTGGCAATCCATAAATGTAGTTAAACAGTACATGAGTGATTATGGACTCTGCGATGCATGGCGGTCTCTTCACCCTAATAGTAAAGAGTATTCTTTCTTTTCACATGTGCATCACTCTTACTCTCGTTTGGATTATTTTATAATCAGCAACTCATTGCTGACCAACATTTCAGACACTAAGATACACCCTATTGCTGTCAGTGATCATGCACCAGTTACTTTAAATTTAGATAATAAGAAAGAAATCCCAAAAAGTATAAACTGGAGATTAAATACCTCACTGCTTATGGATGAAGAATTTATACAATACTTTAAAAATGAATGGACATCGTATTTAGAGTTTAATGACTTGCCAGGTACATCAGCGTGTACACTCTGGGAGGCTGGGAAAACAGTTATGAGAGGGAAAATAATATCCTACGCAACAAACAAAAAGAAAAAAGAAAATAAACGTATTGAGGATTTAGAGAAATCTATCAAATTATTAGAAAGTTTACAAGGAGAGGAAACACAGAAAAAACTACGCAAGATAAAATTAGAACTAAATGAATGTATTGACAAAAAAAACAAATTCTTAGTACAAAGACTTCGCTTGGAACATTTTGAACACAGTAATAAATCCGGTAGCTTTTTAGCTAATCAACTCAAATTAAATAAAGAAAAAACGTCTATATATGGTATTAAAGACACAAATGGTAACATAACTTATGACGAGGAAAAAGTAAATAGTGTTTTTAGAGATTTCTATAAAACTCTATATACTCCACAAATAAACCCAACAGATGAAGATATTAATAAATTCTTGGAGAGAGTAATACTTCCAAAACTAGACAGTAGTCAATCTTCAGAACTAGACTCACCATTAACATCAGATGAGCTCCGTGAAGCCATTAAAAACATGCCTAATAAGAAATCTCCAGGCCCAGATGGATATCCAGCAGAATTTTATAAAGAGTTCTGGAACATCCTGGAACCAATATTTCACAGAATGCTACATGAGTCAGAAGAAAATGGCAGGTTTCCAACACATATGAATTCAGCCAACATTAGTCTACTATTAAAACCAGGCAAAGACCCAGTACTACCTACCAGTTATCGCCCCATCTCTCTTATTAATGTAGATGTTAAAATAATTAGTAAAGTCCTCTCTAAAAGATTAGAGAAAATAATTCCTCTCATTATTCATCCTGACCAAACTGGATTCATAAAAGGAAGACACTCAACCACAAATACACGCAGATTATATAATTTAATAGAGTATTCATATAGTAAAAATATTGAAACGGCTATTTTGTCTTTGGACGCAGAAAAAGCATTTGATAGGGTAAACTGGAAATTTTTATTTTCTACATTGAGTAAATTTGGTTTTGGGGACCATTTCATTAATTGGTTAAAAATATTATATAACTCACCAAGAGCATGTGTCAGGACAAATAATCAAATATCTTCAAGCTTCTGTTTACAGAGGGGGACCAGGCAGGGATGTCCACTTTCACCTGCACTATTTGCTATTTTTATTGAACCTTTAGCAGCAGCAATAAGACAAACTGCTGATATTAAAGGTATACTGTGTAGAAATATAGAACATAAAATTAGTCTTTATGCTGACGATGTCTTACTTTTTCTTCAGAACACAGAAAAGTCAATATCTAATCTTATCGAATTAATAAACTCATTCTCAAAAGTTTCTGATTATTCTATAAATTGGTCAAAATCCACAGCTCTTCCAATAAACTGCGTGTTTAATACTTCTCTCAATGAACGACTACAATCAGGTAACATTACATACTTGGGCATTAATATTTCTCCTAGATTAGAAGACTTAATAAAATTGAATCATATCCCAATTTTAAAGAACATTGAAGATGATCTTACTAGATGGAAATCTCTGCCCATATCACTTATGGGAAGAGTTGCCTCAGTAAAAATGATGGTCCTGCCGAAAATAAACTATTTATTCTCAATGATTCCAAATAAACCTTCAACTGAATGGTTTAAGTCACTGGACTCTTTGATATCTAAATTCCTTTGGAAAAACAAAACTCCACGTATTAGCTTAAAAGCATTACAGAAATCTAAAGATACCGGAGGGTTAGAACTTCCCAACTTCTATCACTACTATTTAGCCAATAGGTTACAATATATCTCAAAGTGGTTAAATCCAAATACATTAGATGAAACTTGGATAGACATAGAACAAACTTTATG
>NC_056508.1:7265761-7267738 GCF_014905685.2 Nematolebias whitei
AAGCTCTAAAATGACCCGGAAGTCGAACCCATTTAAATGTGGCAACTTCCCGGTTCTCTCAGCGTGTGTGTGCTCTCGGATGCAGCTCATGGAGAAGTGTCAAAAAAAGGTCTGATGTCTGTGTCGAGTCTCTGTCGAAGAGAGACGCGACGAGATGAAAAGAGCTTAAAGGAGTAGAGCTTTGAAGGAGTTCAGAGTTCTTGAATCCAGAATGCAGGGACGATTTTGGGAATTATAACTTCTGTTTGGATAACCTCGCACGACTCTCGAAGTATTTTAGCTGTTCTCAACGGAGACGCTGAAAGAGTCAAAAGAAGGACTTCAAGCCGACCTGACCTATCATCAACCAGGTAAAAGTTCTATTTCGACCAAGCGTACCGTGACCAAGCTGAGATCTGAAAGAGCGTGCCCGTTCTGGTCAAACAGATAAATTCCCTCCCACACCTCTCTGTAAGATAAATCTCCATTTTCCATCTTAAACTCTCCTTTCTCCTAAAATCATTACAGATATTTTAGAAATGTCTGAAGCAAAGTTCTCAATCACTGCCGTGTGATTGATGTCTGCTGTTCTACTGAGAAGTGAGGACAATCGCCGTATTGTGCCCACTTTCTGTGAAACTAGCCATGTTATTGTTTTCATATTTTGCCAAATTAATGTAAATGTGTGATGTTAAACTTTGATTCTGCAAATAAATGACCGCATTCATTTTGATGGGTCAAAGATAAATAACGTCTCTCGTTACATTTCTGTTAAACTCAATGCACGCATGTTACACAGTCAGAAAAATGAAGAACCCGTGAAAATGTATGAATATATCCTGCATATGTCATACTACAACATGTCTTTTATCCTCCACATTAAAAACATTACTAGAACTGCCTTTTTCCACCTGCTTAATATCGCTAAAATTAGAAACATCTTATCTAAAAATGATGCAGAAAAACTGGTCCATGCATTTGTCACGTCTAGACTGGACTATTGCAATGGTTTATTATCTGGATGTCCAAATACTTCTTTAAAACATCTTCAGTTGATGCAAAATGCTGCTGCCAGAGTCTTAACTGGAGTTAGTAGGAGAGATCATATCTCTCCAGTTTTAGCTTCTCTCCATTGGCTCCCTGTCAAATCCAGAATATAATTCAAAATCTTACTTCTAACCTACAAAGCTCTCAACAACCTGGCTCCATCTTATATTACAGATCTTATTTTTCCATATTTTCCTAACACACCACTTCGTTCTCAGACTGCAGGTTTACTTGTGGTTCCTAGAATTTACAAAAACAGAATGGGAGGAAGATCTTTCACTTATCAGGCTCCTATCTTGTGGAACCAACTTCCAATCTCTGTCTGTGAGGCTGACACATTATCCAGTTTTAAAACTAGGCTTAAGACTTTCCTTTTTGCTAAATCCTATAGTTAGGGTCGGCTTGGGTTTCCTGAGCTGTCCCTTAGTTATGCTGCTATAGGCTTAGACAGCTGGAGGACAAACAGACCACAATTTCTACTCTGCTACTGTCTTTACTTACTCTGCTCAACCTGTTTTATATTTGTAATTTTTTTTAAAATCCTTAACGTGTTTTTTTTGTCTTTCAGATATACCTGGACCTACCATTCTGTGTTCGTCTGTCTCTCCTTCCTGTCCTCTCAAACCAGCCGGTCAAAGCAGATGGCCACTTGTCCTGAGCCTGGTTCTGCTGGAGGTTTCTTCCTTTTAAAAGGGAGTTTTTCCTTTCCACTGTTGCCACTGTGCTTGCTCAGGATGGAAGACTGCAACAAAGCCAAGATTCAACTTGTCTGCTGGATTCCTTAGAAAGAGAATTTTAATAATTGGCTTTTATGTGAATGTTCCTGTAAAGTGCCCTGAGACAACTTTGTTGTGATTTGGCGCTATATAGATAAACTGAATTGAATTGAAAAATAAATAAATAAATATATATATATATATATATATATGTATATATATATATATATATATA
>NC_056508.1:7267838-7271030 GCF_014905685.2 Nematolebias whitei
ATATATATATATATATATATATATGTTTGAAATATTTTATTTTATTATTTCACTTTTATATAAAATGGTGAGTGGTTTCAGTGGGCGGGCGGTACCCTAGCACCCTCTATTGACGAGCTTCCACTGGTCCCATAGCTTTATACCAGGATAACTTTAAATACAGTGGTGAAGAAAGTACTCAAACACTGTACTTAAGTAAAAGTACAAAATAAACAGAAAAAAAGGAACTCTAGTAAAAGTAGAAGTACCACATTAACATTTTTACATAAGTAAAAGTAAATAAGTACTTGCTTTTAAAATACTTAAAGTATTAAAAGTAAAAGTACTTGCTGAATGTATCACCTAATGCAATGGTCTACATATCTTTAAGTGTGTCTACCATATGTATATTTTCTGTAATACATAAATAGTGTTGATATTTATTGAACAATGCTGCAGATAATAGATGTTTTTATTGTGTTTACTCTGTGACACAGTTCACACTTGGACTTGTGATTCTGTGCGTCAGAATTTCAGAGATGACATGCAGAGTTAAATCCCATTAATCAAAATAAGAAAGAGGAATGATTATACCTTTGAAAGTTTTTATTTAACACAAAGCAAAACCAATGTGTCATTTTAACTGCAGTAAACACATTTAAGTAAAAGTTGTCTGCCTGAACAAAAGGAGCATTAGACACGACTAACAAAGGAATAGACACTGATCATTTCAACTCCAGTTTATCATTAACACTAGTTAAAATACTGTCTATTCAACCTTGTAATGGGTCACTATTGAACAATATTTTAACTTCCTGACACCGTTTTTAAAACTTGGACTCGAGTGTCGAGCCATTTGGAGACATGTCTTGTCTCCTAACATCATGAACTGACACATTGCAGCAATAATCTCTTGTTCAAGTTCAGAAGAAGTTGGTTTTCAAAGTTTTTTGAGTCTAGTCTGGCTCTTTTGGGAGAGAGAAGCTGTCCTGTTGTACTGAGCAGTCTTTCAAAAAAGCCATGCATGGGTGGCGCATACAGTATCTTCTGGGTGACTCTCTTGCGGTGGAATATATTTTGGGGGTGTTAGTGGTGCTGCAGGTGCACACAGCTCAGTGGCATATATACTAGAATATATGTCATTGGCCCAGCTCTTCTTGAAGGCGGGCCTAACGTTACCTGCCCACTTTGCAGTGATTCACTGGACCAGCTCCCCTCTCGCCGTTGGTTACTTTCAAAGTAACAGACAAATCAAAAAGCCGCAACATGAATGTAACTTGTAATGCAACGCGTTATAGAAATGTAGTGTAGTAGAAAGTACAGATACTTGATGTAAAATGTAGTGGTGTAAAAGTATAAAGTACCCACATTCAACTCTACTTAAATAATCAATCAACCTTTATTTATACAGGTAAATCCCAATGAGCCTCGAGGACTAAAGTAGAGTAAAATAAAGTACAGATACATGAAAAATGTACTTAATACAGTAACAAAGTATTTTCACTTAGTTACTTCCCATCACTGTTTAAATATTACTTGAGCATTTTTCCTTTATTTTGTTTTTTCCTTTCAAATTTTATTAATAGTTTTTGCTAATTTTAGCTTTTAGCTACAATCTTGCTAATGTTAGCTTGCAACTATGGTATCTGGTGTGGTATAAATCTTTTTTTTTTCTTTTTCACTTTTGGAAAGTGGTAGTAAAGGTTTACAATAAGAAAGTGCACGTAAGAAAACAACCTTGATTTTTTTACATTGATATTTTATCCATCCATCCATTATCTTTACCTGCTTCTTCCTGTCCGGGTCGCGGGTGATATTTTATTAAACATTTACTTTTAAACAAACTGTGAATTAAAACATTTTTATTTTACTTTATATACAGAAAACACAAAGTATTTGTTCAGAAACCACTATGTGCCAAAACGTGACATGACAGTTTGAAACATGAACGTTTTTTGTAATATTAAAAGTTCATATTTCTTGTTTTTCAGGAAGTCACGTTGCAACTCATTCTTGAATTTCAGCTTAAAAAAGTCCTCATTTCATTCTCCTGTACATGTTTTTGGTTCAACTGTTTCATGTTGCTGTTCATTCTAAGAACCTTCATAAGGTCAGAGAAGTGATAATCATGTTATATTTGAAGTACATTTTAGCATCTTATTGCTAATAAATGTGAAAACGGCAGGCCGCTGAGTACTCTAGCGAAAATAGAGCATGGAGCTGCCTGTAGGCTGTCTCAGGATGTTAATGTGTTGTTTCTTGCCATCACTTTGGTGTGAAAAAGCATCTGAAGCGTCTGTCTTTCAGCACCTGGAGATCAAAATGTACCTTGCAGTCGACTGCAGGGAAAATGGGAGGACACAATGCACAGTTTACCACATGATGCATTTACCAAAGCCCTGAGCGAGTCTGCGTGAGTGTGTGTGTGTGCGAGACTGTGTGTACTCAGTGTACCTGACCTTGGCTGCTGTAGGACACTTTGGTTCATCAGGAAAGATGATTGTTTCCTTTAAAATATATTAGGATGAAAGAGTCTGAAGGAAACTGACATGGCTCCCTGCATCCTTGATGGTTTCCACTTCGTTTCTTTTATCGTTCCTCTGTGGGTGAGGGAATAGTGTCCCACCAAAGTATGTATGCATTAAGTCAGGGGTGCCAAACTCACTTACACTGAGTACTAAAAAAAAAAAAAAAAACTGGTCTTAATGGAGCACCAGTGTCCCTGAGCGTGGGACGTTGGTTTACTGAATGCTGGTTTAAATGTCAAAGTAAAAAAAAGCAGAACAATTAATTACAAAATGTTCTTGTCTTTTTTTTTTTTTTTCAGCAGCTCCCTTTTTTGCAGGAGCAGCAACATCGAACAAACTCCCATGAAGAATTTGTCTACAGTCACACTGGTGCACAGCCTGATGCAGTCTGGATCAGACCTGCAGCCTCAGGATTACATGACCGCGGCACTATCCCTCGAGCTACTGCTGTCTTTATTCATCTAAATCGAACATATTGTTAGATTTTTTTTAAACATATACTGTAATGCGCAAAAGTGATTTTTTTTTCCCTCCAATATTTTATTAAGACCGTGATTAAGTATATTGGGCATCTGCCAGTAGGTTCTGTAGCACCATAAACATTTCCCACAGACTTAACAATCTCAGTCAGTCTTTATTGGGGAAAAATATAAAATTGTGTCTTATATATATATATATATATATA
>NC_056508.1:7271130-7271416 GCF_014905685.2 Nematolebias whitei
ATATATATATGGCGCAACTGGTAGAGCTGCTGCCTCTCAGCGAGCAGGTCCCTGGTTCAAACCCCGGTCCAGGTGCCTTCTGGGTGGAGTTTGCGTGTTCTCTCCGTGCATGCGTGGGTTTTCTCCGGTTTCCTCCCACAGACAAAAAACATGCATGTTAGGCTGATTGGTAACTCTAAATTGTCCCTAGGTGTGAGTGAGAGAGTGAATGGTTGTTTGTCTCGTTTGTCTCTATGTGTCCCTGTGATGGACTTGCGACCTGTCCAGGGTGTACCCCGCCCCTCGC
>NC_056508.1:7271516-7271698 GCF_014905685.2 Nematolebias whitei
GTCCCAGAGGAGAGGCAGGTCAGGCACGTGGCAGGAGGGCAAGGCACGATAAGCGGGAATCCAGAGCTAGGAGAGCCGCAACGAGATGACTGTAGGCACACAAAAACAAGGTAAGTATTTCTTGGTATAAACACGAGACTGGCTGGAAGCATAAGTACCATAGCAAGGGAACAATGCTCCAG
>NC_056508.1:7271708-7296236 GCF_014905685.2 Nematolebias whitei
GCTGATGGTGATTAGCGGCCATCTTGGAGCTGCAGTGAGTGCTACTCTTACATCAACAAGGAAGAGGGCCGGCAATGGAGGAGGGGGCATACCAAAGAGACCATTTTATCACAAGCAAAACTGGTTTGTTCCACTTTGGAGTAAGCTGTTGGGGGAAGAATCAGTTTTGTTGTGTTTCCTTGACTGATGAAGCCTTCAGGATCGAAGGCGAAACGTTTCAGCACAAAAAAGCAACTGTCCAGATGACCTGACTGAAAAATGTTGGATTGCATACCTGGATTATTGAGCATGGACTTTGTTGTATATCTTTAAGTAATATTCAGCTGTGTTAATTACCCTCACTTAATGCTATTGCCACAGTTTTTACAGAGTACCCACAGCAGCCTCATACATCATGCTCAGGATTCTTTGAGTTGCTCCCATGGCTAAAAGTGACACAAGATTATATGAAACAAACCATGGCAAATGACGTCATCCACGCAAAGACAATGAGATGTTTCATCCAGTGTCATGGCATTATATTGGAGAATTTCAACAAAGAACTGAATCACAGACAATATCTGCTTGGAAACAGAGAAGGGTCTTAGCTGCCACATCAAAACAGAGAAAAAAGGCATAGCATTTGAAAGCCTAAAGGCTTAAACTAATACAAAAAGTCTAATCAGACTAGCAATCCCTGATGTTAATGAAGGTGTCACACATTGCACAAAGAAAGTTGTGCCTGGCAATCTTCCATTTTTCGGCTGCCTACACCAGTGACATTTCATCTCACATTCAAAGAGCACTGAGGCCCCTTAATGAAATGCATAATTAACATATTCTAATTGTGCTGAGCACAGTGATGGTTTTGACAGAGCTCACTTTCCATGTCTAATTCAATGCTAATTTAATCTGTTCTTTTCCCGCCGACATGACCTTTCTTGATTGAGTTTCACCGCAAAGAATTTTTTGATGGATTGATTTATCAACCTCTTGGAAAGCAACAAAAGTGCCAGTTTTAGACAGACGAGGGAGGGAAACGGTGATGACGATCGCAGATGAAATCAGGAGACTGTGGAAGAAAACAATTTGATCTTTTAAAAATTAAATGAAGCCAGGTGAGATATAAAGAGTTATGGCTTATGGTACGTTGTGACATTAACACCCTTCCACAAAATGTAGCATTTCAAATCTCGCTGGTTTAATGGTGCCATTTCTCAATCACAAGCTGAACATTGCTTAAGCCACTGTGCTGGCGTACATCTAACATGAGGATTAAGAAAATCTAAAGGCATCTTTATGACATAAAAAACAAAGATGAAAGCACTATTCATGGACCTTCTTAATCTGAGTGTTTACCAAAGGTTGATGCTGAGTAGGCCACTAAGACTATCTGCACCCACTCAGTTGTTGAAATTTCCCTTCTGTTGTAATGGGACAAAGAAAATTACACCCATGAGAGAAAAATACACTGATGTGACATATGAGAGACTTTTGTTGGCTTTAAGCTCTGGGTCACAAATTGTGAGGGAGTTTGTTGTTAGTAATACTTTCCCTTTCCTCTCCAATACAGTCCCTCAGATGTCAAATATTGCATGTTTTATGCAGTAAACTGAATGAAAACGGAAATGACAGAATTCCCCTCATTGTCTGATTCTACGCCCCTATGTGGGGCCAAACATAGGTTGAGAAAGCTCGGGATGAGGAGGAATGTGGAGCTGTCAGTCAGTCAGTCAGAAGGAAGGGGGATTATGCAGAACTCTGAGCTGTAATTGAACACCGTCGGGCCCGCCCTCATTTACATCTCAGCCTTCTGCTGGTTTTGATTGGCAGCTGTACATGAAATGCCACATCAGTTGAAAGTATGTTGTGAGCTGGCACTAACAATCCCGTGGCTCTGGGGAGACCTGCCATATTGTAATTTGGTTATCAGGCATGAAGAAAATAATTCTAAGTGCCAGGAAATGTGAAGCAGAATAAATGCTTCATTGCTGCAAGTTGCCCAGGGTGACAGTTCTTATTTAATGTACAAGAGCGTCCCATTGCCTGTGGATTTGAGTTCACAGGAGGCACAAGGGAGAGGTATACTAGGAGTTGGCGAATTTTCACTCAAAAAGAAAATTTAAAAGAGCTATAGTGACAGAAAACAACAACAACAAAATCGATAAAGAATTTACAGGTTTTTGGTTATGCATCGTCTGATTAAACAGCAGCGGGAGATAATATTGAAATATTTGTTTCCAAGCTTTACTTTTAGGCTCATGCAAGGAATTTTAAGACAAAGGGGAAAAGGCACAAAAGTGAAGAGATTTGCTTGTGTTGTTGCATCATTTGCTTGACACGAAGTGAAAATGGGTCCTGAGCCAGCCGCTTCTCTTTAATTCGCTGGGCCCTTTTCTGTTTTGATGCACTGTTTTTGCATGGGGAGTCTTTTCTCTTGAGATGGAGCTGTCACATTGTAAAAAGCAGCCCCCGATGCTGGCGGCAGCCCCCGGGCAAAATGAAAACAAGTAAGTGGCATAGATAAATCATGCCAGCCAACGTCTTGTTGATGAATCAGATAAGACCAGAGCATCTCAGGAACTCAGGGCTTAATGGAGGTCCCTGTGGCAGCTGTGGGTGGGTTATAATGACTGTTGAGTGTTTCTTTTGTTTACTTGCAATTATAACACAGATCTAGGCCGAGACCAATGGACAGACAGACAGACAGACTGACCGACCGACAGACAGACAGACAGACAGACACAGACAGACAGACAGACAGACAGACAGACAGAGGCAGGCAGGCAGGCAGGCAGGCAGGCAGGCAGGCAGGCAGACAGACAGACAGACAGACAGACAGACAGACAGACAGACAGACAGACAGACAGACAGACAGACAGACAGACAGACAGACAGATAGATAGATAGATAGATAGATAGATAGATAGATAGATAGATAGATAGATAGATAGATAGACAGACAGACAGACAGACAGACAGACAGACAGACAGACAGACAGACAGACAGACAGACAGACAGATAGATTCATAGATAGATAGATAGATAGATAGATAGATAGATAGATAGATAGATGTCTAACCCTGAATGCTAGAAAACGCCTTGTATCTGTGACTTTCCTTCCCTCAATTGATTTTGGTGATATTATTTACATGAACGCTCCTACAAGAACCCTGCAGATGTTGGATGCTGTCTATCATGGTGCACTAAGATTCATAACTGGCTGTGATTATCGTACCCACCACTGCACCCTGTATTCACTGGTTAACTGGACATCATTAACTTCACGCAGACTCTCTCACTGGTACATTTTCATCTTTAAATCACTTCTTGGTCTGCTGCCTTCATACATCTCCTCCTACATGTCTCTGCGTGAGTGCAGCTGCAGCGTGCGCTCTCAGGACATTATTACCTGCAGTGTTCCCTCAGTGAGGACTGAACTAGGCAAAAGGGCCTTCTCCTACTCCGCTCCTGTTTCCTGGAATATCTTACAAAAAGATTTGAAGCTCTCGACCTTGACCTCTCTAAGTGGCTTTAAGAATCTGTTGGACTCCTGGCAGGGTCCAATGCTGACATGTTCCTGTTTTTAGTTTTATACATTTGTCTTGGAATCTAGCTGTTTTTTTGGTTTTGTTACCTTTTTCCTTTTAGCCATCCTATTTGTTAAAAAACAAAAAAAAAAAAAAAAAACTGTAGTATGAGTTTTTATAACTGCTTATTGTTGTTGCTGTTGTCCATTGTTGTCATCTTTCTTTGTTGAAATCAGGTCTCTCTTGTAAATGAGTCCTCGAGGCTCAATGGGATTTACCTGTATAAATAAAGGTTGATTGATAGATAGATAGATAGATAGATAGATAGATCACATTAACAGAGCTAATAAATTCTAAACTAACAGGGTTAAGAGAAAGTGGCCTCGCCATCATTTCTCATGCGAACAGACTGACTGAGAGCTGTGATGGCTGACATCCCCTGGCAGAGAGCAGATCATTTGTCCATAGGAAAAGCGGCCACTCGGTTCCAAATGCCTTGGTGTGTGGTTCCCAGACAATGGGCTCAATGCTGGGCTATTATCCCCTGTGTCAGCAGGGATTGGCCTCCCATTTGAAGAGGTCCACTCGTCTGCATCCATGCCACTTTGAGGAGCATCATTAGGTGGGCCTGTCAATTTCCAAACCATGTGTTATCTGGATGCTATAAATAACATGCATCATTCCCCCGCATATTTGCCTTCACACTGTCCATCCTGCTGTGTACAGGCCTGAGCACAGCCCAGCTTGGAGCCTACCTATTTGTTCTTAATTACAACTGATGCCATCGTTATTGTCAACAACTGTTTCTATGTTATAAAACACAAGCATATATTCTTTTTTTTTCATATTCATCTTTCTGGGTTCCTGTTTCTTGTTTTTAATCTTACCTCAAGCTCTATATCAGAATGCATGGATTGACAGGAGACAGGTGCTGTGTTGTAAAGCTGATGTACATCAGATTCAATTTAGCATTCGTGTTGATCATCTGCCAAGCTCAGAATGCGATTCATGCCGGTGATGTGGCTGAATGTACAGAGGTCTTCACGTCACACTGGATTTATGCTATACCTGATCAAAAAAGCCTGTGAAGGGTCAAGACAGGCTTAGGCCATCATTATTCCACTGTGAGGTTGCACACTTCCAGAAGCTACCTCATCTCATGGCCAAATTGGCTGGATGTCAATCCGTCTGTGTCTTGGAGGTGTTAAGAAGCCTAATGATGTCTGGTCTTGGCTCCTCCATTGTTTGGATGTTGATCTTCTGCAGGTGATGCAGGCAACTGAATGTTACTGGAATAATCCATGAGAAGTTTAATATCAGAGAGGTTATTTTAACTCAACTTAAGAGCCTTTCCATACTTTAGTGGTTAAACTATGACAGGCAGCACTAAGTTTACATGATTTATTAAGCGTCCAAATTTCTTATAACCATCTAGATGTTTTAATTTAGAGAGATGTGTCGCTGCACAAAGGTAGACAAAAAAAGAATTTGATGGTGTAAAGTTTTATTTGCAGATATTAATATATTATGCTGTTTTCTGACATGTCTCTTACTCACTCTTTTGGCTTGTCTTTAGGCCTCTCTTTGGCGTTGCCAGACTAAGTTATGTGGATTGCCTGTGAAGACGTGATGTCTTGGAAGCACTCAGACTGCCCCCAGAGAATTGGCCTGTAAACCATCATTAGCGAGCGGAGAAGTGTTAAGTCTTTCAAATGCTGGATTCAGCTGATATGCTGTATAACCCTTTTTTTCATTCTCGGTGACAAATCAAATCATCAACACAGATGCTTAATTATAGCGAAGAAAATCCAATATATGCCCTTTGAATGTATTTTCTTTCCATGTAAGAGAATTATAGACAGCACAAAGCATCTACATGGTAGATATTCAGATATTAATAATAACTGGATTTGTGCATTGCAAATAAAAGGTAAAATTTAAAATTTTGTTCACCCTGACAAAACAGGGATTTTTTTTTATTGTTTTATCTTGTGGACTCTTAAAAAAAAGAAGAAAAAGCTTTGACTTTTGATGCAGTCAGGGCAAGACGGAATTTCATATTTAAGTTTGACATCTTTGACAACGGGGGAGAAAGGCAACCTTCACAACTTTCACGCACACATAAAACTTAGATCAGTTGTATTTTTAAAAGTGCAAAGGGAAGTCACCATACTCAACTGAATCAACATTTCAAAGTCTTCATGGAGCCCTTGACTTTTGTGGCAGATCACAGAGGACTGGATTGGCAAGGCACATTTACATTGTTCAGAAACTGGCGGCTGGTCTGTCTTGAAGAGAAAAAATAACCCTTACATGGCTTAAATGTAACCTTTTGTCTCCTTCTCTGCGGAAAAGACGGAACAGAAAAAAATAGAGTGTGGAACTCAAAGGTTACCAGATAGAAAGTGTTAAATTAATGCGAGTAACTGAAACAAAACCAGCGTATATGGAGATGTTAATTTTCTTAATTCTTCCTTATATTAATGTTGTTTGAAAAGAAAAAAAGTTTGAATGACTCCTTGAGCAAGCCAGATCTGTGGATCTGTCACTTGATTAGTCCTCTTGATTACCATTTATAAGAGGCCCCAGTGCTCTATTATTTGCATTCCTATTTAGCCTTGATTTTGTGGAGGGTACGCCATGATTAAACTTGTCAAGAGGCTTGATTGACAGGGTCATATCTCTACATTCCACTCTGCTAAAATCAGAAAAAAAAGGAAAGAGAAATAGACGATCAATGTGTCAGTTTCTCTTTGCTTTCCTTTTCCTCTCCCAAACTCAACCAACTCTCCCCCCAGCCTTTTTATTTTCCCCTCCCTAAATCACTCCCACTCTTCCTCTCCTCAAATCTCAGTCAGGAATGTTTTAATTTTAGGGATAGATTCTGCCTGTCAAGTGAGACTGGATGGCTTGTAGTTCAGATGATGAGATGTGATGGGTGTAAAACAATTAAAAAAAAAAGAGTAGGAGACATGAGAGAACAAAGAGGGAAAGAGCTCCCTTTATTGGACAGATTTAATTACACTGAATAGAGATTAAGGCAGGCAGTCCACTGAGGTGTGAAATTAACCCTTGATTAGAGATGAAGCTTTGAACAGAGGCTGGAAACAACAGTTAAAAAGACTGACCACTTGGTAGCAGTAATTATTTCACATTTCACTCTTTTGAAACATCTGGATGGGTAATGCTGGCTTGCAGGATCGTACAAGGGTGAGAAACTACATTATTAACCAGCCTGAAAAACGCTAACAGAGAGAGACTTGCCACAATATGAAATCTAGCAGCTTGCTTGCATCAGAGATTAGTAACCTTTCTGTTAGACTCAGCTCTGTCCTGAAGAGAAGTGGGGCAATGAAAAAAAACAATTAAAAATGCAGAAATGGGTTGATGCAATCTGCTCACCCTAAATGATGCTGAAGTCTCACTGCTGATATATCACATAGATCACTGTAATAACTGTATCTAGATATAGAACAGAAATTTGAAATGTATAAAGGCATCGCATCTTTTAGGGAATTGGGCTGGAGACGAGTTGGTGACTCAGAAATACAAAAAATGGATTTTTTTTTTTTGTTGCTGTTCTGTTGAATTCTGGGTATTTGTGACCAAACAGCCAGTAAGCCATGCAGCCATGTGTTGACCAACCAGTTTCTTATTTAAACAGCTTTTTGTATGCACGGTTTGCAAAACTGTATGTTGGCCATGCTCTGTGTTTTGTTGCTCAACTCCACCCACATCATACACCTCTCAACAGCCAGCCCCAGATTTTGATTTAAACTACAAGCCATACTGAACTTGATTTCAATATGTTTTCTGACCCAGAGTAGAGCAGACTGAGGAAAAGAGACAGGCATTCATAAAAGCTAAGTGATTCTTTATTTACAGTGTTCAAGTGAAGATCTTGCTGCAAGAGAACAAGAGGTGGTAAATGATGGCAGTTGGAGTTAGGATTAGTTTTCTTTAGATGTCCAATCTTACTTTGGTTGTTTGTTGTTGCAGGACAGGAGAGGAGGGTGATGGATTCCAGTGGAGGAAAAAGACGGTTGACGAAGGAGTGGGTGTGAATAGTGGGCAAGTTGGAGTGGCAGGACGGAACTCAGTGCTAAGCCAGAGATGTTGTCTTCGCAGATTGATGACAAAGATGAAGCAACTCGGGGATTGGTTTCAAATTAAGGAGTCATAAGACGCTGGACTGGAAGAACACAAGGACACCAAGGTTAATCTTAACTTTATCTTCAAGATACTTTTTAGGTTGTCACTTAGTTACCGGTGGGTAATTTATTGTCCCATCTGAGATTAACTGGTTCCCAGGCCTTTAAATACACAGAAGCTTTGTCAACCAGGATGAGACATAGCTGGGTAGTTATAGCTCCGCCCTGCCACTCAGTGACTCTGGAGAAGTGGTAAGTGCAGAGGATACTGGAATCCTACAATATATTCCACAGGCTGAGAAATAAACTCCCATCAACTTCCTTTGTCCAAAGCTGAAGCTAAAATTGGCACTGCATTTGTGTGTTTTTGAGGCCAGACACTGCGTAGTAGGAACGTGGGGCTTCCTTCCTTAGATAGATAAGTTTACTACCGATAATTGGCATTTATAATGTAAGTGAATGTTTTTGTTCAGTGCCCTGAGTTGACTTCTGTTGTGACTTGGTGCTATATAAATAAACTGAATTGAATTGAATTGTATCCTTCGTACAAAAAATCCCACCTAGACACTCGCAGTTCACCAACACACACTCACAGTCACATATTTGAATGTTCAGCAGCAAGGTCAGAACTACACAAATTACTTTAAAACAACTCCTGAAAAAACAACAACTTTGAAATGTATTTGACAAAGAGGAAGGCTAAAGAGAAGATATATGGATGCAGTTAGAGAGGACATGGAGGACAGAGGATGCAGAGGACTGAGATGGAGGAGGATGACTCACTCTGGAGACTCCTGAAGAAGGAAAAGCCGAAAGAAGAATTAGAAGAAGAAATCAGTAAAATGTCCCATTCATTTACCCCGAGGGGTGGGACTTAAAATTTGTGCAAGAACCCACCACTAGAGGGCACTTGCTTCTGTGACTTCAACTTCCAGTTTCTGTTCCTGTCTGTAGATATAATTCAAATTGATGGAGTACGTGCATTCTTTAAATTGAGAAATTCATGCAAATTCAGACCTTTTAAATTATTATGATTCATTCTGACCATAGTAAGACCTGTACATTCTGGGACATAGCCATGGATGTTTTCTGTCATGGAGCTTCCTTGCAGATTTTAAAAATACAGCTTTAGTGCGCTTGAATTGCAAAATGTAACTGAGACAGGTTTTCTCAACGTACGATGATCTCCATCTAAAACTCTGGGATGGAGAGCAGCAGGCGATGTGTATTCCTTCACCAAATGCTAGACCTGTCATTTTATAACCGTTTGCAAGATAGTTCAAGAGATTTTTCTTTTGGCCTATGAGCTGAGGTCACAATTAGCATAGAAGACACTGTGCTGTCTTTAAGAAAAAGTGTGCAGAAAAATGTGCTGTAATAAGGGGTGCTATGCTACAATGCCTCCCCCTACTTCTTTCCCCCAACCGTGCGTGCATGACAGCATGCATACAATAAAATATGTACCCTGTCTTGTACATTTCATTCCCAGTGCTGAACAGACAAGGAAGGAGGACAGAGAGGAGAAATAAAGTGCCATAATGAATCTAAAAGGCATAATTCATTCTGATCAAAGGCGCTCAGGGATGAGTCATGCTCTGGTGAACCCTTCGGACCACTGATGGGTCTACAGCAGAGAAGAGGATGAGGCGGGATTGACGAGCGCACATAAATTCTAATTATTCCCAATGTATGCAATCCTGCAAATGGCCGTCCTCACAGTGGTGGCCTTGTGATGGTTTTCTCTAACAAACCCCCCCTCCCTTGGTTCTGTGAATGTCCCCTCATACTTTTTTATGAAGAGCTCTGGCTGTAAACCTGGGACGAGGGCTGTAGAGCAGAAGAAGTGAAAGCAGCGAATTGTGTCACTGATACATAAAGGAGAAAAATACCGCAGCTCCAACACTGAAACACAGAAAGGTACGATGATCAATTAATCCCGGCAGTAATTGGATGAGTGTGTATATAAAGCGGTAATGCTGTAATGAAAGTCATCCATTGTGCACAATCTCTCTCTGGCCGGTGAACCATCCCCCTCATCATCCTTTGGATCTCAGGTGCTTAGCCATGCAAATCTGTCTGACAGCCCAGTACATCTCTGTCTGCCTAATTGGACAGTATAGAGTTGTTTATGGATATTGCAGACATTTAGGACTCGGTTGGGGGCTGCTCAAAAATCATTAGCAAACGGCCCCTGTTACTGGACTGTCAGCCTCACTTCACCAACGTCAAAGCACTGCGAGGGGAGTAAAAAAATGTTTTCCCAGTCAACAACAGAGAAAGCCTCATTTTAAACAGAGCAGTACCTGTACACTTGCTGAACATTCAAACATGTACTCGTGAAATGAAAGTACAGGTATGTGGATTTGAACAGCTTGTTAAATCACTCACACCACTAATTCTGATGTGTAAGCGAGGTGGAGCTTGTGTTAATTAAAAAACAAAACACTCCATCTGTGGGACTTGCAATGAATATAACACATTTATTCAATAACAGGTATGGAGGAGTCTCCCTTGTGTGTTTACTTCCAGTATTAGACTCAAACCTGAGGCCTTTTGGCTTCTATGATCAATATTTTTACCACCTGCTGCCAAAGGTAAAGCAGTGATTATGTTTTTGTTTTTGTGTGCCTTTTCCTAAAATATCTCCTGCACCACTGGACAGATTTTAATGAGCCTTACAAAAACTAATTATAAGTTGTGGATCCACATCTGATTAACTTTTGGATTCAACCTTTCAAGATGGCTTCCACAGCCAATTGACCTTAAAAACATAAGATAACTTAAATAATTGTACACATATTTACCTAAAATTTCTGTTATTGATGCTGACACATTGTCCAGTTTTAAGACTGGGCTTGAGACTTTCCTTTTTTATACATCCTATAATTAGGATCGGCTTGTTATGCTGTCTTAAGCTTATACAACTAGAGGACAAATTGACCTTATTTCCTTAAATTAATTGTTAAAATTGAATAGTTTTCATTTGATACTATTTCTATCTTAACGTGATTCTTGACCTGCCATTGTGTATCTGTTCCTCTCAAACCCAGCTGGTCAAAGCAGATGGCCGCTTGTTCTGAGCCTGGTTCTGCTAAAGGTTTCTTCCTCATGAGGGAGTTTTTCCTTTCCACTGTCGCCTTCATGCTTGTTCAAGATGAGAGTTCTGCGATGGAGTTAAACTCAAAGCAGTCTGCTCCTCAGATAAATAATGTTAAATTATTATTTTTATATATTAATGTTTCTGTTAACTTCGTTTTACATATAAATGTTTTTGTTCAGTGCCCTGAGACGACTTCTGTTGTGACTTGGTGCTATATAAATAAACTGAATTGAATTGAATTCAAATTTGGCGTGGTAGAAGCTGAGATTGATTCCCAACACATTTGGCAGATTTTGCACGATTGTTGTTGAACATTTTCATTCAGGCGCACAAACTCCTCCACCACGATAAGTTGGCGATTCAAGGAGGAGGTAAACATTTGCTTTTCAGTATTTAATCAATGCTTTCTGCCTGTTAGTAAAATATTTCAAGAACTCCTTGATTAAAACTTTCAGAACATAATCATTTGATAAACATTTACCACCGATTAACCTTTGGAACCAACCCAATTAAAAATGGCTGCTGCAACTAACTGACAGACGTACAAAAACAGTTTTAGTTCAGACAATTTTTTATACTTTTTTATACTGTGATAAAATTTGGTGTATTTGTAGTAAACAGTTATTTAGAGCACATACATGGTGCTATGGACATAGTGCTGTCCATTTTGCTTAAGCTTTGCCAGTTACTGTTAGACTCAAGTCGGTTTGTTAGCAAAAAATCTCAATGAATGAATTGTAATAAAAGTTTCACAAGATAATTATTGCATGTAGATCTACAACTGTTTAACTTTGAAACTAATCCAGTGTGGCCACCACAACTAATCCACATTAGCCAAACCCAAATGGCTCAGTGTATTTTACTGATATAAAACTAAAATCTCATGTGGTATTAGTTCTGTCATTCAGAACACTTATTCTTAGTGTGACCTCTCACAATATCCCAATAAATTTTAATATGTTTTAAAAGTTTGACCAGAATATGTTTAATTCTGTCATTTCTAGACAAAATTGGCGCTTAAATAATGCTCTGTTGAAAGCCAAGGAATTTTGCTCCTATATCTCAAACAAAATTGAGTCATACTTAAGTTCTAATGACACAGGAGATGTGGATGATTCAATACTTTAGGAGGCAATGAAAACGGTTATAAGGGGATGTATAATATTGTACGAGGCTGCGAAAAACAAAGAATCCAAATTGAGGTTGAATGAAATAGATGACTTGTTGACCAGCTTAGACATCCATCCATCCATTATCTTTTACCCGCTTCTTCCATTTTGGGTCACAGGGGTCGCCGGTGCCCATGTCCAGCAATCACTGTGCGAGGGGCGGGGTCACAAGTCCATCACAGGGCCCTAGCTTAGACAGCTTGTATAAAACAAAGCAGAGTCCAGATACATTGAATAAAATAACGACTTTGCGATATGAATATAATTCTATTATGGTAAATGGACTGTACTTATATAGTGCCTTTCTATGTTATTTCAAGACACTCAAAGAGCTTTACACTACAATCTGTGTCCTCATTTACCCATTCATACAGCACTCTACTAGATCACTACAAAGCTAATTGAACAAATCATTCTAAAGAGACTAAGCAGTGTTTTAGATCACATTCATACACTGATGGGACACACATCGGAGGCTATGAGGGGTTCAGTGTATTGCCCAGGGACATCTAAAAAAGTTAAATCTGGTCCTCTGGATTTTCAAAAAAACAAAACAAAGCAAATCAACAAAAAAAAAATGTAGAAAAGTTTCGTCTCTCATCCAAGAGACTTCCTCAGTCTGAGGAGCTGTATTCAGCTCAGTCTCTTAAATAGCACCGTCTCAGAGTGGATCAACCAGTTTTGCTGCTGACAACCAAAACCAGCTGATCACATGCTCAAGAAGGACCATCAGCCTAACAATGGATCATTAGCACACTGATGGCTGTTTACTGTTCACAGAGGGCTGAGTGATACTAGCAATCACAGTAAGAGGGGGACAGTTGAACACGGAGGCCTCCACCCCTGTTTAACGATGGACGATTTCTTTTCACAAAGATGGCCTCTTTTACTCCTCTCTCAAACCATCGTTCCTCTCTGTCCAGGATGTGAACATCTTCATCCCTGAAAGAGTGACCGCTGGCCTGGAGATGAGTGTAGACCGCAGAGTCCTGGCCTGATGATGTTGATCTTCTGTGCTGGGCCATCCTTTTGGCCAGTGGCTGTTTAGTTTCCCCGATGTAAGACTGATCACAGCCCTCCTGACACTGAACAGCATACACAATATTACTCTGTTTGTGCCGGGGGACTGGATCTTTGGGATGAACCAGTCTTTGCCGTAATGTATTTTGGGGTTTAAAAGCCACTGGGACGTTATGTTTAGAAAATAAACGTCTCAGTTTCTCTGATACTCCCTCAACATATGGAATGACCACTGGTCTGGATCTGGGTTCCTCCTTTTCACCTGTTGGCTGACTGGAGTCCTGTTTGGGTTTCTTCTCTGCTTTCAGAAAGGCCCAGTTAGGATATCCACATTGCTCTAGAGCCTGTCTTGTGTGGGATTTCTCCTTCTCTCTGGCTCCTGAGGTAGTGGGGACACTGTCTGCTGTATGATACAGAGTCCTGATGACTCCTAACTTGTGCTCCAAAGGGTGATGGGAATCAAACTGCAAATACTGGTCTGTGTGGGTGGGTTTGCGGTACACCTCAGTTTGCAAATGTCCTCTATCAGAGACTGAGACCTCACAGTCCAAGAAAGCCAACCTGCCATTTTTTACATCTTCTCGTGTGAACTTGATGTATTTATCCACAGAGTTGATGTGGTCAGTAAAATGTTGCACTTCCTGAGATTTAATTTGAACCCAGGTGTCGTCAACATACCTGAACCAATGACTTGTTGGTGTCCCTGAAAAGGACGTCAAGGCTCTCTTTTCTACCTCCTCCATGTACAGGTTGGCAACAATAGGAGAAACTGGAGACCCCATAGCACACCCATGTTTCTGCCTATAATATTGCTCCCCATATGTGAAGTAGGTTGACTGCAGGCACAGTTTCAAGAATTGACACAGTTGTTCTGTGGAAAGCGTGGTCCTGCTGCTCAGAGTGGTGTCTGATTTTAATTTTAAACTAACCACCTCTACTGCATCATCAACAGGAATGCACGTAAAGTGTGATGTGACATCAAAAGAGACCATTGTTTCATCAGTCTCCATGATGACATCCCTCACCTTATCCACAAAGTCCATGGTGTTCTGTATGTGGTGTTCTGAGCTGCCAACTAAAGGGATGAGTACAGACGCCAGATATTTGGAAACATTGTAAGTGACAGAGTTAATCATGCTAACAATTGGTCTTAAAGGTACACCTTGTTTGTGGATTTTAGGTCAACCATACAGACTATGTGTGGCCTCCCCTGGGTACAGTCTTTGGTACAGAAAACGGTCAATAGCCTTGTCCTGCTCCAAAATTTTCAGGCAATCTATTAACTTTTTCTTGTAACCACTTCCTGGATCTCTTTTCAGAGGTTCATAAGTGTTTAAGTCACTAAGGAGTGTCATAACTTTCTCATGATAGTCTTTCTGGTTCAAAATCACTGTGCACCTTCCTTTGTCTGCTGGGAGAATGATGATGTTTTTGTCCTTGCTAAGAGTGGTGAGTGCATCCCTCTCCTCTCTACTGATGTTGGAAGGTGGTGGTTTGGCATTGCTGAGGCAGGCTCAAACTTTGATTCTGAGCTGTTCTGCTTCAGCCTCTTTAATTTTGTTGTTGCGGATGGCTGACTCAGTAGCTGTGATCATCTCCACCAGAGGAATTTTACTTGGTGCAACCGCAAAGTTCAGTCCCCTGGCAAGAATCTCTGTCTCTGGCTGGGTGAGCTGTCTGTCAGATAAATTCTTCACCCACTTTTCTGTCTCCCTGGCATGTAATTGACTACTGGAGTGTTGTCCTACACTGAATGTGTTGTTATTTGAATAGTGATGGTGTTGATGAGCTATTAGTACGTTAAACTTGTTTTGTTGTCGAGTCTTGGACTTGATATGCTGTGCTAAGCGTTCCTGATCTGTACAGTCCATCACTTGCTGAAGTGTGGTCTGATCTAGACACGTTGTTAGTTTCTGTTTAATGTGCTCTTCTTTGGCCTTCAAGGCCTCAATAGTAAAATTGGTCTGTCTCACCCGTTCATTCAGCAGCTGGGTCTGTGCCTTCTGAAGGATCTTGCATGCCCGGTGCCCGTTGACCGAATATTTTAGTTCCAGGCTCTTGGGAATGATGCCACTTTGTCGACATCTGAGGTTGAATCGCAAATGGTTCCTGTAGTCTGCCCTCTTCCTTGCTGTTTTCTCAAACTCTCTAACTAGTTTGAGGCGATCCTGGCCAAAGTGGTTCAAAATATCCTGATGCATGCTCAATAATCCAGGTAGAAAAATCTAAAAAAGTTAAATCTGGTCCTCTGGACATTCAAAAACAACAAAACAAAGCAAATCAACAAAAAAAAAAAAATGTTGAAACGTTTCGTATCTCATCCAAGAGACTTCCTCAGTCTGAGCCAGTGCTCAGGGACACTTCAGCATGTGACTGCTGGTGGATTCGAACCCCCAACTCTCACATTGGAGGATGACTGCTCTAACCACTCAGCCACAGTTGCCCCATTATGTCAAGAAATGTTTCTAAATTACTGGTACAAGTTAAACAAAGACATTTTGAGTTGAGTGACAAGTTACTAGCTCGGCAGTTAAAACAATCCAAGTTTGACCAGAATATGTTTAATTCTGTCATTTTTATACAAAATTATTGTAGTCTAAACTTTGGCACAAATGGTGGCAGGGGATCTGCATTACTTAAAGGAATGTTAGGCCTTTAATTTAGAAATGATTTTAGCTGTTGGATAAATAAAAATATCCTGATGCATGCTCAATAATCCAGGTAGAAAAATCCAAAGAAGTTAAATCTGGTCCTCTGGACATTCAAAAAAAAAAAAAAAAACAAAAAACCAAAGCAAAAAAATATAGAAACGTTTCGTCTCTCATCCAAGAGACTTCCTCAGTCTGAGGTGCTGTTTTCAGCTCAGTCTCTTAAATAGCACCTTCTCTGAGTGGATCAACCAGTTTGCTGCTGACAACCAAAACCAGCTGATCACATGCTCAAGAAGGACCATCAACCTAACAATGGATCATTAGCACACTGATGGCTGTTTACTGTTCACAGAGGGCTGAGTGATACTAGCAATCACAGCATTGTAAGAGGGGGACAGTTGAACAAGGAGGCCTCCACCCCTGTTTAATGATGGACGATTTCTTTTCACAAAGATGGCCTCCTTTACTCCTCTCTCAAACCATCGTTCCTCTCTGTCCAGGATGTGAACATCTTCATCCTTGAAAGAGTGACCGCTGGCCTGGAGATGAGTGTAGACTGCAGAGTCCTGGCCTGATGATGTTGATCTTCTGTGCTGGGCCATCCTTTTGGCCAGTGGCTGTTTAGTTTCCCCGATGTAAGACTGATCACAGCCCTCCTGACACTGAACAGCATACACAACATTACTCTGTTTGTGCCAGGGGACTGGATCTTTGGGATGAACCAGTCTTTGCCGTAATGTATTTTGGGGTTTAAAAGCCACTGGGACGTTACGTTTAGAAAATAAACGTCTCAGTTTCTCTGATACTCCCTCAACATACGGAATGACCACTGGTCTGGGTCTGGGTTCCTCCTTTTCACCTGATGGCTGACTGGAGTCCTGTTTGGGTTTCTTCTCTGCTTTCAGGAAGGCCCAGTTAGGATATCCACATTGCTCTAGAGCCTGTTTTGTGTAGGATTTCTCCTTCTGCCTGGCTCCCGAGTTAGTGGGGATGCTGTCTGCTCTGTGATACAGAGTCCTGATGACTCCTAACTTGTGCTCCAAAGGGTGATGGGAGATAAATAAAAATAGTTTTTAATGAGTCTCTCAATAAGTTCTTATAAAGCCAAACTGACTGGCACTGATCCTAACACTTAAAATTATCTTCATGTTGCATCACTTCATATTTCAATGACATATTTGGTAACTATAGATACAATTATTGTGCTTTATTGTTTGGTTTTTTTTTATGCTTAAAATATTCATAATTTTACTTCATATTTTTTATGGCTGCACAGTGGTTCCGATGATGTGTGGGTGTTCATGTGAGTAAAAAAAATGTATAAATGCAATAAGAATTGTGTATCTGGTGACACTGGCTCAATGGACAGCCTGGCTTTTGGCAGTACAGGTACTACAGTTATTTTGTACCACACACATAGTGACATACAGCTGTGCAACATCACTAGCGCCACATAACCAGTGGTTAATTTCAGCCAGATCCTGCCGGAACAAGATCTGGGTATTCTCTCATTTTGACAGGCTGTGTTCTGGCAACTGTTTGCTCGGCAACTCAAATCTCTGCCCCTAAAAGTCCAAATCATCGCACATTTTGAGTTATTTGATTTGATTTATTAATTTTTATATTTATTATTTGATTTATTTATTAAAAATACAATGAGAGGAGATGTTGCCCAGTCTGTGGAGTGTTTGTTCCGGCCGCACTATGTGCACCAGCTCGCACACATGCTCATGCTCAGCAGAGACGCAGACCGCATGTCCTGCGGGGATGAGCGTCTTCATCCATCTTCAGCTGTGCGTCCTGCAGACAGTGCACGTTTTACGCACAGGAGCATCTCCAGACAGCTCTGCAGAGCACGTGCACAACTGCTGATGTGTTGGAACTCCTGCATATATTTCAGACAATAAATTTTGAAAAGTTTACTTTAATAAATAAATAAAAATACAAAAAGAGAAGTGTTTGATGTGTATTATTCATATTACATCACGTTTCAAAACAACAGTGCTAATTTGTCAAAATAACAGCGATCAAACTGTCAAAAAGACAATTTATTATCTAAAATAAATGGATGGATGGATTGCCCTTAGCTGGACAACAGAGAATTGAAGCACTTGAAGGCAGTGGTGATTGAGATTGGAGCAGCAGGAGCAACAACTGAATTCAGCTGATAAGCGTTCCAGTCGTACAGTGAAGTGTGTGTGTGGGGGGGAGTGTTAGGACGCTTGCCAGAATCGGAACTGCAGTATTCACACACACAGGCTTGTTCTCTAAAATAGTAAATTCAATTCAACCTTTATTTATAAAGGTTGTTAGTCTCATTGAGCCCCAATGATTTGTTTACAAGAGAGACCTATATTTAATCAATTTAATCAAATGTTTACAGATGTTTAACACGTTAAAATACACCAAAATGTAGGAAATGGCATCTCTTTAATTCCAAATTTTCTGGGGGAGGACCCACAGACACCCATGCACTGCCCACCCCCGCCGGACCACCTGCTATTTGTGTTCCCGCATCAGTTGGTTTACAAATTAAGCCCTGCATGTACGTGCAACCTTTATTTATACAGGCTAGCCTCATTGAGCCATGGGGACTCATTTACAGGAGAGACCTGTTCCAACTTTGAAGAAAATAATAACTAATTGTAAATATTGTCCCACTCATTATTATAGCATTTTGCAAACATAAATAATTTTGGGATTCCTACAAGACATAAACAGGAAAGGTTAGGTCTGATTTAAAGTCGGACAGTGAGAACCAAACGGTGATGTGTCTTTTTATATGGCGCATGTAAACATCTGGTTACAGCTGCACATGTTGGCCATGTGATGATGTGTGTGACACTCACTCTCACAGAGACATGATTCAAGCTGTTTTCTGATAAAAGGCCAGGAAGTTTTTCTCCTTTTTGGCATGGAGGATACACCCCAGTCATCAGTGAAAACCGTTGTGACGTTCCATTTCTAGAGGCTGCACAGCATCATCATTTCCCAACCAGAGTATCTTTATATTATTTGTATAAAATAACACCAAATATTTTTTCCCACCTCATCATGGTGATGCACTGTGAGGAACAGGACCGTATTTTATGCCAAATCATGTTTTTGGGGGGCTTCAAGTTAACACTTTAGTTGCTTTTGCTTAACTAAGTAGTTTTGTTTCCATACTTTAACAAAGTAGTGTTTGAATCTAGCCAGAGGAGCGGTGGAAGGATCCCAAAATCCATAGTTCAGTTTAGTTTTCGAGGTCAGGGTTTTCAATTCTGTTTTTCTTTTGATTCTACCTTTTTCCCCTGTTTTGTGAACATTTCTGAAATATTATGCATCAGCAATTAAAACAATCTACCAATTACACTTCATAAAATATCAGTTCAAGGTCATGTCATGTAGTTGTGTAAAAATAAAGGAATGAAGCAGTTTATTGTTCAGGATAGTTGTGACAGACAGTTAAAGCTGAGAGTGTAGATTTTGGACATTAAAGGGGGAGATGTTTTTTTTTTTTTGCTAAATACTTTTCATGTGTTTAAAATAAATATTTAAAACTGTCTTAAAATTTTGCTCAGAACATAAACAGTCCACTGAATTCAACTGAATAAGTTTTCTTGACAATAAAATAGTGTTACTGGATCTTTAAGGCTGTTTGTAAATGTTCAGCACACAACGTATGAACTAACTGAAATCTATAGGGTATACTTATATATTGCATAAAATATAGGTGATATATGTGACCTTTGCTTGTGTCTTGGTTGACTCTTACAAATATTTTCTGAAAAAAATCCTTTTGAACTACTTCTTCTTCTTTTGGCTGCTCTCTTCTTCAGGGGTCACCACAGTGAACTAACTTGCATGAAGACTTGACAATTATTATTTTTACACCAGATGTCCTTCCTGTCACAACCACAGACCACCGAGCTACCACAGTTCTCTGTGTGGAGCAGAGAGCTGCTTTCTGGGGCACACAGAGGAGCAGATGGTGGGGGTAAAGGCCTTACTCAAGGGCCCAGAGGGGGGCCAATGAGGGTGGAGGCAGGTGTGGGTGCTTCACTTATCCCCCACACATTTTGATGTTGTCAGAACCAGGAGTTGAACCAGCAATTTTTCGATCACAGGCCCACTTTCTCTAACCTCTGCACCACCACTCCCTCCAAAAAAAATCCATATGAGCAATGTCTTAAAACTCTGACATGTGTTATACATGAGAATATGTTCGGTCTTAAATTCTGCATAATAAAAGTGTTCCACATATGACTTTAAATTTAAGACTATTTTTCATAATTATTATAATAAATATGTAAAACCCTGGGCAGCAGAGTGGTGCAGTTGGTAGAGCTGCTGCCTCTCAGTGAGCAGGTTACCCTTATTCAAATCCCAGCCAGGGACCTTTCTGGGTGGAGTTTGCATGTTCTCTCCGTTTATGCGTTGGTTTTCTCCAGGTACTCCAGTTTCCTCCCACAGACCAAAAACATGCATGTTAGGCTGATTGGTAACTTTGAATTGTCCCTATAGGTGAGACTAAGAGAGTGAATCCCAACGAAACTGTTTAAAGAGGTATTGTTCCTAATTGATATTCACATTTTGGATCTGTTTAATTTGTCTTTAATGAATGATTACATACCACAGTGCCTTAAGACTGAAAATTAAACATTTACTTAAGAAGCCTGATCTTGATTCAGAAATTCTGGCCAATCATAGACCTATATCTAATCTAACTTTCATCTCAAAAATTCTAGAGAAAATAGTTGTAGGTCAGTTGCATGTACATCTACAAAGAAATAATCTGTTTGAAGAGTTTCAGTCAGGGTTTAGAGCTCATCATAGCATAGAAACGGTACTAAAAAGTCACTATTAAGAGGACTGAAAACACACTTAAATCTGAGTCACATGCAAGGAAATTACAACGCAACAGTCCTACTGAATTTTGGAAAGAAATTAAGAGTAAATAATCTAAAAACATCCTTGCCAACAAACATTGATGGTACAAATGAACCAGATGAAATTATTCAGTTATGGATGAAACATTATCATGAACTGATTGAGTCCCGATTGAGTTTGTTGATTCCTATAAATATTTGGGTATCTTGGTCGACTCACATCTCTCTTTTAAGCTCCATGTGGAAAACTTGGTAAAGAAACTGAAAGTTAAACTGGGTTTCTTTTTCAGACATAGATCCTGTCTAACCCTGAATGCTAGGAAACGCCTTGTATCTGTGACTTTCCTTCCCTCCATTGATTACGGTGACATTATTTACATGAATGCTCCTACAAGAACCCTGCAGATGTTGGATGCTGTCTATCATGATGCACTAAGATTCATAACTGGCTGTGATTATCGTAACCACCACTGAACCCTGTATTCACTGGTTAACTGGACATCATTAACTTCACGCAGACCCTCCCACTGCTACATTTTCATCTTTAAATCTCTTCTTGGTCTGCTGCCTTCATACATCCTACATGTCTCTGCGTGAGTGCAGCTACGGAGTGCGCTCTCAGGACATTATTACCTGCAGTGTTCCCTCAGTGAGGACTGAACTAGGCAATAGGGCCTTCTCCTACTCCGCTCCTGTTTCCTGGAATACCTTACAAAAACAATTGAAGCTCTCGACCTTGACCTCTCTAAGTGGCTTTAAGAATCTGTTGGACTCCTGACTTCCTGTTTTTAGTTTTCTACATTCGCCTTAGAATCTGCTGTTTTTTTTGTTACCTTTTTCTTTTAGCCATCCTATTTGTTATTTAAAAAAAAAAAAAAACCTGTAGTATGACTTTTTATAACTGTTTATTGTTGTCGCTGTTGTCCTTTGTTGTCATCATTCTTTGTTGAAATCAGGTCTCTCTTGTAAATGAGTCCTCGAGGCTCAATGGGATTTACCTGTCTAAATAAAGGTTGAATGAAAAAACTGTTTAATTGTAGTAAATGTAATCCCTTTTTTAGACAACATAGACAAACATGAAGATGCCATTTTTTCTGCACAAGAAGTTAGTGATATTGTTATAAAGCTGAAAAACAATAATGCATGTGGTGCATAGCACTTACAATTTGCAAGCAAAAATGTTTTTCCTTTGTTAGCTATTTGTTTCACTGGGTTTTTAATTCATGGCAATTCATGTAATTCTATACTGTCGGTGATTTGAGTGCCTATTGTAAAAAATAAGGCTGGCAAAATAAATAGCAAAGACAACTATCGACCTATAGCTCTGGCCAGTACTTTATCAAAGGTCTTGGAGAGGGCTATGTTAAATAGAACTGAGAAGTTTATTGTGACATCTGATAACCAGTTTGGCTTCAAACCAAACCTAGGCACTGATATGTGCATTTTTGCTCTCAAGGAGATCTTTGATACAATATGCATAATACCACAATTTTTATGTGTTTTTTTGATGCCTCAAAAGTGTTTGATCATGTAAATCATGGAAAATTGATTTATAAATTGCACAATAGAGGAGTTCCGAAATATTTATTAAGAATCTGTATTGGTATGCTCACCAGTCTACATCTGTAAAATGGAGAAAATCTGTATCATCTTTTTATGTGAGTAATGGTATGCAACAAGGCAGCATTTTGTCTCCTTGCTTTTTAACGTGTATATAGATGATTTATCTAAGCTGTTGAATCAATGTAGGACTGGCTGTAAGGTTGGCAATAGAACCATCAACCACCTGATGTATGCTGACGATCTTGTAACCTTTTGTCCATATAGCGCTGGTCTCCAGCAACTGTTAAGGGTTTGCTTCAGTATGGATTGGACTTTGATATTAAATATAATGCAAAAAAAAGTAACATCATGATTGTCAGGAGCAAAAAGGACACTAAATTATCTTTCCCTGACTTCAGTCTGTCTAGCAGCGTCCTCCAAGTCAGTGATGAGGTGAAATACTTTGAACATTACATAACTGCAGATCCACCCCCACCCCAAAAAGTATTTATTTATTTTTAATGAAGTCATTGGTGGACTGGATTGAAATCACTGGTGGGCTGGAAATGGCCCATGGGCCACCAGTTGAATAGCCCTGCCATAAGCACTGCAGAATATCTTGTTATGGCTCTGATCTTTCATCAAAGTTTCCTCCTGTGGTTCATTAACACAAAGACATTTTAAAGACAAACCTTTGGCTAATGGTAATAGCCATGTCATCAAGCACTCTGCCATTTTTCCGGAGGAATAGTTTTATCAGAATGCAAATGTATTGCTCGATTGATCAGAAGAAGACATTATGTGATGCACAAAAAACGGTGACAAGGTTAAACTCAGACGATGGGGCTCAAGCAAACTCTTCTTTATTTCTTATTCTCTTCCTCTCTTTTGCTCCTTAAACCCTTCTGTCTTTATAGCCAAGCCAATCAATGGCAAACTAGTGTCTATTGTCTATTCTGTGCTCAGGCCACTGCCCTCCTGCTGCATCCCCCCATTCTAGAAATGTTTCTTCCCATCAGTGCCTTTACTTATCACTTCCTGGGTGACATTGAACTTCCTATGCCCCTGCCGCTGAGACACATCTCTGAACTCACACAATTACTCTTCATCCCCACTAACAATTTAGTAATGAAGTATTGATTTCCAGATTCCTCTCTTATGGATGATATTAGATTTTGTTTGATAAACTGTGCCTGGTGCCTCTAATCTGCTCTGTCCCTTTTCCTACTGTCTGTAAAACAAAGTGCCACTGGAGAGATAATGACCAGGGAACATCGATGAACTCATTTCATCAATTTGTAATACTTGACAATGAAAAAGGGCAGACATTTTTCAAGCAGCAATGTCAAAGTTTATTGCTCTGGGTATGGTCTTATAGGAAGCCAGACATCTTGAGCAGCGCTCACTTCTAATTTATGGGCCCCCGTGTGCCAGTTATTTTTAAAGGAACTGTTTGGATACTGGGAGGATATTAGTGTTGCACCTGGCTTGTCTGATTCCCAGGGCCACCGGGGGATTCATGTCATGTTAGAAAATACAGAAGCAGCAGAAGAGAAACTGGAAGTCTTGCTATTTGCAATGCAAGAAAATGCTGCTCAGGACATAAATCATGCTGAGGTGTTCCTCTCAAGTCACACAAGAATGGATTCAAGTGCCACGTAAATGTTTGAGTTCTGATGCTCTTGCTTAAATGGTTTTCTCTAAATAATAAATGGATCAATAAAAAGGTGAATGAACGACACAATTTCAGCACCTCTTACACTCAAAAAGTCCCATTTAAACCACAAGAGGTGTGATTCCTGGGTGAAAAGATTGTGTAAATCTCTTTTGTGGTTGTGGTCTTTACTAACTGGGAATCGATAGGGTGAGGTCAGGGTTACTTCCAATCCATTCTCTTTTAAAAGACAGGTTTAAATAGATCTGAACTAAGTTACCATGGAAACAAACTGATCCTAGATGAGAGCTAGGCCAAGAGGTGACAAACTGTCAGGACCTTTGAGGTGTTTATGGAAGACCCTCAATGCACCTAAGAATTTAATTCCACCCATCAATTTTTTTAACTTATGGCCTGCTTATCTATAATATAAAGATATAACACAAGTTAGTTTCTGTTTTCAGTTAGAGCTCTGAGTGTTGGAGTAATTTTGTACTGGAAAAATATTTACCCATTCAGAAAATTTTGCAGGAGATCCCTGGTCTGAACTAGTGCTGTTGGAGTTTTCTGTGTCCCTGTCAGATTCTGAACACCCAAGTCCAGATAAACATGAAGGATGTGTTGTGTGTGACTGTCAGCTACTAACACACTAAAATTTAGCTTAATATCTATAAAATCTAAAAACCAGCCACTAGGGAGCACAAGCAAGTGTATCTCTTGCAGTAGCAGCTCTTCAGTAGAGAGTGCTCAAGTGCTGCCTATCCACTGAAACCACTCACTATTTTACATTGAAGACTTAAAAAAAATAAGAAATAACATTAAAAAAAAAAAAATATATATATATATATATATATATATAT
>NC_056508.1:7296636-7321469 GCF_014905685.2 Nematolebias whitei
ATGATAGTCTTTCTGGTTCAAAATCACTGTGCACCTTCCTTTGTCTGTTGGGAGAATGATTATGTTTTTGTCCTTGCTAAGAGTGGTGAGTGCATCCCTCTCCTCTCATGTTGGAAGATGGTAGTTTGGCATTGCTGAGGCAACTCAGAATCAAAGTTTCAGCTTGCCTCAGCAATGCCAAATCACCCCTTGAAAATTGTGGAGCAGGACAAGTCTATTGACCGAATTATGTACCTTGTGACCTTATTCTGTACCACAGACTGTACGCAGGGTAGGCCACACCTAGTCTGTATGGTTTTCCTAAAATCCACAAACAATGTACGTACCTTTAAGACCAATTGTCAGCATGATTAACTCTGTCACTTACAATGTTTCCAAATATCTGGCGTCTGTACTCATCCCTTTAGTTGGCAGCTCAGAACACCACATACAGAACACCATAATCTTTGTGGATAAGGTGAGGGATGTCATCATGGAGACTGATGAAACAATGGTTTCTTTTGATGTCACATCACTCTTTACGTGCATTCCTGTTGATGAGGCAGTAGAGGTGGTCAGTTTAAGATTAAAATCAGACACCACTCTGAGCAGCAGGACCAAGCTTTCCACAGAGCAACTGTGTCAACTCTTGAAACTGTGCATGCAGTCAACCTACTTCACATATGGGGGCAATATTATAGGGCATAAACATGGGTGTGCTATGGGGTCTCCAGTTTCTGCTATTGTGGCCAACCTGTACATGGAGGTAGAAAAGAGAGCTTTGACATCCTTTTCAGGGACACCACCAAGTCATTGGTTCAGGTATGTTGATTCAATTCAGTTTATTCAATTCAGTTTATTTATATAGCGCCAAATCACAACAAATTTGTCTCAGGGCACTTTACAGGAACATTCATATACATAAAAGCCAATTAGTAAACTACTAATCACTACCCAGAGCTCATGACCATAGGTGAAGGTAGGAACGTAGACCATACCATACCATACCATTTTATTTATAGAGCACTTAAAACAGCTACAAGGCCTACCACAGTGTTGTACAGACAGAACAACAGACAACACACGAAGAAATATACAAAATGAAGTAAATCAAAAATATAGACATGAAAACGATGCAGATAATAAATATGACAACAAACCAGTGTGGAGCGTACAGGTTCAAAACACAAATAATCTGGTGTTGAAAGCTACTGAATAAATAGTAGTGAGTTTTTAAATGGGATTTGAAAACCGAGAGGGAGGGGCCCTGTCCGACAAGCAGAGGTAACATTCCAAAGTCTTGGTCCTGCTACAGAGAAGGCCCTCTCACCTCTGCGCTTAAGACAAGTTCCTGGAACTGTGAGGAGCAATTGGTCCGATGACCTCAGGGAACGTGGTGGGACATACGGTTGTAGCAGATCAAAGAGATGGGGGGTGGTGAAAATGTTCAGCGATTTGTAGACACACAGGAGTATTTTTGAACTGGATTCGAATGTGAACCAGTAGCCAGTGCAGTGAGGCCAAAACTGGTGTAATGTGCTCTCTTTTGCTTGTACTGGTTAAAAATCGGGCTGCTGCATTCTGGACCAGTTATAGTCGTGCAATGGAGGTCTGACTGATACCAGACAGGAGTGAATTGCAGTAATCAAGCCTAGATGTAATGAATGCATCTATTAATGTCTCCAGGTTATTTTTGGACAACATGGGCTTCAGTTTAGACAGCCGCCTCAGTTGGAAGAAACATGATTTAACAATCATGTTTACATAATTGTTAAGTTTCAGGGAAGGGTCCATTATCACTCCCAGATTAGTGACTCTTTGTTTTTCTGACAGGGTTAGAGTGGAAAGGTCGATGCAGTGGTTTGTGATCATGTCATTGGGAGGGAACAACTTCAGACTTATTTTCATTGAAACTTAAGAAGTTTAAAGCCATCCAGTCACTGATTTCAGCCAGGCAGTCGAGTAGAGGTTGAATAGAGCTTGTACCATTGTGTCTTAGGGGGAAGGAAATTTGACAGACATCAGCGTAGAAGTGAAAGGGTATGTTGTGTTTCCGGAAAATAGCACCAAGTGGCAGCAGGTATAGAGAGAATAGGAGGGGGCCCAGGATGGACCCCTGCGGAACCCCCATTTAAGCCTTGTCGCTGCAGAACTAAAATCCTTGATGGAGACGCAAAAGGATCTGTCAGCGAGGTAGGATCTGAACCAATTGAGGGCTGACCCTGTGATGCCCACCCACTGCTCCACCTAGCAATGAGGATCTCATGGTCGATGATGTCAAAGGCGGCTTTGAGGTCCAATAGGACAAGCAGCACAGAATCACCGGTATCTATGGATCTGAAGATGTCATTAAAAACCTTTAATAGGGCAGTTTCAGTGCTGTGGAGAGGTTTAACGCCAGATTGGAATAGCTCTAAGATGGCGTGATCCTCCAGGAAGCACTTAACTGGGACTCAACTATTTTCTCCAGTATTTTAGAAAAAAATGGGAGTCTGAAGACAGGCCGGAAGTTGGAAATGACTGAGGGGTCAAAGTTTGTTTTTTCAGGAGAGGCTGTACAGCAGCATGTTTAAAGGTTTTTGGCACCACGCCAGTGAATAAACTACTGTTTACTATGGCAAGAATGGACAGACCTAGAGTAGGAAAAACCTCCTTTAGTAGTCGAGGGGGGACAACATCAAAGGGGGAACCAGAAGGTTTCAAGCTGCACATTACCTGCTCTAGAGAGGATAGAGTGATGGGTTCAAAATGGTCAAATGGAGCTACAGATTGAGGTGGGATGGATGGGTCATGAGCTGGAGGGGAAATGAGAGCCCGGGTGGTTGCAATTTTTTCCAAAAAGAAATGTAAGAAGTTCTCGCACAGCTCAGTCGAGGCTTCCAGAGGTGATGGTTCAGTGAGATGGAGAACAGAGTTTAAGGTAGAGAAGAGGACACGTGGGTTGTGAGAGTTTGAGGTTATGATATCAGAAAACAATTTGGATTTAGAAGCTTTTACTGCTTTCTGATTACGGCACCAACTCTCTTTAAGTACAAACCGGATTCCAAAAAAGTTGAGACACCAAACAAATTGTGAATAAAAACTGTATGCAATGATGTGGAGGTGCCAACATCTAATATTTAATTCAAAATAGAGCACAAATCACAGATCAAAACGTTAAACTGAGAGAATGTATCATTTTAAGGGCAAAATCTGTTGTTTCCAAATTTTATGGCGTCAACAAATCCCAAAAAAGTTGGGACAAGTCCATTTTTACCACTGTGTGGCATCTCCCCTTCTTCTTACAACACTCATCAGACTTCTGGGGACAGAGGAGACCAGTTTCTCAAGTTTAAAAATAGGAATGTTCTCCCATTCATGTCTAATACAGACCTCTAACTGTTCAATCGTCTTGGGCCTTCTTTGTCGCACCTTCCTCTTTATGATGCACCAAATGTTCTCTATAGGTGAAAGATCTGGACTGCAGGCTGGCCATTTCATTACCTGGATCCTTCTCCTACGTAGCCATGATGTTGTGATTGCTGCAGAATGTGGTCTGGCATTATCGTGTTGAAAAATGCAGGGTCTTCCCTGAAAGAGATTACGTCTAGATGGGAGCATATGTTGTTCTAGAACCTGAACATAGTTCTCTCCATTAATGGTGCCTTTCCAGACATGCAAGCTGCCCATGCCACAAGCGCTCATGCAACCCCATACCATCAGTGATGCAGGCTTCTGAACGGAGCATTGCTAACAACTTGGGCTATCCTTGTCCTCTCAGGTCCGGATGATATGGCGTCCCAGTGTTCCATAAAGAACTTCAAATCGTGACTCATCTGGCCATGGAACAGTCTTCCATTTTGCCACACTCCATTTTTAATGACCCCTGGCCCAGTGCAAACATCTGAGCTTGTGGAGCTTGCTTAGAAATGGCTTCCTCTTTGCACCGTAGAGTTTCAGCTGGCAACGGCGGATGGCACGGTGGATTGTGTTCACTGACAATGCTTTCTGGAAGTATTCCTGAGCCCATTCTGTTATTTCCTTGACAGTGGCATTCCTGTTTGAGGTGCAGTGACATTTAAGGGCCTGGAGATCACGAGCATCCAGTAGAGTTTTACGGCCTTGACCTTTACGCACAGCGATTGTTTCAGATTCTCTGAATCTTTTGATGATGTTATGCACGGTTGATGATGATAACTTGAAAGTCTTTGCTATTTTACGCACTTTGCACTTTGGTAACAGTTACTGTTTTAAATGAGCTCTATAAATAAATCTGACTTGACTTGACTTATGCTGGGTAACACCATTCTGGTATTGTTGCACTATCTTTCTGCACAACAATGGTGGAATTGGTGATCCTCTTACCATCTTGGCTTCTGAGAGACACTGACACTCCGAGAAGCTCTTTTTATACCAATCATGTTGTCAATTGACCTAATTAGTGTTAATTGGTCTTCCAGCTGTTCGTTCTATGCTCAATTTCCTTTTTTCAGCCACTTATTGCTACTTGTCCCAACTTTTTGGGGATATGTTGACACTGTGAAATTTTGAATCAACATATTTTTCCTTTAAAATGTTCCATTTACTCAGATTAAATTTTTGATTTGTCATCTATGTTAAATTTCGAATAAAATATTGACATTTGCCATCTCCACATCAATGCATTCAGTTTTTATTCACAATTTGTTTAGTGTCCCAACTTTTTTGGAATCCGGTTTGTATTTGAAAAGAGACCTGCAGCCTGTCTTTCCTCCATTTACGCTCCGCCCACCTACACTGCTGCCTAACGGCCTTGGTGACGTCACTCAGCGACGGTTCTGCTCTGAGTTTTGATTTTCTAGTTTTAACTGGAACGACATGATCCAGAGTCTTTAAGCAGACAGAGTTGAACTGGGATGTCAGCACCTCCGTGGTGGTGAGAAACACCGGGGGCTGAATGATCATTTCAGAGTTAAAAGCATCTTTGAAATGTGTGGCAGTGAAGTAGTTAATGGCCCGGCTACTATGTGCAGGAATGCACGGCTTAGTAGTTATATGGGGGAGGGTGAACTCAAACTGGACTGGCATGTGGTCTGAAAAAACATTATCACCAATTTCAAGATTACTAACAGTCACATCACATTAAAATAAGGTCCAGTATATGTCTGCGCTCTTGGGTGGGACCGTTTACAAGCTGAGTTAGATTAAATGAGTCCAATAAATCTAAAAAGTCCTTAACCAAGGGCTTGTCCTGACAGCACACATGCAAATTAAAGTCCCCAATAATGAAAACATGATCATATTTTGGTGTGATTTCAGCCAAGAAATCAGAAAACTCATTTATGAAATCCTTAGATCGAGGTTGGCGGTAAACAAGCACACATAACGCCGAAGGCGAATGGCCGAGTTCAAAGACGCTCAGCTCAAAGCCGGCGTGGGAAACTGGGATGGGCAGTTGTTTACAGTCAAAAGTTGGTTTGAATATTGTTAATAATCCACCACCGCGCCGGCCTGATGGTCGCGGTGCGTTAAAATACAGACAGTTTTGTGGCAATAATTACGTCAAGGTGCTGGACTCACCCAGAGACATCAAAGTCTCTGTGATGTAGAAAAAGTCCAAATCATGCTCTTGAAAGTAGTCCCTGAGGGTAAAAGTTTTGTTGGTAATAGAGCTTGTGTTGACCAAACACATCCGGATACTGTCCAAAGTGGATCCAGCAGCGGTGGAGTTTGCACGTGCCAATGGCCACAGGTTTTCAATAACAGCCTATCCGGGTCGGTCCGTGCGTCGCACCGACCGACAGCTCCCGTTGTTTACCTGATCCAGGCACACAGGAAGCTGGCGATGGAAACCATGACCACCAGCTGAAGAGGAAGAGGCAGGGCTTTAAGCTTTACCAGCCACCCAGCACGTTTTCCCCGGCGTCTGTAGCGATGTCTCAGGACAGGGAGGTGAGGAGCGCAGCGAAGGTAAACAAGCACGTTCGCCAGCAGACCGACTGGTAAACAGAGAGCTTTGCCTTACAGCTCAGCTCTCTCTTTACCACAACGGACCGGTACAGAGTCCGCAATACTGCAGATGCTGCACCAATCTGTCTGTCAATCTCATGCTCCATTCCCCCTTACTCGTGAACAGATTTCTGACATACTTGAACTCCTCCACTTGAGGCAGAACCTCACCCTCGACCTGAAGAGAGCAAGCCACCCTTTTCCAGATGAGGACCATGGCCTCAGATTTGGAGGTGCTGATTCTCATCCCAGCCCCTTTATACTTGGCTGTGAACCGCTCCAGTGAGAGCTGAAGATCACGGCACGATGACGCTAAGAGGACCACATCATCTGCAAAGAGCAGAGATGGAATCCTGTGGCCACCGAACTGGAAACTCTCCGCAAGCTGGCTGCACCGAGAAATTCTGTCCATAAAAGTTATGAACAGAATTGGTGACAATGGGCAGCCCTGGTGGAGTCCAACTCCTACCCTGAAGGGGTCAGACTTACTGCCGGCAATGCGAATCAAACTCTCGCACCACTTGTATAGGGACTGAATAGCCCATAGCAATGAGCCTCCAATCCCATACTCACGGAGCACCCCCCACAGTGTACCATGAAGAGCACAGTCGACTGCCTTCTTCAAGTCCACAAAACACATGTAGACTGGATGGGAAAACTCCCGTGACCCCTCAAGGACCCTAGTGAGGGTAAAGAGCTGATCCAGTGTTCTACGACCAGGATGGAACCCACATTGTTCCTCCTGAATCTGAGGTTTGACCAACGATCGGACTCGCTTCTCCAGTACCCCTGGGTGATTTCAATATTCATGTAGATGTTGAAAGTGATAGCTTAAGCATAGCCTTTAATAATTTAATAGACTCATTTGGTTTTACCCAAAACGTCCGCACATCTACTCATTCTTATCATCACACTCTTGATTTAGTTCTGACCTATGGTATAGAGATTAAGGACTTGGTAATAGTTCCTCAAAATCCTATTCTGTCTGACCATTTTCTAATAACCTTTGAGTTTACATTAAATGACTACACAGTCACTGAGAGTAAATTGAATCTCAGAAGGTGCTTATCAGAAAATGCTGTAACCAAATTTTAACAATCTCTTCCATCAATGTTTTCCTCTGTCTTGCAGAGTAATGCATCAAAGAACAGTGACTTAGATCATCTAGTTGATCATCTTACAACTTCAATGCAAAAATCACTTAATAAAATTGTTCCACTGAAAAAGAAAGTAATCAATCAGAGGAAACTGGCTCTTTGGTTCAATTCTGAGTTACATACTTTACAGCATGCATCTAGAAACCAGGACAGAAAATGGCACTCTACTAATGCTGAAGAATTTTATTTAACTTGGAAAGATAGTCTGCTAACATATAAAAAAGCTCTCCGTAATGCTAGAACTTTATATTACTCATCTTTAATAGAGGAGAATAAAAATAACCCTAGGTCTCTGTTTAGTACTATTGCTAGACTAATTAAAAATCCCATTTCTGTTGAACCATGTATGCCTACAACTATAAGTAGTGATGACTTCATGAGATTCTTTATGAATAAAATTATTTCAGAGAGAAAATTCAAACCATCTTTCCTTCTACTATCTCTAGCCCCCTGTCAAATGAGGTAACTTTAAAAATTTCACTAGAGCCTGATTTGTGTTTGGACAGTTTTTGTCCTGTTCAGCGCTCTGAATTGTCAAAAATAATAACCTCATCCAAACCATCCACATGCCTGCTAGATCCCATCCCAACCAGACTGTGTAAATAGGTATTTCCCCTAATTAATGTCCACATTTTGGATCTACTTAATTTGTCTTTAATGAATGGTTATGTACCACAGCGCTTTAAGACTGCTGTAATTAAACCTTTACTTAAGAAGTCTGACCTGGATTCAGAAATTCTGGCCAACTATAGACCTATATCTAATCTAACTTTCATCTCAAAAATTTTAGAGAAAATAGTTGCAGGTCAGTTGCATGAACATCTACAAAGAAATAATCTGTTTGAAGAGTTTCAGTCAGGGTTTAGAGCTCATCATAGCACAGAAACAGCACTAATAAAAGTAACTAATGATATTCTCATGGTCTCAGACAATGGACTTGTGTCTATACTGGTCCTGTTAGACCTCAGTGCTGCATTTGATACAGTTGATCACAATATTTTACTACAGAGGCTTGAATATGATATTGGGATTACAGGAACGGCTCTAAAATGGTTTAAATCATATCTATCTGATAGATTCCAGTTTGTAAATGTAAATAATAAATCTTCTTCATACACCAAAGTTAGTCAAGGAGTTCCTCAGGGCTCAGTGCTTGGGCTAATACTCTTTACTTCCATTAGGTAAAATTATTAAACAGCATGGGATAAATTTTCATTGTTATGCTGATGACACAATTATATTTGTCCATTAAACCCAATGAATCCAATCAGCTACTTAGACTACAAGCATGTCTTAAAGACATAAAAACCTGGATGACCCTTAATTTTCTCCTGTTGAACACAGACAAGACTGAGGTTTTGGTTTTTGGACCTGAGCACCTTAGGAATTAATTTTTCAGTCTTTCTCCCTCCTTAGATGGCATTAATCTGTCCTCCAGCTCTAATGTTAAACATCTTGGTGTTATTTTTGATCAGGACATGTCTTTTATCCCCCACATTAAAAATGTTACTAGAACCTCCTTCTTCCACCTGCTTAATATCGCTAAAATTAGAAACATCTTATCTAAAAATGATGCAGAAATCTGGTCCATGCATTTGTCATGTCTAGACTTGACTATTGCAATGGTTTATTATCTGGGTGTCCAAACACTTCCTTAAAACGTCTTCAGTTGATCCAAAATGCTGCTGCCAGAGTCTTAACTGGAGTTAGTAGGAGAGATCATATTTCTCCAGTTTTAGCTTCTCTCCACTGGCTCCCTGTCAAATCCAGAATAGAATTCAAAATCTTACTTCTAACCTACAAAGCTCTCAACAACCTGGCTCCATCTTATATTACAGATCTTATTGTTCCATATTTTCCTAACAGAGCACTTCGCTCTCAGGCTGCAGGTTTACTTGTGGTTCCTATAATTTACAAAAACAGAATGGGAGGCAGATCCTTCAGTTATCAGGCTCCTCTCTTGTGGATCCAACTTCCAATCTCTGTCTGTGAGGCTGACACATTATCCAGTTTTAAAACTAGGCTTAAGACTTTCCTTTTTGCTAAATCCTATAGTTAGGGTCGGCTTGGGTTTCCTGAGCTGTCCCTTAGTTACGCTGCTATAGGCTTAGACTGTTGGAGGACAAACTGACCACACTTTTTCACTCTGCTACTGTCTTTACTTACTCTCAACCTGTTTTGTATTTGTAATTATTTTTTCTATCCTTAACATGTGGGTTTTTTTTTGTCTTTCAGGTACACCTGGACCTACCATTCTATGTTCGTCTGTCTCTCCTTCATGTCCTCTCAAACCAACCGGTCAAAGCAGATGGCCGCTTGTCCTGAGCCTGGTTCTGCTGGAGGTTTCTTCCTTTTAAAAGGACCTGACTGAAAAATGATGGATTTTATTCCTGGATAATTGAGCATGGACTTTGTTCTTTTAAAAGTGGTTAGAGCAGTCGGCCTCCAATGCAAGAGTTGGGGGTTCAAACCCCACAGCAGTCACATGCCGAAGTGTCCCTGGGCAAGACACTGAACTCCTCATTGCCTCCGATGTGTGTCCCATTGGTGTATGAATGTGATAAATCACTGATTAGTCTCTTCAGAATGATTTGTTTAATTAGCTTTGTAGAGATCTAGTAGAGTGCTGTATGAATGGGTAAATGAGGGCACAGATTATAGTGTAAAGCACTTTGAGTATCTCAATAATATAGAAAGGCGCTATATAAGTACAGTCCATTTACCATTTCCTTAGAGAGATAACTTTACTAATTGGCTTTATGTATGTGAATGTTCCTGTATAGTGGCCTGAGAAACTTTGTTGTGATTTGGCACTATATAAATAAACTAAATTGAATTGAATAGACCTTGCCAGGGAGGCTAAGGAGAGTGATGGCCCTATAATTGGAGCACACCCTCTGGTCCCCCTTTTGGAAGAGGGGAACCACCACCCCAGTCTGCCAGTCCAGTGGCACTGCCCTTGATGTCCATGCGACGTTGCAAAGGCGTGTCAGCCAAGACAGCCCCACAACATCCAGCTCAGGGACAGCTCAGCTCCTCTCTTTACCCGAGTGTCCAAAACAAACGGCCGCAAATCAGATGACATGACTATGAAGTCAATCATCGATCTACGACCTAGGGCATCCTTGTGCCAAGTGCACTTATGGACACCCTTATGTTCGAACATGGTGTTTGTGAGAGACAAACTATGATTAGCACAGAAGTCCAACAACAGAACACTACTCGGGTTCAGATCAGAGAGGCCGTTTCTCTCAATCACGACCCTCCAGGTAACACTGTCATTACCCACGTGGTCATTGAATTCCCCTGCAGAATAAAGGAATCCCCAGCTGGCGCACCTTCCAGCACCCCTGCCAAGGACTCCAAGAAGGCCGCATACTCTGAACTGTAATTTGGCGCGTAGGCACAAACAACAGTCAGCTATTAACCTAACCATCTGAATCAACGACGTAACTCTAAACACCTGCAAAAGATTCCTGAGGCTTTCAAAAACTCCCAGCCTTGTTCATTACTCAAAACCACAATCATGGGTAAGACTGCCAACCTGACTGCTGTTCAGAAGGCAATCATTGACACCCTCAAGCAAGAGTGTAAGACACAGAAAGAAACTGCTGAATGAATAGGCTGTTCCCAGAGTGCTGTATCAAGGCACCTCGGTGGGAAGTCTGTGGGAAGGGAAAAGTGTGGCAGAAAACGCTGCACAACGAGAAGAGGTGACCAGACCCTGAGGAGGATTGTGGAGAAGGGCCGATTCCAGACCTTGGGAGACCTGGGGAAGCAGTGGACTAAGTCTGGAGTAGAAACATCCAGAGCCACCGTGCACAGGCGTGTGCAGGAAATGGGCTACAGGTGCCGCATTCCCCAGGTCAAGCCACTTTTGAACCAGAAACAGCGACAGAAGCGCCTGACCTGGGCTACAGAGAAGCAGCACTGGACTGTTGCTCAGTGGTCCAAAGTACTTTTTTCGTATGAAAGCAAATTTTGCATGTCTTTCGGAAATCAAGGTGCCAGAGTCTGGAGGAAGACTGGGGAGAAGGAAATGCCAGAAGTCCAGTGTGAAGCACCCACGGTCAGTGATGGTCTGGGGTGCCATGTCAGCTAATGGTGTTGGTCCACTGTGTTTTATCAATTGCAGGGTCAATGCAGCTAGCTATCAGGAGATTTTGGAGCACTTCATGCTTCCATCTGCTGAAAAGCTTTATGGAGATGAAGATTTCATTTTTCAGCATGACCTGGCACCTGCTCACAGTGCCAAAACCACTGGTAAATGGTTTACTGACCATGGTATTACTGTGCTCAATTGGCCTGCCAACTCTCCTGACCTGAACCCCATAGAGAACCTGTGGGATATTGTGAAGAGAAAGTTGAGAGACGCAAGACCCAACACTCTGGATGAGCTTAAGGCCGCTATCGAAGCATCCTGGGCCTCCATAACACCTCAGCAGTGCCACAGGCTGATTGCCTCCATGCCACGCCGCACTGAAGCAGTCATTCATGCAAAAGGATTCCCGACCAAGTATTGAGTGCATAACTGAACATGATTATTTGAAGGTTGGCGTTTTTTTGTATTAAAAACACTTGTCTTTCATTGGTGGGATGAAATATGCTAATTTTTTGGGACATGCATTTTGGGTTTTCATGAGCTGTATGCCATAATCATCAGTATGAATAACAATTAAAGACCTGAAATATTTCAGTTGTGTGCAATGAATCTGAAAGATATGAAAGTTTCATTTTTATCATTACATTATGGAAAATAATGACCTTTATCACAATATGCTAATTTTTTGAGAAGGACCTGTACATTTTTTGGGGCTAGATTTCATTCCATTAACTTTGAGGCACTGTTCTCTATTTTTTAGATATGAGCTAAACCAACTGATTGCTAACTGGGAGAAGTTATTCTTACTAAGTTTATGTAGGAGCATGTCATGATTCACTGTATCGAAGGCTTTTCTCCAGTCCAGGAACACTGCTCCAACTACCTTACCATCATCTAGAGATCTTTAAATATTGTCTGTAAGGTAGGAGGTAGCCAGTTCTGTTGAATAACCAGAACGAAACCCAAACTGGACTGGACAAAGAAGCTGGTTTTTTTTTTCTAAATAACTAATCAGCTGCTCTGCTACTGCTTTTTCAATCACTTTAGATATTGCTGGTAAAATACTTATTGGTCTATAGTTACTAACTTGCTCGGAGTCGCCAGATTTCAAAATTGGAGTTATTAGTCCTGTTTTGAAGGTATCAGGAAATTGCTCTTTTGTAAAAGATAAGTTTATTAAATGGGTTATAGGGTTTGACAAAACAGTATGTTTCTTTATAAGCTCTGTATTAGAGGATGACACAGGAGTAGATTTTCACTCCTGTTCTGTCCTGGTCCCACAGAAAAAATCCTGTCCTGTCCCAATCCTGGTCCAGAGTAAAAAAATTAATCCTGTCCTGTCCCACTCCTGGTAACATGACTCCTGCTCCTGTCCTGCTCCTGTTCAGAATCACTCCCACTCCTGTCATGCTCCTGTTTTTTCATTTAATTTTTAGGAAATACATTGTATTTGATTTGATCTTCTACCCATTCCTGTTTAAATTACTTTGTGTTGTGCAGTTTTATTTCAAAAGATATGGCAACAGGAACAGTTCATCTGTGGTGAAATAAAGACATTTATTTCCTTAATCCAAACAAAAACCTTCACTAAATCCAGGTGTCATAAAACAAATAATACATGGACTGTAGTCCCTATAATTTTTCTACGGAGGATCAGCTGCTGAGTCCCTGTTTCTAGCTCTTTTGAAGGTCAGCTACAATAAAAACAAAAAAAATCAAGTCACACCATGTCTACCTTAGATGAAAGAACCCAAACATAACAAGTTGCATTTTACTAATTTATTGAGCAATTGTTTCCTTTAAACAGTGACATCACTGTCATGTTTTAAATTGTTTAAATAAACAAACAAAAAAAGAAAAATAATATACCAAGCAAGAGGACAAATAAAAATGTTTAAAGGCATTATTATACATTGGATGACGTCCTCAAGAAGTTCAGTCTATGTGGTTGAGGTAACGAGGTCATTTCGGTGAAGCATGATGTCGTGCATCTTACCAGACTTCAGAGAATCATTTACAGACTGGATCATTGCAGGTCTGGTGTTCCAACTCATCTCTCCACAGCTGGACCAGTCCAGAGCCTTGTGTAACCTAAAAGTGAAAGAAGACAGTGCACGAGTCAAAATAGGGTTACAATGACTACAAATTATAATTTGTTGGCCTTTCTTTTGGAAAAAAAATTTTTTAATCAAAAACAAGAGATTTACAATTGAAATTAAGTCAAGAAAAGGTGACCTTTGCAGTTATAAATTACAGAAGCTCAATTTTTCTTTATTTATTTCACTTATCATATTTTATAATTATTTAATCAGCCTTACCAGGCAGACATTACAAGATTGTATGTATCTTACCTGCTCTTTTGAAGTGTATGACAAGGGTCTTTGTGTCCAAAGCTGTTTAACAGCTTGCTTCCAGAGCTAACGGCTTCCTGTGTTAGGTAGAAAAATTAAATTAAATTAAAGACAAACAAAAAGCTTAGTGCTACTTCTTGTGCCATGCTTTCTAAAACAGTTATTGAATCATGTAGGTAAACATAAATGTTTTAAAACCTGTTAAAATACACCAGAATGCAGGAAATAGCAGCTACTTTATTTAAAAAGTTATGGGGGAGGACCCACAGACTTCCCACCAATATGTCCTCCCTACAATAACAGTTATTATAATTTATATGTAACCAGCCTTTCATATAAAAACTGGAATATTTTTACCAGAGAATGCGTGCACTTTAACCAGGAAGAGTTCGGGTTTTTTCTTTTTACATTACAAACAGCAACAGATAATGAAGATTTTAACCTAAAAACCCACATAACAAAGCAGAGCATAATTTTTAAATTAAAAGGGACAAGGTGGAGAAAAATGCGCTCTTTGAGTCTGTTCATTTACTGACGGTAAACAAAGTCCGACTCCCCGCAGATCCTCGCAGCTGAGGCTAAGGGTGCATTCACACTAGCCCTGTTTAGTCCGCTTTAATTGATCTCTAGCTGGTAGAGTTAGGTCGATTTCACACTAGATAGTCCGGTAGACTCGGTTCGATTCGGGACCAATATTCATGAGCTTTTGTTTACATTTGAGCTGGTGCGTTTGCATTCACACTGCACTGTGCAGTCAGTCAACCTGTTGAACCAACCTATTCCCCCGCTTGCCTGTGGGGGCGCTGCACCAAGAACTACTGAAAGAAACGACACAAAAACCTCTGAAGACACGTCTTCTTCTTCTTCTGTAAATAAAAATAAAAACGAAGTGGCATCAAGTTTTAGCAGTTTTAGGAGTTATATTTTGTCATTTTTCAAAAATGGACTTAGCATGAGCAGAAGATGAGACAGAGACCATGGAGAATATTGTTTTTCACACTAGGCAGCTGACGGCTCCATATAAGGTCAGAGAAATGAGTGTTTGTTTACCCTGTGGAGCGGGGCTCGGTCTGTTTACATTCAAACTGTACTCGAACCGCGCTAGAGTTCTCTTCTACTGAACCGAGACCTAGGTTTTAGCCTGGGCCAGAGTTCGCCTTTTGGTTCCGTGACAGAGTTCGATGGCGCGTTCACACCTCCCTAAACGAACCGGACTTTCTAGGAAAACGAGCTAGAGTTCAATTAAAGCGGACTAAACAGGGTTAATGTGAATGCACCCTAAAGTTTAAAGCAGCACAGCACCAACACAACTCTCGTGACGTTCAGGGTTATTTGACACTTTCCTGTCTGTTCTGTGAGTTTAATAGACAGACAGTTACTTCTTACCTTGCGTTGCAAACTATTTTCAGTTACTCTGTACCGCTTCGCTCGCTGCTCCTCTCCCTCTCGGTGAAAATCTACGGCTCAAACACTTGACTCCTGGGAAATGTAGTCCTATTGACTTGTGTTAAAGTGAAGGCTTACTGAAAGAAAAATACAAAATAGCTGCGCCCGTGGGGTTTTTTTTTTTGTTTTGTTTGTTTGTTTCATTTTCATTTTTGGTTATTGGTCGGTTCCTGCTCCTGTCTGCTCCCGTTAGTTTTCAGTCAGGTCACGTCCCGGTCACGTGAGTTATAACGAGGTTGACTCCGGTCCCGCCGGAATCCGGCCGGAATCACATGACCGGCGGTACTCCCGAAAAAATGTCATCCTCTACTCTGTATCTATCCCAAAAACATATTTAGCTTTCAATGTTTTTAATCAATTAATTATATACTGAGTTTTACAAAGATTGATCTTGTTAAAAGTAGAAGGAACAGTTGTATCAATAACTGAACTCTCTGTTGGATCTATGGGATTAAAATTTATTGCCAGTTCTTCTACTGATTTAATAAAATAATCATTAAAAGCATTTGCCATTATTGTAGGGTCTGATATTATGTGTCCCTTAATGTTCAGTTGCTAACTTTTTTTTCTGATTTATATCTTTTTTCATAAGTTTGTTGATATGTGACCACAGAGAAGAGCTCTGGCCTCTTGAATGGGAAATCAGTTCAGTAAAATAGGCTGCTTTTGTTTTTCTTAGACAACTAACCACTTTATTTCTAAGACCTTTAAACATGAGAATGTCCGTGTTCAGTTTAGTACTCAGAGATTTTTTTCAATGCCAAGTCCCTCTTTTATACACACACATATATATATAGCGCCCTCCTGTGGCAAAAATCCAGAAACCACCACTAATCTCTTGCCCGGGTAAATGCGGAGGGTTGTGTCAGGAAGGGCATCCGACATAAAAAAAAACTTTTGTCAAAATTATAATGCCCTGAAGGCGCCTCTGTGCCACGCTCAGGCTGCGGGCTCACATCCGCGCTGATGTGAGCTGGCGTGCACATAGGGGAGGCGTGTGCGCCCTTAGCCATGCGGTGCCGCTTTGGAGAGGACTGCTGCCACCGTGGGGTGCGCATTTGTCACCGCTGCAGTCAGAGGAGGCAGCGCACAGTTTGGGCTGAGAGCGAGGTTTCCCACTGGACTCGGTCTGCTGAAAACATTCACTTTTGGCTGCTGTGTCATTCGCGCATTTTGTGTTTTCTCTAGCTGCGGTAATTTTTAAAAACCTGTTTGGAGGACATCAACTCGTTTTGTGTGGAGGATGTGTGAGGAGGAGCTGCTGTGAGGTCGTTCGAATTGACAGTCAGGCTGAAATCAGACACTTTAATTTCTGAATGATGTTTACGTTTTATTTCAAAACTCAAACCATCATTGTGCACACACACATCCTCTGCAAGGAGTCATTATTTGAATCTTCTCCCCTGTGGGCCCTGCGGCTGGTTGTTCCAGGGCGGCGCCTGTTGGCGGTCTCTGGGGAAACGCTGCACCGCTGGTTGCCGGGATAAGGAGGGCTGTTCTCTGACGGAAGGGCTGGCGGCGGAGCAGAGCGAGAAGACGCTGCTGCAGCTTTGGAGCGTCTCTGCTGCTGTCTCTTGCCACGGTGCTCTCTCCAGCGGGCGGGGGGGGGGGGGTCGAGAGGAGGAGTGCGGCTTGTTCAGACGGCGCACAGTCTCCGATAGCTTCTCCGACTTATTCGAATTCTCGAGCATGGCCTTGAAATTGACTCCGAACAGCACGTCCATTGTGATGGGGCCCTCCAGCAAGTCCTTTTGCAGCTTCTCTGGCAGGGAGGGGGAGTGATGGAGCCAGGTGGACCTCTGAATCATCATCATCCAGGCTGTGATGCGAGACAGGCGGACAGCAGAAGAGGCGCACAGATTGAGGATGACATCAGACGCCTTGCAGAGGGAGCTCTTCGTCTCCTCAGGCAGGTCTGTTCCCTCCAGCCTCTTTGAGATGTTGTACGCCAGCAGCGCAACATTGTTGTTCGCTGTGGCCGCCTGGAACACACACTGGTGAGCTTGGTTGGAGGGCGACGTCACCGTCTGGTCATGCTTCCCCGGAGGCACAGGACGCTGGTCCAACCTGGACATCTTTGCTGCGAGAGCCTCCTTCAGGCTTGGCTCCGGGGGGGCACTGAGGGAAAATTCCTCTCAGTAAAACCCTCCACTCTGGTGATGGGCGCGATTGTGGAAACCGGTACTCTCAGTCTACCAGGTTCAGCTACAGCCTCGTTTCAGTAGGATGTCACTGCTGGGAAACGAGGCCAGATGGGATCAGGACGGCGAGCTGGGGTGGAGCCAAATCTTCCCGCTAGATCATCCAATCTGGGCCGGGGGAGGAGAGGGACGGAAAGTCCCTTCGTGTCAGCCGCCTCCTGGATTATGCCGGGCAGCTCCGAGAGGAGGGCATAGACGGCTGGGAGCGGTATGGTTGCTGATGCGGAAAGACCCGGGGGGGGGGGGGGGGGGGCATCTGCTCGGCCCCCCTCGTTCCAACACTACGCTCTCCAGGAGGGAGGGAGCAGCAGGGGCTGCTGCTGACGTCGCCTGTCCCGGAAGAACCATCCGATTCGCTCCGAGAGTCGGCGTTGAAAAAGTCGATGGCGTCATCCAGCGAACAGTCCCCCGCCACGGAGAGGCACTCCTCGACGTTAGCCTTGAACAAGGCTGCTCGCCTCTGCCTCTCCTCCAGGGGGAGGAGGACACAGAGGTAGCAGGAGGAGGCTAGGTCGGCATGGAGGGGACCCAGGCATCCTTCACAGATGTTGTGCCGGTCAAAACTCAGCATGTATCCGGTCTTGCAGGACGGACACAGGCGGATGAGGTTGGTGCTGGACATCGTGTTGATGAAGCTCAGTGCTATTAGCTTGCTGAAGAAAAAACTATTTGGTAGCCGATTACCCACTCTTAACGTAATTTATATGGACCAGGTGGGGCCCACACAGCAGGTGGGCGTGGACTAAATTTTTCAGTGCAATGCTTTGCATGACGGGATAAACCACGAGCGACAGCTCTTAAAGGACGAAGCCTATACGAAATAAAACAGGAAGTGACACAATATGTCTCACCGTGAACGTGCAACGTCAGGAAGGAGCACTCTGCCCACTGTGGTCCTTAATCACCTTATAGTCGGACTTCAACTTCTTTAGTTTATCCTAGTATTGCTTATACATTCAGGTGTAGCCATGCTGTGCCAACATCTATGATATTTGTTTCTAAATGTGCTCATTTTTTGTAGCGTCAACCGTCAACACGATGACAAAGTGGTGCTTCAGATGTAGTTTGTAATTTTGTTGGTCATCCAGTGACATAGCTCTACTGGCCAATCAACAGCTGCATCTGTTTACGTCAAAATCATCACCTCAGAGCAGTCTGCTTAGAACTTCAAACAAGGTGGTTTCATAAGCCAGGCTGAGTGGGAATGGATTCCATCAGTGAGTAGGGCTTTAAAAGGCTACTCGAGTAATCGACAGGTCGATTCCTAGGACATCTATCGAGTTTTTTAAATTTCACGTCGAGTATTCGCAGTGACGTCATTACGTCGCAGTGACGTCATTGTGTAGTGAACTTGACCTGATGTCAAAACTAAGCCTAAGGTCAAAACCCTTGACCTTAAGAACCTTGTGGGACAGAAACTGTCATTTCATTGATTTGAATCCAGAAATACAGGTTCACCCATCCTGAGACTTTCTTTCTTGAAAATCAAGTGAAAGAACACTCTCTTTTTTATTATCATTACTATTTTACAAATGTTGATAACCAAAGTGTTTTAGTTCAAACCATTTTAGATGTTGCAGTGAACTAATCAATTTTATTAACTGTAAAACAGTAACGATGATTTTTAGTTGCTTATGCAAAGTAGAATTCATGTTAAGGCCTGTTACAGAGTAATTATGCATTTTCTGATTTCTGTCTTTGAATGAGCAAGTGTGCGTTTTCCAAGGTCAGGAGTCGAAGCAGACATGTGTTGGAACAACTGTCTTGTTTTACATCCTCTCAGACGTCAACAGAGAAGTTGGCACCTGTTTCTCCAAACTCGCCAAAACAAAACTCTCTCTGTCTCTGAGAACAGTTTTAATCTGTTCCATAACAATTCTTGCTGTTTTCTGACTTCTAGTAACCTCTTACGTCACAAACCACACCCCTGTCTGGTCGACATTGACCAATCAGGAACTCTCAAATATACCGGAAATAGAGCCCTTTAAATGCCGGTACTTCCTAGTTCTCTCAGTTCTGAGATGTTCGCAGTTCTGTGAAGTCGTTGTTCTGTGAGTTGCCGTTGGAGTCGGCTGGAGAGTTTGCAGCTCCAGTCGTTTGGGAGAACAGAAGTCCAGCCATGATAAGGCTCTTCTGAGTTTGGATTATAACATCTTCCACCTCTGAGTGGAACTTCTGAAGGACTCCACTCATGTGAAGTCCACTTGCTGAGGTGAGCTTGTGTCGGACGGAATCTCGTCACTACTTCGGACGAGTCACAGCCATCCTATGGAGACGCTGGACAGGTAGCGTTAACTGGAACTCCGTATCTGCTGATTCATCTTCAGAGAGGTAATGAGTCAAGTTTACTACCGAGCGTACCGAGGAAAAGCTGGGTTCGAATGGAGAGTGTCGGTTCTGGTCAACACTCCCCCTCACACACCATCTTTTACTCCCTTTAAACTTCATTTTCCATCTTTAAATTCTTCTATCAAGTAGAAATCATTCCAGATATTTTAGAAATGTCTGTGTAAAGTGCTCATCCACCGCCATGTGGATAATTGATCATAATTGTACAGCCCGCTGATTAATTATGTTGTTATTCTCATATTTTGCCAAATTAATGTAAATGTTTGATGTTAAACTTTGATTATGTAAATAAATGGCCACATTCATTTTGATGGGTCAAAGATAAATAACGTCTCACGTTACATTTTATTAAATTCAATGCACGTTTTATTCAGTCCAGAAAAATGAAGAATCCGTTTTAATTGATGAATATATCTAAGCATCTGTTCGTCTACAATTGCATCACGTGTCACGTGATCCGCACCGGGCTACTAGTAAGAGCTACCAAATGGATTCCTCCCAACAGATGGACTGAGCGGAGCAGGCCCATTCTTGGCAAACAGGTAGAAATGCATCAGTAGTATGGAAAAATTTCACTAAAGATGAATCTTCTGATTCAACTACCATAAGGAAACAGAAAATGAATCAACTTCCTGACTGTTTGGAGCTAGTTGCGAACTGGTGTTATACCATTTTCTGTGACCACCGTATATTGTGACCGTAGGGGGCGGTGTGGCACTGTTGCAGGCCACAGAATATGGTGTAACACCGGGTCCAGTCGACTGAACCAGTACCAGCTTCCTTCTGACCTTGTTTCACAAACTAAAAGCAAAAAATATTAATCTCTGAACCTATGAAAAACCTATAAAAATATTAATCTCAAAAACTAAACCTAATGCGCAACACAGCTGGCGGTGGTGCGGGGTGGTCTTCCGCCCCACTATTTTAGTTTTGTTTTTGACATGCTGCACGTTTCTTCACTTTTGCAGCTTAATAATAATAACTAATAGTTTTGTTTTTCCTGTGACTTATTTGCAGTATGATAAATGGTAGGAGCATAATATATTTTCCTAATGTTTTGTTGGTCTTTTTTTTTTTTTTGGTAAATAATAAATTACGTTTTTTTGCAGATTTATTTTTAATTTATTTTTTCATCTTGAGATCCTATGACGTCATCAACTACTCAAGTTTTACTCGAGTTTTATTATGTTAATGTCAAGTTTAAAAATTATGTAGTCGTTCAACCCCTAGCAGTGGGCAGGCCCGTAACTGGTGCAGTGTCATGGAGAAACGAGAGTTGAGACAGAAGATAAGCGCCATAAAACTGCACATTTTAGAATGGTCTTTTATTGTGGTCAGCCTAAGGCACACCTGTACAATAATCATGCTGTCTAATCAGCATCGTGATATGCCACGATTGTATTGTGAATGAATTATCTTGGAAAAGGAGAAGTGCTCATAACAGATTTACACAACAGATTTACACAAATTTGTGAACAATATTTGAGAAAAAAAGGCCTGTTTTGTACAAAGACTAAGTCTTAGATCTTTCAGCTCATGCAAAATGGGAACAAAAACAAAATTTTTGAGTTTATATTTTTGTTCAGTATATTTGTTTGCTCAGTGAGCTGGCATTGTCTTCCCGTTGCTGAGCACTCCTTTGCAGACTATTTTTCTGCACAAAGTCAAATAATTTATTTTCCCTCATTCATCCTGTTAGAACGAGAGGCCCTTGGAAGAACAGCCAATTTAGCCTGAAAATCCCAGTTCAGCTCCGGGTAATCTGATTTCTCTGCTCCTCAGAAATCTACATGTATAGTGCTTATCAACTGGATTACTGGCAGGTAGGAGGAATAACCCAATTTGAGGTTCCTTGTTTCTCTGTGTGTAGTATTCAGTGTCACATCGCATTAGGCAAGGAGGCCGATTGCTCTCTGACTTCTTCGTTCCTCCTTTCACAGACCCAGCAGCTCATTCATTTGTGTTTTGTTTTTGTTTTATGTAAATATATTGTAATCAGATAATAGCTTTAAGGCCTGCAGGAAAAAAAACAACTAAGTTTTGGCATGCTTTGAAGAAATGCATATCGCCCGCTGCCTCTCATGACAGAGCTTAAAACTTATCCTTCTGCGGAGAAACAATGGAGTTGTAGGCATTTTGGTCAACCCTTGAAAAAAACGCCATAACGATAACAATCTCAAGTCATGAAAGAGATGTCATAGTCAGAGTATGGGTTGTGAACAACTTTCAGTTACTACCACTATACATTTTAGTTTACAATTTGTAAAATTGACTCATAGCCAATGTCAGCAAGCTAATGTCAATCAGCTGGAGCAGCCATCTTGAATGGCATTGACTCTGAAAGTCAATAAGTTATTGATGTACTGTCGTGGTTTGTGCAGCATGGTGGTTACCACTGTTGCCTCACAGCAAGAATGTCCTGGGTTCAAGTGCAGGGTAGGGTCTGGAGTCTTTCTGTATGGAGTTTACTTGAGAGTATGAGAAACCGTTTAGGCCATAATGCATTCTTGGCTCACATTCACTAAGACTCTCACATTTACTACAATATTACATTTATTATCAAACTCTCACATTTACTATTAAACTCAAAGTCTCACGCATCAACAGTTAAAATGTCTCACATTCGTTGTTAAACTGTCTAACAGTCACTATCAAAGTCTCTCACATTCACAGTCAAAGTCTCTCACGTTCACTATTCAAGTCTTTCACATGTACTATCAAATTCTCTTCTGAACTAGGGCTGGGTGATATGTCGAATATACTCGATATATCGAGAGTTTTTCAATTTACGATGGTTAAAATAGCTCTAACTCCATTGAGTATAAGACTTGAAAATCCATGTACTTCCTTTTCTCCCGTCTGTGCCCCAAACTTCACGGGCCCCTCCTTCTCCAAAACAAAACCCAGAGATACTTGAACTCCTTCACTTGAGGCAGAACCTCACCCTCGACCTGAAGAGAGAAATCCACCCTTTTCCAGTTGAGGACCATGGCCTCAGATTTGGAGGTGATGATTCTAATCCCAGCCGCGAACCGCTCCAGTGAGAGCTGAAGATCACGGCACAATGACATCAACAGAAGAACCACATCATCTGCAAAGAGCAGAGATGGAATCCTGAGGCCACCGAACCAGAATCCCTCTGCCCCCTGGCTGCACCGAGAAATTCTGTCCATAAAAGGGTCCAATAACGCAGAGACAGTTCTTGTAAAATTTTATTAGTTTTAGCCATTTTAGGTATTTAAAAATATCAATTTGCTGTGGTGGCCATTTAGAATCAGACTGACTCCAAAGACAAATTATCTCCTCCCATTTGGGGAAAGTGCAATAAATAAAGAAACAGGTTGTTCAGGCTTCAACTATTTTCCTCTTTGTTCGAGCGTGTGGTGTCAGTCTCAGATGTGAAGATGGTTTAGAGGCGTTGACAGGACCAGAAGAATACTCAGGTCACCACGGGAACAATCAGACTCCCAATCTTTTTCCAGTTATTAGAGTGGATCCAGTAGAAGTTGTGTTTGGGCTGACCACTGTCCGTGTAACCTCATCACCACAGAAGTCAGTGTCTTAGAGTTGTTCTCCCTCTGAGGTGATTATCGATAAAGGATGTCACGTGTGACGTGACATCCTGCTCCTCTCATATTTCTGCAAGGGAGGATTTATTTTATACGCATGTCAAACTCATGGCTACGTCCAGATATGGCTCTTACTGGTTTCTTCAGTCCCTTAAATAATATTTTAAATACATTAGAAATGGCCTGAATGTTTTGCCTCACATTTTCATTAAATAAAAAAAACAGAGCATACTCACTGCAGACTTGTCACAGCAGTTAGCCAACTTTAAAGGTGAGAAAATTAAATATTACCATACACTTAAATTTTGATGTGGAAAGAGCAACAGAGAACTCCCAAATGGGACCGATCAAATCCCTACAGATGAACGTTCAACCAAGAAAAGATGCCAGATATCTAATTTGAGCTAATGTACACAACCCCCGTAAACTAGGACATTGTGTAAAATGTAAAAAAAAAATTAAAAACTGCAATGATTTTCTAATTTCATAAACCAATAATTTACAATGAAAGTAATTATTGTATCAAAATTTTAAATTAGGAAATTAAACTATTATTAGCTTAAAAAAAGGGTAATTTAAAATTTGATTTCAGCAACACATTCCAAAAGTAACAATAAGTAAAAAATAAGTTGTACACATAAAAAACAGCTGGACGAACTTAAAAAAACATAGAAAGCAAGGACCACACATTTGAACTTGTACAGTACTATTGTTCCAAAACAAACATGCAGAATTATGTCTGCTTTACTGGCTTAATCACGGTTAACAAGTGCCTCTGTTGCTGTTAACTATCAATCAACCTTTATTTATACAGGTAAATCCCATTGAGCCTTGAGGACTCATTTACAAGAGAGACCTGATTAAACTAGCAGAGTATCCACATAAACTGGACATAAACTGGACATAAACATAAACTCCACATAAACTGGACTTGGAGCCAGATGATCATCTATGGTGATGAATGATAAGAGACAGGCAAAGAAACAAAGAAGAAAAACAGAAAGCAAGGCATAGAAAATAAATGAGAATGAAGTATTTTCAAAGCGCGACTGCAGAGCAGTGGTTAGACCTGTCAGCTTTCAACAAGAAGGCTGCAGTATTGGCCCACCAGTCTGGGTGGAGGTAGTGAGGGGCTTGGGCAGCACAACAGTTATGTAACTGTTGCTTCACAGCAAGAAGGTCCTGGGTTTAGGTCCCAGGTTGGACCTGGAGTCTTTCTGTATAAAATTTGCAAATTATTCTATTGTTAGCATTGGTTTTCACTAGTTTCCCCCAACGGTCCAAAACATCATGTTTAGGCTGCTTACTGGCGCAGGCCTCCCGTGCAGAAGAGATCTGTGATCTCAGTGGGATTGCCCTGTTAACTAAAGGGGAATAAACAATAAATACATTTTGTTCTCTCTGTGCATGTGTGGGTTTTCTCCAAGTACTCAGGTTTCCACCCACACACCAAAAACATGCATGTTAGGCTGATTGGTAACTCTAAATTGTCCCTAAGTGAGAGGGGGAGAGTGATTTAAAAAAAAAAAATAATTTGTCTTGTGTCTGTGTCCCTGTGATAAACTTGAGACCTGTACATGGTGTCCCCCGCACCCTCTCGCACAGTGACCACTGAAGATAGACGGCAGCTCCCTGGAAGCTGGGGGAAAAAAAAGGGGGTGATGATGTCTTTTAAAATTTGTTTCTCTTTGAATTGTTCAATAACTAAATAT
>NC_056508.1:7331469-7354032 GCF_014905685.2 Nematolebias whitei
TTTTAGTTCCATACATCTATCCATTCTCTTCTGCTTATCCGGGGTCAGGTTGCAAGGGTAACAGCCTAAGTAGGGAGGCCCAGACTTCCCTCTCCCCAGCCACTTGGTCCAGCTCCTCCGGGGGAATCCCAACGCATTCCCAGGCCAGATGAGAAACATTGTCCCTCCAGCATGCCCTAGGTCTTCCTCTGGGCCTCCTCCCGGTGGGACGTGCCCGGAACACCTCACCAGGGAGGTGTCCAGGAGGCATCCTAACCCAATGCCCAAGCCATCTCAACTGGCTCCTCTCGATGTGGAGAAGCAGCGGCTCTACTCTGAGTCCCTCCCGGATGACTGAGCTTCTCACCCTATCTCGAAGGGAGAGCCCAGACACCCTGCAGAGAAAACTCATTTCAGCCACCTGTATCCGTGACCTCGTTCTTTCGGTCACAACCCAAAGCTCATGACCATAGATGAGGGTAGGAACGTAGATCGACCAGTAAATTGAGTTTCGCCTTTTGACTCAGCTCTCTCTTCACCACGACAGACCGATATAGCACCCGCTTCACTGCCAATGCTGCACCTATCTACCTCACATTCCATTTTTCCCTCATTCGTGAACAAGACCTCGAGATACTTAAACTCCTCCACTTGGGACAGGACCTTCTCCCTGACCCGGAGAGGGCACTCTACCCTTTTCCGGCTCAAGACCATGGCCTCGGATTTGGAGGAACTGATGCTCATCCCGGCCGTGTCACACTCAACTGCAAACCACTCCAGCGAAAGCTGTAGATCACGACCTGATGAAGCCAATAGGACCACATCATCTGCAAAAAAACAGAGAAACTATCCTAAGGCCACCAAAACAAATCCCCTCAACACCTTGGCTGCGCCTAGAAATTCTGTCCATAAAAGTTATGAACAGAATCGGTGACAAAGAGCAACCTTGGTGGAGTCCAACTCTCACTGGGAGCGAGCCCAACTTACTGCCGGCATTGCAGACTAAGCTCTGACACCGGTCGTACAGGGATCTAACAGCCTGTATCAAAGGGCCTGGTATCCCATACTCCCAGAGTACCCCTCACAGGACTCCCTGAGGGACACAATCGAACACCTTCTCCAATTCCACAAAGCAATGTAGACTGGTTGGGCAAACTCCCACGCACCCTCCAGGACCCTGCTAAGGGTGTAGAGCTGGTCCAGTGTTCCACAACCAGGACAAAAACCGCAATGCATTTTTAGTTGTGTAAGATAAATATTTTATAGTTAATGATGTGTTAAGTTGTTTCTTTCAAAAACGTTGTCTGACTGGTGATGTATTTTTGGCCCCGGGGGCGCAAGAATCTTAGTCCATAGACTCTCATTAAAAATTGGGCATGTGCAGTTATTCCTCTTCGTTAAAAGAGATAGGAAGAATCTGGGCGCACCAGTCCTGCACCCTGTACCGGTGCAGCGTATGGTTCAAGCTTCTGGTCCTGCTGTCCCAGTAAGGTGTATTAATTATGATTTTTATTTATTTATTTTTTTTTTTTTTTGGTTGTCCCGGAACAAATTGTGCAGTGACACTCACAAGTCACAACTGTTACCAGATCATGTATGAAATACTATTTAGCTAGTCAGACAGCAATGCATTTAAGAAGCGCAGAATTAATTTTGATCAGGCAGAATACTTGGGCAACCTCAGCATTTGGCGCTGGGTAAGGTTTGTGGACTGGAAGCGACATTTAAAATTCTAACAGCAGTCATTAATATGTGCCTTACTGACATATTTACACATAGCTGTCAGCTCATTTGAGGGGCAGCATTAATTTTCATCAGACAGATAAGAGATGTGCTGGATTCAGTGCTAGCATTTGTTGTTTTTGCCGGCTGGGGTCCTGTGTTTGCACGGGAAACAGCAGATGGAAGAGATGGAGTTAACAAACTAATTGTTTAGATGTAGCATATTAAACTTAATAAGTTGCATGATTCCACTTTTGCTTTATTTCAGTGTTAAAAGAGGTTTTACTGATCTAAACAAAATAAATTTTGTTGAAGGAGCAAAAGCGTTCTTTGGATGTAAATGTTGCGAATCCCTGATCTAACCATAGATAAAGCTAACAAATAGCTTCCTTTAGCTGAGAACAAATGCCTATCCTCTAATTCTGTTGTTTAATTCCATGTTTCTTACTAAAGAGACATCAAAGAGCTGGTCAGTAGAATCATGTCTTGTTTTTATTTTTGCTAACTTTGTCAAAATATATTCTTCCTTCTGTGAGTTTTAAATTAAGTTAATGAAAGTGGCAATAAAATGCTAAAATATAACTATGAAAACTTCAGTCATCAAAATATCTATTTTCTTAGCTTCTCTAACTGTGATAATAGAATCATTTTGGATAATTAATACATTAAATTAGTATTTATGAAAAACTTTGTGTAGAATCTAAAAACGTTAAATCTGGTCCTCTGGACATTCAAAAAAAACAAAACAAAAAAATGTGTAGAAACGTTTCGTCTTTCATCTGAAAGACGACTTCAGTCTGAGGTTATGTATTCAGCTCAGTCTTATAAATAGCACCTTCTTGTAGTGGATCAACCAGTTTGCTGCTGACAACCAAAACCAGCTGCTCACATGATCAAGGAGGGCCATCAGCCTAAACGATGGATCATTAGCACACTGATGGCTGTTTGCTATTCACAGGGGGCTGAGTGATGCTAGCAATAACAGCAGTGTAAGAGGGGGGACAGTTGAACACGGAGGCCTCCACTCCTGTTTAATGATGGATGGTTTATTTTCACAAAGACGGCCTCCTTTACTCCGCTCTCAAACCACCATTCCTCTCTATCAAGGATGTGAACATCTTCATCCCTGAAAGAGTGACCGCTGGCCTGGAAATGAGTGTAGCCCACAGCATATACAATATCACTCTGTTTGGGCCGGGGGACTGGATCTTTGGGATGAACCCGTCTTTGCCGTAATATATTTTGGAGTTTAAAAGCCACTGGGACGTTATGATTAGAAAATAAACATCTCAGTTGCTCTGATACTCCTGCAACTTACAGAATGACCACTGGTCTGAGTTATTGGGGATGCTGTCTGCTCTGTGGTACAGAGTCCTGATGATTCCTAACTTGTGCTCCAAAGGGTGATGGGAGTCAAACTGCAAATACTGGTCTGTGTCGGTGGGTTTGTGGTACACCTCAGTTTGCAAATGTCATCTATTAGAAACTGAGACCTCACAGTCCAAGAAAGCGAGCCCGCCATTTTTTACATCTTCTAGTGTGAACTTGATATATTTATCCATAGAGATGATGTGATCAGTGAAATGCTGGACTTCCTGAGATTTAATTTTAACCCAGGTGTCATCAACATACTTGAACCAATGACTTGGTGGTGTCCCTGAAAAGGACGTCATGGCTCTCTTTTCTTCCTCCTCCATGTACAGGTTGGCCACAATAGGGGAAACTGGAGACCCCATAGCACACCCATGTTTCTGCTTATAATATTAGCCCCCATATGTGAAATACGTTTACTGCAGGCACAGTTTCAAGAGTTGACACAGTTGCTCTGTGGAAAGCTTGGTCCTGTTGCTCAGAGTGGTGTCTGATTTTAATCTTAAACTGACCACCTCTACTGCATCATCAACAGGTATGCACATAAAGAGTGATGTGACATCAAAAGAGACCATTGTTTCATCAGTCTCCATGATGACATCCCTCACCTTATCCACAAAGTCCATGGTGTTCTGTATGTGGTGTTCTGAGCTGCAACTAAATGGATGAGTACAGGTGCCCAATATTTGGAAACATTGTAAGTGACAGAGTTAATCATGCTGACAATTGGTCTTAAAGGTACACCTTGTTTGTGAATTTTAGGTAAACCATACAGACTAGGTGTGGCCTCCCCTGGGTACAGTCTGTGGTACAGAATACGGTCAATAGCTTTGTCCTGTAACGAACCACCTAAGGGTTGGACCAAAATCACCACACAAAAAGTCTAAATTAAATTATATTTATTTTCAAGGTGAAGTATAGCAGATTGGACCGGTTCTGGTTTTGGGTTCTGGTTTGGGTTCTGGTTCCGGATCAGGAACGAGTCTATGAGACAGAGATTGGTTAGTGGTCGTGCAAGAGATGATGGAGTGCAAAAGTCAGATTGAGGAGGACCACTAACCGTCTCAGATGAGCTTGAAGGTTCTGGAGACGGACGAGGTCCAAACTGATCCGGATTGCTGCAGGAGAGGCTGAGTCCAGTGAGGGGCTGCAACCGGCTGCAGTAACAGGTGGGTGGTGAGTCCGTTGAGCGAAGAGACGTGGTCACACAAGCCAGGGTCCAAAACTGGAGAGCAGAAGACAGGGTACCGGAGGAGAAGACGAAGAGGCGTTGTCGTGCAGGCGAAGGTCAGAACCGAAAGCAGAAGATGTAATAATCCAAAGGGTCGAGCGAGAGACGATGTCCAGGTGAGTCGTGGGTCCATGAGCTGGGAGGTCAAGCCAAGAGGGGAAAACAAGAACCAGGAGCAGGACAGAAACAAGGGGACACAACGGCTATGGGGAAACAAGGCAGGATCATAAACGCGAGGTATTTACTTGCAGTGAACTGTTTTCAACTACCGGGCACCGAAGAGGAGAAAGAGTGCAGCTTTTAAAGGGTGAGAGAGACAGGTGCAGCCAGTTGAGTTCAATCAGCTGCTGCTGGCTGCAGTGAAGACAAAACTAAACAACCGTGACATCACCCTAAACCAGCTTGCAAAGAAGACAAACTAAAACTCACGTACACAAAACGATACCAGAGCGGACAGAATAAATGAAACTCACAGAAAAGATCTATAGCAAACTTTAAAGAGTGATCAGGGTGACAGAAAATATAATCTATGGAACGTGATTCGTGACAGTCCTGCTCCAAAATTTTCAGGCAATGTATCAACTTCTTCTTGTAGCCTATCTAAAAAAGTTAAATCTGGTCCTCTGGACATTCAAAAAAAAAAAACCAAAACAAAGCAAAACAACAAAAAATGTAGAAACGTTTCGTCTCTTATCCGAGAGACTTCCTCAGTCTGAGGTGCTGTATTCAGCTCAGTCTCTTAAATAGCACCTTCTCAGAGTGGATCAACCAGTTTTGCTGCTGACAACCAAAACCAGCTGATCACATGCTCAAGAAGGACCATCAGCCTAACAATGGATCATTAGCACACTGATGGCTGTTTACTATTCACAGAGGGCTGAGTGATACTAGCAATCACAGCATTGTAAGAGGGGGACAGTTGAACCCGGAGGCCTCCACCCCTGTTTAATGATGGACGATTTCTTTTCACAAAGATGGCCTCTTTTACTCCTCTCTCAAACCATCGTTCCTCTCTATCCAGGATGTGGACATCTTCATCCCTGAAAGAGTGACCACTGGCCTGGAGATGAGTTTAGACCGCAGAGTCCTAGCCTGATGATGTTGATCTTCTGTGCTGGGCCATCCTTTTGGCCAGTGGCTGTTTTGTTTCCCCGATGTAAGACTGATCACAGCTCTCCTGACACTGAACAGCATACACAACATTACTCTGTTTGTGCCGGGGGACTGGATCTTTGGGATGAACCAGTCTTTGCCGTAATGTATTTTGGGGTTTAAAAGCCACTGGGACGTTATGTTTAGAAAATAAACGTCTCAGTTTCTCTGATACTCCCTCAACATATGGAATGACCATTAGTCTGGGTCTGGGTCCCTCCTTTTCACCTGTTGGCTGACTGGAGTCCTGTTTGGGTTTTTTCTCTGCTTTCAGGAAGGCCCAGTTAGGATATCCACATTGCTAGAGCCTGTCTTGTGTGGGATTTCTCCTTCTGCCTGGCTCCTGAGCTAGTGGGGACACTGTCTGCTCTGTGATACAGAGTCCCGATGACTCCTAACTTGTGCTCCAAAGGGTGATGGGAGTCAAACTGCAAATACTGGTCTGTGTGGGTGGGTTTGCGGTACACCTCAGTTTGCAAATGTCCTCTATCAGAGACTGAGATCTCACAGTCCAAGAAAGCCAACTTTCCATTTTTTTCATCTTCTCGTGTGAACTTGATGTATTTATCCACAGAGCTGATGTGGTCAGTAAAATGTTGGACTTCCTGAGATTTAATTTTAACCAAGGTGTCTTAAGTAGTGCTGGATCCATGATGACAAGATGACCTGCAGATATGGTTAATTGATGACCATCTTGGATCCAGGAGCTGCAGAAAGTCATACTCTCACAGTACACACCCCACCACTCCACCCCCAAGAATCGCCTCACAGGGACCTGTTTCTTTTCTCAGGGTGAGCCCTGAAAAATGCTGAGAAGAGGCTGGGGTTGAGGATGAAGGAGCGCAGTATCCATGATATTTCCTCTGGGCCGTATCCCTCCCAGTCCACCAAGTACAGGAAGCCTTGGCCTCTGCGCCTCACGTCCAGGATGCGACAGACAGTGAATGCTGGATGGTTATCGATGAGACAGGCGGGTGGAGGGAGGTCGATCAGAGGGCAAAGAGGGCTCTGGGAAACTGGCTTGACCTGAGACACTTGGAATGTAGGATGGACTTTCATTGAGGCAGGCAATTTGAGCCAGACTGCAGAGGGGTTGATGATCTTTTCAATGGAGAATGGACCAATGAAGGATGGGGCCGTTCTCCTCAGTGTGTCCTTCAGATGGATATCACTGGTGGATAGCCAAACCCTTTGTCCCACATGGTACGCCGGTGCAGAGGAACGGTGACAGTCAGCAAAGCGTTTGTTTTGCTTAGCCGATCGAAGACGTGCCACCTGTCCGCACCAGATTCTTCGATATCGTCGAAAATGATCCTGTACAGATGATACTGCAATCTCGATCTTCTGAAGGAGGAGCATACCCTAATGATGCTTCAAATTCAGTTCAATTCAGTTTATTTATATAGTGCCAAATCACAACAAAGTTTTCTCAGGGCACTTTACAGGAACATTTGCATACATCAAAAAGCCAATTAGTAAAGTCCTCTATCTAAGGAGGCCAGCAGACAAGTTGAATCTTGGCTTTGTTGCAGTCTCCCATCCTGAGCAAGCACAGTGGACACAGTGGAAAGGAAAAACTCCCTTTTAAAAGGAAGAAACCTCCAGCAGAACTAGGCTCAGGACAAGCAGCCAGCTGCTTTGACCAGCTGGTTTGAGAGGACAGAAAGGAGAAACAAACAAACACAGAATGGTAGGTCCAGATATAGGTTCTGGTGTACCTGAAAGACAAAAAAACACATGTTAAGGATAGAAAAATAATTACAAATACAAAACAGGTTGAGCAAAGTAAGTAAAGACAGTAGCAGAGTGTAAAGGTGAGGTCAGTTTGTCCTCCAGCAGCCTAAGCTTATAGCAGCATAACTAAGGGACAGCTCAGGAAACCCAAGCCAACCCCAACTATAGGATTTAGCAAAAAGGAGAGTATTAAGCCTAGTTTTGAAACTGTATAATGTGTCAGCAAATGGAGACATACCTATTGCCGCCGAGGTATGGGAGTTGTGGGAATACTCCACCCAGGCCAGGTGATGACTCCAAGCAGAAGGGTTTCTTTCTACTACGCATCTGAGGGTGGTTTCCAACTCCTGGTTGTATCACTCTGCTTGTCCATTTGACTGCGGACGATAACCAAAGGTTAAACTCAATGAGGCCCCCAGGGCCTTACAGAAGTTGCACCAGACCTGGGAGATAAATTGGGGCCCCCGGTCTGAGACGACATCGGAAGGGATGCTGTGAATTCTAAACGCATGTTGGATCATTAACTGAATTGTTTCAAATGCAGAAGGGAGCCTGGGTAGTGGGATGAAATGAGCAGCTTTGGAGAACCTGTCGATGACAGTGAGTATAACTACATTACCTTCGGATGGGGGAAGGCCAGTGATAAAGGCCAATGATATGTGGGACCATGGTCTGCTGGGGGTTGGTAATGGTTGTAGGAGTCCTGCTGGGAGTTGGTTACCTGGTTTATTTCTTGCACAAGTGCACAAGTGGAACAAGCAGCTAGAAATTCCTTAATATCATGAGCCCTGGATGGCTACCAGAAATGTTTCTTGGCTGAAGACAGCATGCGTGAGACACCAGGGTGACATGCGAGCGTGCATGTGTGGAGCCAGGCCAAGCCCTGGGACCGGACAGACGATGGCACAAACAGAGTTCCTGCCGGGCCTCAGCCAGGATCAGGTTATAGTCTTTGGGCCTTGAGGATCTCCTTCTCAATAGCCCAGGTGAGGGCTCCTACCACACAGAAAGGGGGAATGATGCTTTCAGTGTTGTCGACTGCATTCGGGGGAGAGAACTGGCATGAGAGAGCGTCTGGTTTAATGTTCTTAGAACCTGGGCGGAAAGTTAGAACATAGTTAGACCGGGTAAAAAATAAAGACCACCGGGCTTGTCTTAGATTTAATCAATTGGCGTATCTGAGGTAAGTTAAGTTCTTATGGTCTTTCCATATTAGAAAAGATGTCTCCGTGCCCTCTAGCCAGTACCTCCACTCTTCCAATGCTAAGAAGCCAGAAGTTCTCTATTGCCCACATCATAATTCTTCTTCAGAAGAGTCGTTTTGAGAAAAAGGCACAGGGGTGAATCTTATTGTCGGAAGAAGCTCTTTGTGATGACTGCCCCCACTCCTGTGTCTGAGACATCAACTTCAAAATTAGATTATTTCTTGGGGTCTAGATGGCAGAGTATGGGAGTGGAGGAAAATAAGGTCTTAAACTCACCAAACGCCTTGTTAGCCTCAGGGTTCCATTTAAACTGATCCTCGATGTGGAGAAGCAACGGCTCTATTCTGAGTCCCTCCCAGATGATCGAGCTTCTCACCCTATCTCTAAGGGAGAGCCCAGACACCCTGCGGAGAAAACTAATTTCGGCCACTTGTATCCGAGATCTCGTTCTTTCGGTCACAACCCAAAGCTCGTGACCATAGATGAGGGTAGGAACATAGATTGACCAGTAAATTGAGAGTTACGCCTTTTGACACAGCTCTCTCTTCACCATGACAGACCGATACAGCACCCGTTTCACTGCTGATGCTACACCTATCCATATATCCTATATCGATCTCACTCTCCATTTTTCCCTCATTCGTGAACAAGACCCCAAGATACTTGAACTCCTCCACTTGGGGCAGGACCTCCTCCCTGACACAGAGAAGGCACTCTACCCTTTTCCGGCTCAAGACCATGGCCTCGGATTTGGAGGAACTGATCCTCATCCCGGCCGCGTGGCACTCAGCTGCAAACCGCTCAAGCGAAAGTTGTAGATCACGACCTGATGAAGCCAACAGGACCATATCATCTGCAAAAAACAGATGTGCAATCATAAGGCCACCAAAATGGATCCCCTCAACACCTTGGCTTCACCTAGAAATTCTGTCCATAAAAGTTATGAACAGAATCGGTGACAAAGGGGATCCTTGGCGGAGTCCAACTCTCACCCGGAACGAGCCCGACTTGCTGCCGGCAATGCGGACTAGACTCTGACACAGGTCATACAGGGACCTAACAGCCCGTATCAAAGGGTCTGGTACCACATACTCCCAGAGTACCCCCCACAGGGCTCCCCGAGGGACGCGGTCGAACACCTTCTCCAAGTCCACAAAGCACATGTAGACAAGTTGGGCAAACTCCCACGCACCCTCAAGGACCCTGCTGAGAGTGTAGAGCTGGTCCAGTGTTCCACAACCAGGAGAAAAATCCCACTGCTCCTCCTGAATCCGAGGTTCGACTACCCGACGTACCCTCCTCTCCAGAACCCCCGAATAGACCTTAACAGGGAATCTTAAGAGAGTCATCCCACTGTAGTTGGAACACATTCTATGGTCTGCCAATCCAGGGGATCTTTCCCTGATGTCCACGCATCATTGCAGAGTCATGTAAGCCAACACAACCTACAACATCCAGAGCCTTAGGGAACTCCGGGCGAATCTCATCCACCCCTGGTGCCCTGCCACCGAGGATCTTTTTAACCACCTCGGTGACCTCAGCACCAGAGATTGGAGGGCTCGACCCAGAGTCCCCAGGCTCCGCTTCCTCAGTGGAAGACGTGCCAGTGGGATTTAGGAGTTCTTCAAAGTATTCTGCCCACTGACCCATGACATCCCGATTTGAGGTCAAAAGCACACCACCCCCACTATAAACAGTGTTGGTGGTATAACCGCTGTCCCCACCGAGACACCGAATGGTGGACCAGAATCGCCTCGAAGCCATGCAGAAGTCATTCTCCATGGCCTCTCCGAACTCCTCCCATGCCCGAGTTTTTGCCTCAGCAACCACCCGAGTCACATGTCGCTTGGACTGTCTGTACCCATCAGCTGCTTCCGGTGTCCCACAGGCCAAAAAGGCACGATAGGACTCCTTCTTCAGCCTGACAGCAGCCCTCACCGCTGGTGTCCACCACCGGGTTCGAGGGTTGCCGCCACGACAGGCACCGACAACCTTGCGGCCGCAGCTCTGGTAAGCCGTCTTGACAACAGAGGCACGGAACATGGCCCACTCAGACTCAATGTCCCCTACCTCCCCCAGAACATGTTCAAAGTTCTTCCTGAGGTGGGAGTTAAAGCTCCGTCTCACATGAGACTCTGCCAGATGTTCCCAGCAAACTCTCACATTACGTTTGGGCCTGCCAGGTCTGACTGGCATCCTCCCCCACCATCGGAGTCAACTCACCACCAGGTAGTGATCAGTGGACGGCTCCACCCCCTCTTCACCTGAGTGTCCAAGACATGTGGCTGCAGATCAGATGAGACAATGACAAAGTCGATCATCAAACTGCGGCCTAGGGTGTCCTGGTGCCAAAAGCACATATGGACACCCTTATGCTTGAACATGGTGTTTGTTATGGACAATCCATGATGAGCACAGAAGTCCAACAACAGAACACCACTCAGGCTCAGATCAAGGGGGCCGTTCCTCCCAACCACAACCCTCCAGGTCTCATTGTCATTGCCCATGTGAGCATTGAAGTCCCCCAGCAGAACAAGGGAGTCCCCAGGAGGTGCACTTTCCAGTACCCACTCCAAGGACTACAAAAAGGGTGGATAATCTGAACTGCTGTTTGGTGCATAAGCACAAACAACAGTCAGAACCTGTCCCCCCACACGTAGGCGGAGGGAGGCTACCCTCTCATTCACGGGGGCGAACCCCAACACACAGGCACCAAGATGGGGGGCAATAAGTATGCCCATTCCTTCTCGGCAGCTCTCACCAGGGGCAACTCCAGAGTGGAAGAGTGTCCAACCCCTCTCAAGGAAACTGGTTCCAGAGCCAGAGCCATGCATAGAGGTGAGTCTGACTATTTCTAGCCCGAACCTCTCAACCTCACACACCAGCTCAGGCTCCTCACACTAGTGAGGTGACATTCCAAATCCCAATAGCCAGCGTCTATAGCCGAGGATCAGACCGCCAGGGTCCCTGACCAAAATCAGCTTGTCCAAATCCTTGGGCTTGTCACGTACGGCCAACTGGTCCTTAATTTCATCAGATAAAGAGTTTAAAAAAGTTCCAAACAGAGCAGTCTCACCCCAGCTGGTTTGAGTGGTGATGGTACAGAATTCGAGGGCGTGTCGAGATGCCAATTTGCATCTCTGACGTAACCCAAGCACACAGTTTACGGCCTCTGATTTCTTTAGGGGGTGATTAAAACTTTTGTAAACTCCTTTAGAAAAGTGCTGAAACTTAAAGAATCGGTATGAGTTGACATGAAGGATTCTGCCCAACTGAGAGCCTCATCTTTAAGTTGGCTGATAATGTAATTGATTTTAGAGTCCTCCGAAGCATAGAGTCGGGGAGCTTTACGAAAAGCAAGCTTACACTGAAGTAAAAAACCTCCAAAATGGTCTGGATTACCTGAGAAATAGGAAGAAAGCTTGAAATTAATTTCTGGGGTTTCTGTCGAAGTTATGTCCCAGGTGGAAACAACTTGGCTAGGACTGGCCTGGGCCAGAGATGCTGCCGGGAAGGTTGAGGTAAACTTTTGATTTAATGAAAACAATATACTTCGAGTTCCGTCATGTTGGCATGGCTAGTCTCTTGAGAAAGGATCCTCTCTAGCTTGGATTCGAGGACGTCGATTTGTTTGATCTCAGAGGGAAGAGAAACCTGCTCCTCCCCGATCTCGTTCTGGGTATGTTGTTTTGGCTGGAGCATTTCTGTCATAACTCAGGAGACCCAGAGAACACGAGACCGAGATAGGCAAGACTCCAAAGGGATAAAATGTTAAACAGTGTTTATTATTTACAGTGAAAGGACAACAGCTGATTCTCCACTGGAACCCTGGAAGGAGAGGAGAGGCGTCAGGATGGTATCCACAGGGGTAAGGAGAGTTTGAGTGTTAATCCAGTATTTCTGTTCTCTTACAGGTCTTGGAAATGGAGGGGAGATGACATTGGTCCGAGGAGTCTCAGAAGAGGAGTTCAGGTAAGTGACTGGAAGGCAGGGGGGTCCAGGAGGCACTGGGATCCAGAACGGCAGGTCACAGAGGAGCACAAGGGGACACAGGTAACTGTGAAATGACAAGAAAGAGAGATTAGACAAACTTTTCTCTAATCACAACTAGGCCAGAAGCATACTACCATAAAGGGAGATGAATGTTCCAGCGGAGAGTAGAGCTCGACTGCAGCCTTAAGTAGTGCTGGATCCATGATGATGAAATGACCTGCAGGTGTGATAAATTGGAAGCCATCTTGGATCCAGGTGCTACAGAAGGTCATACTTTCACAGGGGTTCTGCGATGCAGTTAAACTCAAAGCAGTCTGCTCCTCTTATAAATAATGTTAAATTTTTATTTTTACATATGAAAGTTTTTGTGTACTTATTATTTTATACTGTATATGAATGTTTCTGTTCAGTGCCCTGATATGACTTCTGTTGTGACTTAGTGCTATATAAATAAACTGAACTGAATTATATTTTGTTCAATAAGAAAAGAGGAATTTAAGCTCACCTGTTTCCAGAGAAAACCGATCAACAGAAACTCAAAAAGCGAGTCGGATTCAAATTTAAAACTATAAATTTATATTTTCTTACATTTCTTTATGCAGACTCTATGGATACTTCATGTCCTATTTAAATGTAATTATTGACTGAAACATATTCATCTATTTTTATTTAGCGAACACATCCAGATGTCTCTGCCGGGGAAAACTCGGAGACGAAGCATTGAGTCTTGTCTATCAGGGAACAGCTACATGCAGGAAAAGTTCCGGCCTGGTCCTACATGTATGTTCATGAAACCTTACACATGCACAGAAATGCATTTAAAGTTTTCTGCATCCTGACATAGATCATTTTCTTCACTTCTGATCTCAGGAGACTTGGAGAAAGAGAAGAGGAGGCTTCAGATTATCTTGGCAACAGGCAAAGAGTCCAGACCTGAACCTCCAAAGACAACTGCAGGTTGTGAACCAGAAGCATCAGAGGAGGTCGGTCGCCATCAGGATGGTGAGGCTGATGCCACAAAGACGGTGGAAAACCTCAGAGTTAACAAATTAACTGTAACAAAATAAAACAGTTTTCACTTCAATTCAGTTTATTTATATAGCACCAAGTCACAACAGAAGTCATCTCAGGACACTTTACAAAAACATTCATATTTATAAAAAATAGGTTAACAAAGTTATTTATCTGAGGAGCAGACTGGGAGTGGTGGTGCAGAGGTTAGAGAAGGTGGGCCTATGATTGGAAGCTCGCCAGTTAAACTCCCGGAATCAACAACATCAAAATGTGGGTGGGATAGGTGAAGCAGCCACACCTGCCTCCACCCTCATTTACCCCACACAAGGTCCTAGAACAAGGCCTCTAACACACACCATCTGCTCCCCTGTGTTTCCTAGATACCATACCATACCATACCACTTTATTTATAAAGCACTTAAAACAGCTACAAAGCCAACCAAAGTGCTGTACAGACAAAACAACAGGTAACACACAAAGCAAAATACAAAATGAGGTAAATCAGAATATAGACAAAAAACGATGCAGATAATGACGACAAACCAGTGTGGAGCATACAGGATCAAAACACAGATCATCTTGTGTTGAAAGCTATTGAATAGTAGTGAGTTTTTAAACGGCACTTGAAAACCGAGAGGGAGGGGGCCTGTCTGACAAGCAGAGGTAACTCGTTCCAGAGTCTTGGTCCTGCTACAGAGAAGGCCCTGTCACCTCTGCGCTTAAGACGAGTTCCTGGAACTGTGAGGAGCAACTGGTCCGCTGACCTCAGGGAGCGTGTTGGGACATACGGTTGTAGCAAATCAGAGAGATGGGGGAGGGGGGGGGGGGGGGGGGGGGGCGACACTGTTCAGTGATTTGTAGACATACATGGGTATTTTGAACTGGATTCAAAAGTGAACCGGTAACCAGTGCAGTGAGGCCAAAACTAGTGTAATGTGCTCTCTTTTGCCTGTACTGGTTAAAAACCGGGCTGCTGCATTCTGGACCAGCTGTAGTCGTGCAATGGAGGTCTGACTGATACCAAACAGGAGCAAATTGCAGTAATCAAGCCTAGATGTAATGAATGCATGTATTACTGTTTCCAGGTTATTTTTGGACAATATGGGCTTCAGTTTAGACAGCCGCCTCAGTTGGAAGAAACATGATTTTACAATCATATTTACATGATTGTTAAGTTTCAGGGAAGGGTCCATTATCACGCCCAGATTTGTGACGAAAAGGTCGATGCAGTGGTTTGTGATTGTGCGTTGGGAGGGAACAACATGACTTCAGACTTCTTTTCATTGAAACTTAAGAAGTTTAAAGCCATCCAGTCCCTGATGTCAGCCAGGCAGTTGAGCAGAGGTTGAATAGAGCATGTACCATTGTGTCTTAGGGGGAAGTAAATTTAACAGTCATCGGCATAGAAGTGGAAAGGCATGTTGTGTTTCCGGAAAATAGCACCAAGTGGCAGCAGGTATAAAGAGAATAGGAGGGGACCCAGTATGGACCCCTGCGGAACCCCCCATTTAAGCTCTGCCTCTGCAGAACTAAAATCCTTGATGGAGACAAAAGGATCTGTCAGCGAGGTAAGATCTGAACCAATTGAGGGCTGATCCTGTGACGCCCACACACTACTCCAACCTAGCAATGAGGATCTCATGGTCGATGGTGTCAAAGGTGGCTGTGAGGTCCAACAGGACAAGTAGCACAGAATTACCGGTATCTGTGAATCTGAAGATGTCGTTAAAGACCTTCAGCAGGGCAGTTTCAGTGCTGTGGAGAGGTTTAAAGCCAGATTGGAAAAGCTCTAAGACGGTGTGTTCCTCCAGGAAGCACTTCAACTGGGACTCAACTATTTTCTCCAGTAGTTTAGAAACAAATGGGAGTTTGGAGACAGGCCGGTAGTTGAAAACGACTGAGGGGTCAAGGTTTGTTTTTTTTCAGGAGAGGCTGGATGGCAGCATGTTTAAAGGATTTTGGCACCACGCCAGTGGATAAACTACTGTTTACTATATCAAGAATGGACGGACCTAGAGTTGGAAACAGCTCCTTTAGTAGTCGAGGGGGGACCACATCAAAGGGGGAACCAGAAGGTTTCAAGTTGCACATGACCTGCTCTAGAGAAGATAGAGTGATGGGTTCAAAATGGTCAAATGGAGCTACAGATTGAGGTGGGATGGATGGGTCATGAGTTGGAGGGGAAATGAGAGCCCGGGTGGTCGCAATTTTTTCCAAAAAGAAATGTAAGAAGTTGTCACACAGCTCAGTCGAGGCTTACAGAGGTGATGGTTCACTGAGGTGGAGAACAGAGTTTAGGGTGGAGAAGAGGACAAGTGGGTTGTGAGAGTTTGAGGAAATTATATCAGAGAAGAATTTTGTTTTAGCAGCTTTTACTGTTTTCTGATAACGGCGCCAACTCTCTTTAAGTATCTGGAAAGAGACCTGCAATCTGTCTTTCCTCCACTTTCGCTCCGCCCTCCTACATTGCTGCCTAACGACCTTGGTGACGTCACTCAGCCAAGGTTCTGCTCTGAGTTTTGATTTTTTGGTTTTAACAGGTGCAACATGATCCAGAGTCTTTAAGCAGACAGAGTTGAACTGGGATGTCAGCTCCTCAGTGGTGGTGAGAAACACTGGGGCCTGAATTATCATTTCAGAGTTATAAACATCTATGAAACGTGCGGCAGTGAAATGGTTAATGGTCCGGGTGCGACGTGCAGGAATTCACGACTTAGGAGTTAGATGGGGGAGGGTGAACTCAAACCGGACTGGCATGTGGTCTGAAAAAACATTATCACCAATAACAAGATTATTAACAGTCATATCATGAGTTAAAACAAGGTCCAGTGTATGTCCGCGCTCTTGGGTGGGACCGTTTACATGCTGAGTTAAATTAAATGAGTCCAATAAATCTAAAAAGTCCTTAACCAAGGGCTTCTCAGGACAGCACACGTGCAAATTAAAGTCACCAATAATGAAAACATGCTCATATTTTGGTGTGATTTCTGCCAAGAAGTCAGAAAACTAATTTATGAAATCCTTAGACCAAGGTGGGCGGTAGACGAGTGCAACTAACGTCGCAGGTGAATGTCCGAGTTCAAAGACGCTCTGCTCAAAGCTGGCGCGGGAATCTGGTATGGGCAGTTGTTTACAGTCAAAAGTTGATTTGAATATTGTTAATAATCCACCACTGCGCCGGCCTGATGGCCGCGGGGCGTTAAAACACAGACAGTTCGGTGGCAGTAATTCTGTCAAGGCGTTGGACTCACCCGGAGACATCCAAGTCTCTGTGATGCACAGAAAGTCCAAATCATGCTCTTGAAAGTGTAGTGAACTAAGCCTCAGGTCAAAATCTGGCCTTGAGGGCCTTCCTGGGACAAGAACTGTATTTCATTGATTTGAGTCCAGAAACACAAGATTAAGTTCATCCAGAGACTTTCTAAGTGTCCTGCACTGATCAATTGAAAGAACACTCTCTTTTTTTATTATCATTTCTATTTTACAAATGTTTTGATAATCAAAGTGTGTTTAGTTCAAACCATTTTTAAATGTTGAAGTGAACTACTCATTTTAAATCAACTGTGAAACAGTATTAGTGATTTTTTATCCTCATTCAAAGTAGAAATCAGGTTAATGATGCATTGTCTGATTTTCTGTCTTCAATGAGCAAATTGTGAAGTTGGTCAAAGGTCAAGTTTCGGTCAACTGCAAGTTTACTGAAAAAGAAATGTCATGTTTAACTTTTTCAGGCAGATATGAGAGAGTTGACTCCACGAAGTCTGGGTTCTTCATAACAATCTTCTGTCTGTTCTTAAACAAACTTAATCTTTTTCCTTGACTTTTAATAACCTCTTACATCACAAAAACACACCTCTGTTTGGTCGATCGACCAATCAGGAACTTCCCAAATGAACCAGAAATAGAACTCTTTAAATGTCGGCACTTCCTAGTTCAAACCAAGAGCTAGTGCAGTCGAGCGCAGTCGAGTTCGGTTCGGAGAGCAAACCGAACAGACAAGTGCTGGAGAGAACAGGAGTTCCAGACATGATCCGGAGTTCTTCCGAGACTCGTGGGAATTATGCAATCTTCCACATCTGAGTGGAACTCTGACGGACTTACTCCTCTTGTGAGTCCACCGAGAGGTGAACCTGTGTCGGACGGAATACCGGCACTACTTCGGACGATTCACGGAGAAGCTGAAAGGGTGCGTTAAATGGAACTCCGTACCAGTGGAGACATCTCCTCCAGGTAAAGAGTCGATTTACATTACCTAAGTGTACCGAGGAGGAAGCTGGGATCTTAACGGAGAGTGCCGTCCTGATACTGACACATTTCCCTCATCCATCTTTTCCTCTCCATTTAAACTTCATTTCCATCTTTAAACTCTTCTATTTTGCTAGAAATCATTCCAGATATTTTCAGAAATGTCTGTTGTGAAGCAACGGAAAACCATGGCCGTATGGTTTTCCTGATTGTAAAGCTGATTAATTAAGCTGTTGTTATTTTCAATTTTGCCAAATTAATGTAAATGTTTGATGTTAAACTTTGATTCTGTTAATAAATGATGCATTCATTTGATGGGTCAAAGAAAATTAACGTCTCACGTTACATTCATTAAATTCAATGCACGATATTATTCAGTCCAGAAAAATGAATGAATCCGTTTAATTTATGGATAATATATCACAGATATATGTTCCATTACAAAAGTAATCCCTGAGGATAAAAGTTTTGTTGGTAACAGATCTTGCGTTGACCAAACACATCCGGATATTGTCCAAAGTGGAGCCAGCAGCGGTGGAGTTAGCGTGCGCTAATGGCCACAGGTTTTCAATAACAGCCCCTCCAGGTCGGTCCGAGCTGCGCAACGGCTGACAACTCCCTCTGGTTACCTGGTCCGGGCACGCGGGAAGCTGGAGACCATGACCGCCATCTGAAGAAGAAGATGCAGTGCACAAAGCTTTCAGCTTCACCAGCTGACCAGCACGTTTTCCCCGGCGTCTGAAGCGAGATCTCCGGGCAGGGAGGTGAGAAGCACAGCGGAGGTAAGCTGGCACGTCCGCCAGCAGGGGGGGAGGAGGTGGGGGGGGGTCCACAGGTACGCTGATAATGGTCAAAATAAGTGACCTCAGTGCCAGAAAAACGAAGATTCAAAAGTTGTTGTCTGTCATACACCAGCAGAGAGTTGATGTCACAGATGTGAAATGCAAAAAACAAAAATAATCCGAACACCATTGGTGGATTGCAAGCCATGTACACGGGCGCCATCTTACCGGAAGTCAGATAGCAGCTCTCTGCTCCACACAAAAGGGTGTGGTAGGTTGGTGGTCTGTGGTTGCATCAACAAGGACATCCAGTGTAAAAATAGCCAAGTCTTTGTGTGACAGTTTGCTGTGATGACCCATGAAGAAGGAAGCAGCTGAAAGGGAAAAGAAATCTGAGGAGCAGACTGCTTTGAGTTTAACTTCATCACAGACTCTTGTCTTGAGCAAGCACAAAGGCAACAGTGCAAAGGAAAAACTCCCTCATGAGGAAAAAAACTTCCAGCAGAACCAAGCTCAGAACAAGTGACCATCTGCTTCGACAAGCTGGGTTTGAGAGGAACAGGAAGGAGGACCAGATACACAATGGCAGGACAAGAATCACAAGTTAAGATAGAAATAATTTCAAATGTATTCAAAAAGCGTTCAATACAAAAACAACTGGACTTTATTTATAACAGAAGATGTTTCACTCCTCATCCAAGGAGCTTTCTCAAAGAGCAGTGAGCAAGGGATTCAGGTTATAAGGCTGAGTGAGATAAGATACACACATAAGACACACACACATATGTAGATTGGCAGTTCACACCTAAACACCTTAACAGTAGGTCTATGTTCATCTAATTCACAGACGAGGCCCCTCTGTTCCCATCAAGTGTGAAAACCGGCTGGGAATCTGTTTTAAAGTTTCATTATACGTTTTTGAAAGTGGAAATCTGAGGCCTCCTCCTCTGTTAAGAGACGGCTTTTCTCTTTTTACATAAATTGCTTCCTTTACCCCCCTCTCAAACCATCTGTGTTCTCGGTCCAAAATGTGCACATTTTGGTCCTCAAAAGAGTGTCCCTTATCTGTGAGATGGAGGTGAACTGCTGAATTTTGTCCAGAGGAGGTGGCTCTCCTGTGTTGAGCCATGCGTCTGTGAAGAAGCTGTAAGTTTCTCCAATGTAGAGGTCTGGACAGTCCTCGCTGCACTGGACTGCATACACTCCACCACTCTGTTTGTGTATGGGTGTTTTGTCCTTAGGGTGGACCAGCCTCTGTCTGAGAGTCCTGCTGGGTTTTAAATGTACTGGGATCTTGTGTTTGTTGAAGATTCTTCTGAATTTCTCTGATACTCCTGCAACATAAGGGATGACAATGTTTTTACGTCTGCTGTTGTCCTTTTTCTGTTTATTAGTATGTTTTGTAGATTTCCTCACTGACTTGACAAAAGCCCAGTTAGGATATCCACATGTTTGAAGAGCTTCTTGAATGTGTTTCTGTTCCTTTTCCTTCCCTTCTGTCTTCGTGGGGATGCGTTCGGCCCTATGTTGTAAAGTTCTGATGACAGAGAGTTTGTGGACAGTGGATGGTAGGAGTCAAACAGAAGATGCTGGTCTGTAATGGACTAAAATGGACTGTACTTATATAGCGCCTTTCTATCTTATTGAGACACTCAAAGCACCTTACACTACAATCTGTGCCTCATTTACCCATTCATACAGCACTCTACTAGATATCTACAAAGCTAATTGAACAATCATTCTAAAGAGACTAATCAGTGATTTATCACATTCATACACCGATGGGACACACATCGGAGGCAACAATAGGTTCAGTGTCTTGCCCAGGGACACTTCAGCATGTGACTGCTGTGGGGTTCGAACCCCCAACGCTTGCATTGGAAGACGACTACTCTAACCACTCAGCCACAGTTGCCCCGTCTGTGTGGGTTGGTTTTCTGTAAACTTCAATGTTGAGGCTGTCCTCTCTTTCCATCTGAACCAAACAGTCCAAAAACAGTTGTTTGTTGTCGTTTGCATCCTCTCTGGTGAACTTGATGTTGTTATCGACCGAGTTAATGTGTCTGGTGAATGCTTCTATTTCCTTAGCTTGGATTTTGACCCAGGTGTCATCCACATATCGGAACCTATGGCTTGGCGTTGTTCCATCATAGGAGTTTAGGGCTCTCTGTTCCACTTCCTCCATGTAGAGATTGGCAACAATGGGTGACACTGGAGATCCCATGGCACAGCCATGCTTCTGTCATTGAACTTGAAATAAGTGGTGGAGAGGCAGAGATACAACAGGGTGCAGATCTGGTCTGGGGTGAAGTTGGTCCTGTTGATTAAGTCCTTGTCTTGTAGAAGTTGTTTTCTGACGGTTTCTACTGCTTCAGAGATGGGTATGCATGTGAAAAGAGAAGTCACATCATACGATACAAGGGTTTCTCCTGGGGTTAGTTTCAAGTGTTGAACTTTGTTAGCAAAATCAATGGAGTTCTTTATGTGATGAAGTGTGTTTCCAACAAGAGGAGCTAAAATACCAGCCAGATGTTTAGCAAATTGTATGTCACTGAGTTCATGCTGCTGACGATGGGTCTGAGTGGTGTTCCTTCTTTGTGTATTTTTGGAAGTCCATAAAGACAGGGAGTGGCTTCCCCTGGGTACAATCTATAATACAAAGATCGATTGATTGTTTTCTCCTTTTCAAGTTATTGCAGGTAATCTGTGACTTTCTTTTTATAGGTGCTGGTTGGGTCCCTCTTCAGGGTCTCGTAAGTGTTGCTGTTGCTCAGTAGTGTAGTTATGTTTTCCCGGTAATCAGAAGTGTTGAGGACTACTGTGCATCTTCCTTTATCAGCTAGTAAAATGGTGATGCTTTGGTCCTGGCTAAGTGATGTTACAGCTTTCCTTTCCTGTGGTGTGATGCTTGAAGGAGGCGGTTTGGCACTGGAGAGGGTTGCTGATATTTCCATTCTGAGCTGTTCTGCCTCTCCTTCCGTCAAGTTGTTGTTCCTAATCGCGGATTCAGTGGCCGTGATTAGTTCCACAACAGGTATTTATTGAGGGGAGATGGCAAAGTTTAGTTCTTTTGCCAGCACATCTTTCTCAGGTTGTGTCAATGTCCTGTTAGACAAATGTCTAACCCACTGGTCCTGAAAATTAGTGTTGGCGACAAACTCCTGATCTTGACTGATGGTTTGTGATGAGAAAACCGCTCTCTGTTGTAATTTTAGAAACTTACTTTTTTGACGTTCCTTGCTCTTTTGATGCTGTGATAGCTGGGCCTTTTCAACGAAACAAGAAACTTCTTCCAACAGAGGAAGTGGTAGCAGAGTAGACAGCTTCTGGAGGGTTTGATACATTTTGAGAGAGCTTGAGAGAGAAGGATCTTCAGCAAACACAAGATCCCAGTACATTTAAAACCCAGCAGGACTCTCAGACAGAGGCTGGTCCACCCTAAGGGCAAAACACCCATACACAAACAGAGTGGTGGAGTGTATGTGGTCCAGTGCAGCGAGGACTGTCCAGACCTCTACATTGGAGAAACTAAACAGCCTCTTGACAGATGCATGGCTCAACACAGGAGAGCCATCTCCTCTGGACAAAATTCAGCAGTTCACCTCCATCTCACAGATAAGAGACACTCTTTTGAGGACCAAAATGTGCACATTTTGGACCGAGAATACAGGTGGTTTGCGAGGGGGGTAAAGGAAGCAATTTATGTAAAAAGAGAAAAGCCGTCTCTTAACAGAGGAGGAGGCCTCAGATTTTCACTTTCAAAAACGTATAATGCAACTTTAAAACAGATTCCCAGCCGGTTTTCACACTTGATGGGAACAGAGGGGCCTCGTCTGTGAATTAGATGAACATAGACCTACTGTTAAGATGTTTAGGTGTGAACTGCCAATCTACATATGTGTGTGTGTCTTATGTGTGTGTGTCTTATCTCACTCAGCCTTATAACCTGAATCCCTTACTTACTGTTCTTTGAATTGAGAAAGCTCCTTGGATGAGGAGCTAAACGTCTTCTGTTATAAATAAAGTCCAGTTGTTTTTGTATTGAACGCTTTTTGAATCACTTGGAGAATCACTATAGAGCCCTTGATGAGAGGATGAGCCACCTGGTCCTCTACAGAAGGCAGCCCCCCCCCCC
>NC_056508.1:7354132-7359214 GCF_014905685.2 Nematolebias whitei
CCCTGCGAAATTCTCCCCGGTTTTGCAGGTTCTGGCTGAGGAGAGCAGGCTGGAGGCTGGGACCAGGAGGAGGCGGAACCAAAAAACTCAGCCTCGCCGGGCCGAGTGCGAGGAGCTGGAAATGCAGGTGATGTGGGCGGAAGAGCAGCGGACCGGTTCTGGTTGCGTCTTCTCTTTCCCTTTTGGCGGCGATGTGGGTGGTGTACCGGGGCGAACCAGAGTTTGTCCTCTGACTCGGCATCCTCCCCAGACGTCCACCCAGAGCAGACTGGTGAGTAGGAGGAACTGAACCTGGGTGCTGTGTGGTTCTTTTGGAGCTGAGATCTTCGTCTCTCCTCCTGCAGTAAGAGAGGCGAAGACAGAACTTCGACCACCTGGCTGCAACTTCTCAGTCCCAGGATGGGTCTAGTCCAAAAGGCACCACACCAGATCGCAGCTCCCTCCATCTGGACAAACTCGGGCAAAAACAGGTGAGCAGAGTCTGACTGAGTCTGCCTGCTGGGTTCAGGTTTTGGTCGGTTCGTACTGTCAGGGTTTTCAAGGCAGATCAGGACAGCAGAACCCAGTTGTGCAGGCAGGACTCAGGAGGCAGATGTATAAAATAAAATACTTTTAATAATAATAATAAGAAGAAGAAGAAATCAAAAGGCTGACATGGCAGCAAAACTTACAAAGCAGACTCAAGAACAGGATCAGACAGGCAGGACAGGACAGGCAATACCCAACGATGAACCGACAACGACAGAACTGAACAGACAAACTTTATATGCACACAACTAGGACATGACACAGGTGACGATAATCAGACAATCAATACAGACACAAGGGAGAACAGACAGGGGAAGGCCCACTAGATGGTGCCATCCCTACACTGTAATTAGGGATGGGACCGATCCGATCCAGTATCGGAATCGGGCTCTGAAACCAGCATAATTATGTATCGGATTTTCCGATCCAACCTGCCGATATTTCCGATCCATGCATGTCTGTGGTTGCGCTGCAAGTTGGCTTCAAACTATGTCTCATGAACCCAGAGTAATAAAACCCACCTCACATTCAGGAAATTAATTTCATAGTTTGCAGCCAGCTACAACGTGAGGACTGAGTTAGCAGCACTGTGGCTAACAGCTAACCAACTTTTCATCTAAACATGTTCGCTGTGTGGAAGTCTTTTACACTAGAAACACCACAAAATGTTGGTTACGTACTGTAACCCCAGATTCTATGAGTATAGGCGTAACCCTTTAAGGCTGTTGCTAGTGGGTTTATTCCATCATGCAAAGCATCGCACTGAAAAAATTTAGTCCACGCCCATCTGTTGTGTGGGCCCCACCCAGTCCGTATAAATTACGTAATCGGCTCTCAAATAGTTTTTTTCTTCAGCCATTTAGGAGCCAGTGAGGCCCGACGCTTAAAGGGCTACACCTATACTCATAGAATCTGGGGTTACAGTACGTAACCAACGTTCTATTTCGTATAAGCTTTGCCTTTTAAGGCTGTCGCTAGTGGGTAAAGGGTGAAACATGATGTAGTCTCCGCCTCACTGGGTCCATTCGAACACCATAAGAAGTGTCCGCTTTCCCAAAAAAACATCTTGTCACTCAGCTCTCCATGTGCGTAAATATGCATTGCGTAATTACACGCATCATGCACAGACGCGCACTGCGTAGTTTATGCATTCCAAGTGCATGAACGCCCTGGAATGGTTTTCAACGGGAAAGAGGAGAAGCTGAAAAAGGCTGTGAAAAGAGCAGATCCACGGCTCTTCAGTATGAACAGATTAATAATAAGTGAACTAATTATTAATCAAATAAACTGATTGATGACAGAAGTCGTGAACTGATTAGTGACAATAGCACAAGAACAACGGTCATAACCTGTGACTGATAACAACATCTCACACTGTAAATGCATGCACTCAGATGTGAGTTTAAACGAGATTCCATGAAACAACAATATTCATTCTGTTAAGGCACTAAGGACAGAATGTGTCATGGAACAGGCCGACACATCACGTAAATAGAAGCGAATAAATGAACAGGGTGTTGACCACGTGGCCACAGTGCAAATATCCTGCATTGTTATACCATTATGCAAAGCAGTTGAAGATGCAATACCTTTGGTCGAATGCACCCTGAGGTTGTCAGGAGGCTCTAAATCTGATGCTCTGTAGTCTTCAGAAATGACCTCACACAGCCAGTGTGACAGGCGCTGGATGGATAACGGGCGACCTGCAGATGCGTCTCTATAGTGCACAAACAAATGTTGAGTCTGACACAGTGCCGCCGTGCATGCTACGTAACACGTCAACGCACGGACAGGGCAGAGAAGATGGAAATATGCTTCTTCTTCTGATTTATGGGGAGGAGAGAAAAATCCCTCCAACGATATCACTCTTGATTTAAATGAGCTTGTGATGTTTCAAGGCATAAACACTGGGTTAAGCCTCAGATCAGCTGAGCTGCCATCAGCCTGAATTCTGAGACATGACGGAGCAACAGAGAGGGCAGATAAATCACTCACCCTCTTAGCGGATGTTAAAGCCAACAGCAGGGCTGTTTTAAGAGACAAGAATTTAATTGGAACCTGATCTAGCGGCTCGAGTGGAGCTTAGATCAGGGCTCTCAGAACCAGCGTTAAAACTCACTGTGGAGAAAGTGTGCGTGATACAGGCCTGCACCTCTGTACACCTTTTTAAAAAACGTTTCATCAGCGGATGATTAAAGACTGTTCTGTCCCCAAAACCCTTGTGACAAGAAGAGATGGCTGTAGCATATGTTTTAATCGTGCTGAACGCTAGATTTCTGTCCATCAGCTGCTGCAAAAAGGACAGCGCGCCACCTAGTGGACATGAGGTGGCCTCTACACCTTTCTCCATACACCAGCGCTGAAATCGCTATCCACTTTGATGTGTACAGCGCTGTGGTGGAGGCAGCACGTGAAACCTGGATCGTGCGCACCACATCTTGAGAGAGACCCATCCTCTCTAAAACGGATCCACTCAGCGGCCAGACCCAAAGGTGCTGGCCTATTTCTGGGTAACTCCTGATCGTTCCTCCCGCCTGGAGGAGAGCATCCTCCCTCCATGGCAGTTTCCACGGTCGTCCCGATAACAGGCGTCGTAGAATTGGGAACCACGGGGCGTTCACGCACTCAGGAGCCACCAGGAGGTCTGTCGGTCCCTCCTCCCTAACTCAGTTCAGAAACTGTGATATCAGAGGGAGTGGGGAAATGTGTAAAGAAGCATTTTGGGCCACGGGCTGTGAGCAAACGCGTCCACCCCTAGCGGTGGTTCGTCCCGCGGGCTCAGTAAGAACCATAGTTGACACTGAGCGTTCTCTCGTGTGTCAAACAAGTCTACGGCCGCTCTGCCAATTTTCTGCCACGTCTGAGCCATCAGCTCGGGATGGAGGCTCCAGTCCTCGTGACGTGGACCGCCCCTGGATATCACATCTGCCCTTCTGTTCAGAACACTGGGGATGTACACTGCTCTGATGGAGAGCAGACTTTGGTGTGCCCAACACAGCAGCTGTCTCGCAACGTGTAACATTTGGGCTGAGCGCACACACCCCTGCCGGTTTATGTATGCCGCAGTCACTTGTTGTCTGTGTGAATCAACACATGTTGATTCCGCAGCACAGGAGCAAAATGTTGAATCATATTCAAAACCGTGTGACACTCCAAAACATTTATATGAGCTGCTGTGTGGGGTGGCCACAGCGCCCCCACAGCTTGAGACATGCATGTGCCTCCCCATCCTGACAGGAACACGTCTGTGAAGACTGACACGTGTGATGTGGGTCTGCTGACAAGAACTCCCTCTGACAGAACAAGAGGGTTTCTCAGTGTCTCAGGTCGATACTCACAGAGGGGGCACAGCGATCAACCGTCTCTTCTGCCTCGCCAGGTCCACATGCAAACGAGCGAACAACTCTAGAGGTGTTGTGCCGTGTGAGCAGACGACATGTCCTTAATAACTTCATGATGGAAAACAGCTGTTATCACTCTGCCTGCTTCATGTGGAGGAGCTGTCCTTTAGAGCTTCGGTTCCCGTCAGAGATAAACGAGCCCTCGTAGTGACAGCATTTAGCTTCACTCCCAGATAACCGATCGTCTGGGCCGGGTGAACTGAGCTATTCCCCCGTTATGGTGAAGCCCAGATTTTGCAGGTGTGACGTCAGAGCCTGAGTTGCACTGCTGCCACCTGTCTGGAAAACGGGTCAGCAGCAACAGATCATCCAGATAAAACAGAATCCTCATTCCTGCTCTGTGTAGCGGCTGCAGAGCCGACTCGACGCATTTTGAATGGAAAGTTGTCTCACAGTTGAAAATTGACAAATCCAAGATGGGTCTCATCCCTCCGGTACATTTTGGGACCAGGAAGTGACGAGAGTAGAACCCTGTGTTTTCCTCTCCTTCTGGAACCGTGGAAATTACTTTTTTTTTTAAATCATAATTTCCTGAACTTCTGTGTGGAGGAACGAGATCTGTTCCGGAGATGACAGAAACGTCTCTAAGTCCCTCCAAATGGGGGGTTTGAGCTGTAACTGCTGCGTATATCCCCTGCTGACAAGAAGGTTCATCCATCTGTCTCAGCCCGCTCAGGCTGCGGGCTCACATCCGTGCTGATGTCAGCTGGCATGCGCTGAGGGGAGGCGTGTGCACCCCTGGGCATGCGGACAGATGCCACTCCGCGTAATGTTCGGGAAGTGGGCACGCGTTTATGCTGCGTAACTTTTTTTACGGACGCCATTCACCGCCGTAATGTTTGCCACGCTCTGGCTGAGGGCTCACATCTGTGCTGATGTGAGCTGGCGCGCACGCGCGCCCCTGGGCATGCAGAGCCGTGCAGGTGAGGGCTGCTGTTGCCGCGGGAGCGCAGCGCTTCTGTGCCGTGCTCAGGCTGTGGGCTCACATCCATGCTGATGTGAGCTGGCATGCGCTGAGGGGAGGCGTGCGCGCCCCTTGGCATGCGGAGCCGTGTAGGTGAGGGCTGCCGCTGCCGCAAGGGCGCTGCGCTTCTATGCCGCGTTCAGGCTGCGGGCTCACATCCATGCTGATGTGAGCTGGCGTGCGCTGAGG
>NC_056508.1:7359224-7361529 GCF_014905685.2 Nematolebias whitei
GGCTGCGGGCTCACATCCATGCTGATGTGAGCTGGCGTGCGCTGAGGAGGCAGCGCACAACTTGCGCTGAGAGCAATGTTTCCCACTGGACTCGGTCTGCTGAAAACATTCACTTTGGCTGCTGTGTCACTCACGCGTGCATTTTGTGTTTTCTCAGGCTGCGGTGATTTAAAAAAAAAACTGTTTGGAAGACACTGGCTCGCTTTGTGTGGAGGATGTGTGAGGAAAAGCCGCTGTGAGATCATACGAACTGACGGTCAGGCTGAAATCAGACACTTTAATTCCTGAATGATGTTTACATTTTATTCCAAAACTCAAACCATCATTATGCACACACACATCATCCGCAATGAATCATTTTTGAATCTTCTCCCCCGTGAGCCCTGCGGCTTGTCGGGATGAGGAGGGCTGTACTCTGACGGGAGGAGCTGGCGGCAGAGCAGAGCAAGAAGACGCTGCTGCAGCTGTGGTGCATCTCTGCTGTCTCTAGCCATGGCACTTTCTCCAGTAGGCAGGGGGGCGAGAGGAGGTGTGCGGCTTGATCAGATGGCGCACAGTCTCCGACAGCTCCTCCAGCTTCTTTGATTTCTCGAGCATGTCCTTGAAATTGGCTCCGAACAACATGTCCGTCGTGATGGGGCACTCCAGCGAGTCCATCTGCAGCTTCTCCAACAGGGAGGGGGAGTGACAAAGCCAGGTGGACCTCTGAACCATTGTCATCCAGGCTGCGATGCGAGACAGGCAGACAGCAGACGAGGCGCACAGGTTGAGGGTGACGTCAGACGCCTTACAGAGGGAGCTCTTCGTCTCCTGAGGTAGGTCTGTTCCCTCCAGCTTCTGAGATGTTGTACGCCAGCAGCGTAACATTATTGTTTGCTGCGGCCGCCTGGAATGCATACTGGTGAGCTCGGTTGGAGAGCGACATCACCGTCTGGTCATGCTTCCCCGGAGGTGCAGGACGCTGGTCCAACCTGGACATCTTTTCTCGGAGAGCCTCCGCCAGGCTTGGCTCCGGGGGGGGCACAGAGGGATAATCCACTCAGTAAAACCCATCTACTCTGGTGATGGGCACGAATGTGGAAACCGGAGCTCTCAGTCTACCAGGTCTGGCTGCAGCCTCATTCCAGTAGGACGTCACTGCTGGGAAACGAGGCCAGATGGGATCAGGACGGCGAGCCGGGGTGTAGCCAAAAACCTTCCCACTAGATCATCTGATCTGGGCGGGAGAAGGAGAGTGATGGAAAAAAGTCCCTTCATGTCAGCCACCTCCTGGATTATGCCAGGCAGCTCTGAGAGGAGGGCACCAACAGCTGGGAGCAGTGTGGTCGCTGATGCAAAAAGGCCCGGGGGGGGGGGGGGTCCGCTCAGCCCCCCTCGTTCCGACACTACGCTCTCCAGGAGGGAAGGAGCAGCGGGGGCTGCTGCTGACGTCGCCTGTCCCGGAGGAACCATCCGATTCGCTCCGAGAGTCGGCGTTAAAAAGAAAAAAGCATCGATGGCGTCATCCAGCGGGTAGCGACCTGCCACGGAAAAAATATTCCTTTACGCTTACCTTGAAACAAGGCTGCTCGTCTGCTTCTCCTCAGGGAGGAAAAACTCACCGGGACGGCAGGAGGTTGGCGTGGCGGGGACCCAGGCAGCCTTAACAAAGGTTGTGCCGGTCAAGCTGGACAACTTTCCTTCTTCGTTCTTCTGACAGTGCTATTAGCTTGCTGAAGAAAAAATGGGAGCCGATTACCCACTCTTAACGTAATTTATACGGACCGGGTGGGGCCCACACAAAAGGTGGGCGTGGACTAAATTTTTTCAGTGCGATGGTTTGCATGATGGGATAAACCCACTAGCGACAGCCTTAAAGGACGAAGCCTATACTAAATACAACAAGACAGCAGTGTGCAATGTCTTCAGAGCCATAGCACCACATTAAACCATGATAAAGTTAGTTTTATGATGGACATTCGAGCTCCGGGGCTTCAGCGGTCTGTTATTTTTGTTCAGTCCGGAGAAGGCAGTCTGATTTCGGTCAGCCACGCTCAGTCTGACCCGCTCATTCTGTCCGTCTCTGAGGAGGGGCAAACTGAGCGCGGTTGACCGAGCTCAGACTGCTTGCTGTGGATTGAACAAGAAGAAGACATCGCTGAAGCCCCGGAGCTCGAATGTTTACCGAGAAGTTGCTAAACTTCATCATAAATAATGACCAACCACTATCAGTTGTAGAAAACGAGGGATTTTGCAGCTTGATACTTGCAGCCAAGATATAGTTTACCCTCCAGAAGATATTTATCAGTACAACAGTAGACAATCA
>NC_056508.1:7371529-7378655 GCF_014905685.2 Nematolebias whitei
ATATTCATACAGGAGTCCTGAGCTCCTCCTGTTCGAGGAGCTCAGGACCGCCACTAACGGTGTTCACAGGGAAATACCTCTCATAGAACGTGCTACAGAAATGCAGGGCCTCGCAGAGACAAGGACAACCCTAATAGCTATAGCTATGGTTCACATGCAGGTTGGCGAGATGACACTATACCACCCGGTACATGTGTCTACGGTTGACTCATTCCCATTTTTGATCGGCCAGGATTTTATAAATCGCTTTGACGCGATTATAGATTATGATGAACAGACAATGTGGGCCAGAGTGAGCAAACCCCTGCCAATACTCATGCCTCCTGGGATGGTCACAGACTGCCCAACAGCAGGCACCGCAGAAGGCACCGAGGACTTATCAGCAGAGAACACAGTCCCGGTAAGTAATCCTTCAAAAGCATGTGAAACCAAAGAGACCCAACCGGTGGACCCAACTCTGACCGAACAAGAAAGCCTCCTCTGCGAGCTGAGACAGTCAGAGCCCACCGGATACTACCTACCATTGGTAGCTAAAGGTGTAGAGATCCAAGGATCCCACACCGAAGATGCTGTACTGTCGCTGTGGACAGATAAATCAGCTATTAAAAAAGCTTTCTACGAAACATTGGTTAAAAAACATTTGGGTCCAGTTCTGATCGAGAAAGTTTTCCGCTTTCCATTGCATCCCAACAGTTCACGAGTGATGACTGCGAAAGGAGTCATTAACCTGAAACTGATCTGGAACCAATGGGAACTGGTCCACCCATTCCTCGTGATCCCAGACTTACCACATGCAACCTACATAGGCTCGGACATCTTGGTAAGATTAGGTGTCCGGGTGGACACCAGCCACAATGTACTGTGGTCACTAAAACCAGCCACAAAGGATCCTCCTGTGCTAGACACAGCAAACCTTACGGCTGGACAGACCATTCCAAAGGTCTGCCAGGTTGCTAACAACCAAAACATCTCAGTACCAGTACTTCACCACTTGCTCAAGCCGAGATCGGATGCTTCCCTCCCTCCCTCTCCGCTTTGCTGCTCTGTCTGTCTGTGAGACTGCTTCTGAGACTCTGAGACTCTCTTGCATTTCTTCAGAACCATAATTATGGACTTGTTCTGACCAGTTGGTCCCTCAACTCAATTTACAACATTTCTTCAAGAGAAGACAGGCTTTAGGCCAGCCGATTTACCCTGTTGGCACGTATGCAGCTGGATATCTCATCGACTGGAAGACTTGATGATGTGTCTATCTCTGCTGCCATCTGTGGATTTTAAGGACGCATATTTAATTGGATTCATGATAACCGGTTCCTGCTTTTTGGATTCAGCTGGTCCTGGTATTTATCTACAATCAAGGAAGTCGTCAGCAGCAAATTTGGACCCAGTCATGCTGTTTGCCTTTATGATGGTTTGGTTTCATGTCTCGAGTACCTGGACTCATGCTTTGGGCTGAATGGATCAGATCTTGGGATTTTTACTCAGACATGTTCCATCGGTGTGGTCATGTTATTTTGGACATTTCGGAACCGAGTGGACCAAACACAGACTCAAGGTTGATGTCATTAAGTTCTGCCTGTCCCCAAAACAACTGTGTGTTTATCTAAATTTTGGTTGCCTTGGTGTCCTTGAAGGCCACCTTATCTGAATTTTGCCTGGAGAAAATGTGATCTGACGCTCACCACCCCCCTCCCTAAGAAATTTCCAACTGATAACCAGATGAAACCCCACTGAAAAAACTTTGTCATCATTTTAGGAATCTTGGATACTCAGGGGTTATTCTTGGCCATTCCTCGACATACCTCGAGAATGTTTATGGATCTCATCGGAGGACAGTGACCTCGAGAGCATCTGTAGACGTTGTTGACCGGTCTCGTCTCTTCCTTCTTCCTGCTCTGCTCTGCAGAATGTCTACGTAAATATGCGCTTGTTTGTATGAGGTGTTTTTTCAATATTAGGGGTTTTTTCTCAGCCAAGAAAAAAGTCTGATAGGAATTTTTTTCGCCTCCAACTCCTACATGTGTCCAGTTAAATACTGTTTTTGTCTGTCCAAATGGGTCTCACTTGTAAATGAGTCTTCGTAAATGTGTCTGCTTTGCAAAAAAAGTTCAATAAAAATATAACACACAAAAAAAAAAGAGTCTTCGAGGCTCAATGTGATTTATCTGTTTAAATAAAGGTTGAATGAATGAAAAAAAAAACACTTCAGGTAACAAACCTAATGGTACGAGTCCACATCGTGGCGGGACAAGCTATTAGCCTTAAACAGGCGTTCTTTCAACCATCTCTTACGTTTTTCAAACTGGGACTGTCCATTGAGGCCGCAAGCCAAGTAAGCCTCGACTCCAGAACCACATCTGTTGCTGTGTAACACAGGCACAGAGGAGGTAATGATCCCGAGAAACACAAGGCTAGGATGGTTGATCTCCACAGATTTTCATGATTTTGAACTAGGCATTCCATTTCTGGGAGGACTCCCAGACAACCTGGTATCGAGTCAAGAGACTGGTCTAGTTTGGTTCACGAAACCAACACAGGCAACCAATGATATCGAGTTAGGACCTCAAACCTATAGTGTCCTGCCTATAGACAGGTCTGACGACACAGAAAGGGACTCACTGGAGCTCCCCAAACATCAGGAACCCTTAGCAATCTCTTCACAGATTAAACAGGTGGTCGCCCAAGCCGACGCCCTGACGACTGATGAAGAAAGGGACAAACTCCGCCAAGTTCTCATGAAATATGAGAAGTCATTCTCGACTGACTCAGTGGATTGTGGGTTGACCTCGCTCCACACAGTGAGCATCCCAACTTCGCCCAGCTCTGCCCAACTCACCGCCTAGATTTGTCAGACAATCCAAGATTCCCCTGGCAGCACATCAACCTGTCAAGGAAATCACTGATGACCTTTTAGATAAAGGCATAATCAGACATTGTAATAGCACCTACGCTGCGCCTTTATGGCCAGTTTTGAAACCAAATGGTAAGTGGAGACTTACCATAGACTACAGAAAGCTAAACAAACAAGTTCCTTTATCCAGGTGGCCAATGACCCACATCCAACAGGAACTGCCCAAGGTCACCGATGGTAAGTACTTTTCCACCCTCGACATCACCTCTGGTTTTTGGACCATTCTTGTGCGCGCCGAGGACCAACACAAACTAGCTTCACTTTTGGTAGCCGACAATACACCTTCACCAGGTGTCCCTTTGGCTACGCTAACTCACCAGCTGAGTTCAACATCTTTTTGAACAAAGCATGTCCAGATGTCCACAAACGTGGGACACTGATCTACGTGGACAATGTCCTTTTGAGGCAGCCAACACTGGACTTACACTTGGCTGAGATCGACCACGTTCTGAATCAACTGACTACTGCTGGTGCTAAAATATCACTGTCAAAATGCCAGTGATGCAGGACCAAGGTGGACTATGTTGGCCTACTAGTAGGTCCAGACGGAGTACAACCACAATTGACTCGCACCCAAGGCCTAGACAATCTCAAAGTCCTCACCAATCTCAGAGAACTACAAAGTTTTCTGGGCTTGTGTAACTACTCACGCCAATTCATAGAGAATTATGCAGACCTTGCGAAACCACTGACTGAACTCTTAAAGAAAGACGTCCCATTTGTCTGGACTGATAACCAACAGCTGGCAATGAACGCTCTCAGGGACAGACTCAAGTCAGCCCCATGTCTAGTCTATCCAGACTACAACAAAGAGTTTCACTTGGAAGTGGGCTTTTCAGCTCACTGCATAAGTGCAGGTCTGTACCAGATGCACGACAAAGACAAGCGTGTGGTGGCCTATGCCAATAAGACAATGGCAGGACCCGAATTAAAGTTCTCAGACTGTGAGAAAGCTCTACTGACCACTGTGTGGGCAGTTAAACACTTCTCCAGTTACATCGGTGGACAAAAAATCATTGTTGAAACACAACACCAGCCAGTAATTTTCCTGAATAGCCAACGCATCAGAGATGGTGTGGTGACAAACTCACGGGTAGCCACGTGGCTCATGGTGCTTCAAAGTTTTGACCTAGACATCTGCTACGGACAAAACAAGAAGTCACATTTGGGCACTGACCTGGCATTCTGCCAGGAATGTACACAAGATGTACCAGCCACCCAACCGCCAGCTGCGGAAAAACCCTCAGTAAGTGAGGACCTGAATCACCACTACTTTGATAGCAATATCTGCAAAGATATGACAACACTGTATGTGGATGGCTGTTCATTCCACCATGAACAAACCTGCAAATCAGGTGTTGGAGGGATTCTCCTCCAAGACCAAGAAGAGGTCACTTTTAGCTATAAATTAGGCTCTCAGTCTTCTCAGTACGCTGAGATAGCAGAAATCCTAATAGCTCTCCAGATGGCAGTAGAACGCTCCATCCAAACGCTAGTCACGGACGGCACGGACTCTAATTACGCTCAACTTAGTTTCTTGTGTCATCTCGCTCTGTGGAAAAAGAACGGCTTTCTCACAAGCAACAAGAAAGTGGTCAAACACAAAGAGCTTTTCATGGCATGTGATCACTTGGTGACATCACATGACCTACAGGTCTACTGGAAGAAGGTTCCAGGACATTCAAGAGTCCTAGGTGATGACAAGCGGTATAATGACCTTGCAGACTTCCTAGCCAAGGACGGAGCCGTGGACGGCCCTCCGTGGTCCTTTGACCCCTCCTGGCTGCTTGCAACTATGTCAGTACAACCTACAGCCGAGGTAATGGCAGTCACATGTGCACAGGCTGCAGCCAAACCGGCTGACAACACAGTCTCTGTACAACCCATGCTGACTGACCCAGACATCATCCAACTTCAGAAGTTGGATCCTGCGATAAATTCGATGATACTGTACTTGACTGACCCAGACAAAAACACTCTGTCCGAAGTCGACCTGGATTCCAATCCAGACCTTAAAGTCCTCTTTCAGCTGTGCAAACAGCTAAAACTAATCAAGGGCATCCTAACTTTTGCTCATGGACCGACGTCCTCACCCGTGTTCGTGGTCCCCCATGACCACAGGGGGGTGATGTTAGTTCACGCGCATGACCTCCCGTCCGCAGGACACAAGGGAGATAACGCCACGCTGAAAGCATTAAAACAAGTTGCTTATTGGCTTGGAATGAAAAAGGATGTCAAGGACTACATAAAAGGGTGCCTGGTCTGTGGCCAGTTTCAGCCATCCAGACCACTCCACAGAGCACCACTGCAAAGTAGAGGCATTGCATTCCCATGGTCTGACCTCCAGATCGACTGGGTTGGACCACTTACTAAGAGCACTAGAGGAAATAAATATTTTCTCACGGTAACTTGCGCATTTACCAAATGGGTAGAATGCCTACCAGCTCCTAACGACACAGCACAAACAACTGCTGTGTTACTAATGAATCATGTATTTTCAAGGTTTGGACTTCCCCTCAGGGTGAACTCAGACCAAGGTACACACTTCACAGCTGAAGTGATGAAAGAACTGTGGAAGATGCTAGGCATTAGGGCATTAACAGAGTACTCGAGTAATCTACACATTGATTGCTAGGACATCTATCGAGGTTAAAAATTTAACATCGAGTATCCGTAGTGACGTCATATTATGTGACCACCGTATGACCGTAGGGGGCAGTGTTGCACTGTTGCAGGTCACAGAGTATGGTGTAACACCGGGTCCAATCCACCGAACCAGTTTCGGTTAAGTTTCGTTTTTGATGTGCTGCATGTTTCTTTACGTTTGCAGTTTAATAAGAATAACTAATAGTTTAGTTTTTCCTGTGACTTATTTGCAGTATGATAAATGGTAGGAGCATAATATACACTCCCAATGTTTTGTTGGTCTTTTTTTTTTGTAAATAATTACCTTTTTTTTTGCGTTTTTTTTTATTTATTTATTTTTGTATCTTGAGATCTATGACATCATCAAATACTCGAGTTCTACTTGGGTTTTATTATGTTAATGTAAAGTTTAAAAATTATATACTCGTTCAACCCCTACTAGGTATCAAAGTCAACTTCCATGTTGGCTACCACCCACAGGCCTCAGGCCAAGTGGAGAGAACAAACAGAACTGTGGTAAGTATTTTGAAGAAATACGTAGCCGCAAACCACAAGGACTGGGACGTGAAACTCCCTCTGGTCCTCATGGCCATAAGGGCCACTCCACACACATCGACTGGCATCTCTCCCTTCGAGATGATGACGGGTCGACAAATGACTCTCCCTCTACACCTGTTGTACCAATCAGGCAATGCCGCCATGGCAACAGCCTACACCACACAACAATACATGAATGACTTTGAAAAACACCTTAAAAACACCTTTGCTTTTGCCCAGAGAAACCTGGAAAAATCCGCTGAAGGACGAAAGGCGTACTATGACCAAAAGGCCTCTCACGAGGAACTCCATGTGGGAGATAGGGTCTGGTACTACACGTTCGCCCCCACAACCGGGAAAGGAGAGTCCGGGGCTGGAACTCTCGCACGCAAACTGATGCCCAGGTGGACTGGACCCCACATGATAACAGACAAACTGTCTCCTGTTGTCTATCAGATCAAAATCAGCAAAGGCCAAAAAGAGCCAATGGTTAAATGGGTACATCAAAACCAGGTCAAACTACACAAGGCGTTCAATAACTCCACAGGAGACAAAGATCTCACAAACTCAGACCTCGTGGGGAAAAGGGTCATCCAAGCAGAAACTAAATAAGTCTAAGTTTAATTAAGTGTTAAAATAACAACTCAAGACGCGATAACGTGATCGAATCTGACAATCAGAGTGAGTGATGCAGTGAAACGTTGTTTTCTAGTTGCTTAATCACTACTTTTGTCGATGTTGAAACGTTGTTTTCTAGTTGCTTAATCACTACTGTTGTCGATGTTGAGACATTGTTTATTTGGTTTGGTATTATTTCTGAACACCCCCAGCAAGAATGAATTTTGTGTGTACTTTAGTTAAGAGACCATGAGGACTTTAACTATGCCAACATGCAGTTCATTTCTTAAACTTCAATCTTTGAGGAGTCAATGTAGATTAATGCTACCTTAAGTACCATAACCTACATTGATCTCACGACTCTCAAGCCAAACCTACTCGAACAATCCTATTCAGGGGGGGGGGGGGGGGGGG
>NC_056508.1:7378755-7423330 GCF_014905685.2 Nematolebias whitei
GGGGGCTAGCTAATCCTTAAGATGAGTCTCGCCATAGACTCCAAAAACATTTAGGGGGAAACCAAAAACACAAAACTCAAGTCGTTCGTCTAAAGGGACAACAGACAATTGAACCAAACTATATTTTGCCATGTAAATCTAACTTAAACCAAGTTAGGAATGGACGAATAGTTTGGAATGCCCTTCTATAGGTATAAATCCCTATATATAACTTTTCAGCATGACCCACCCTTTACTGGTATCTGTAGCTGATCTAAACCATGATAGCTTACACACCAGGTGCATATAGGTTAAGGTCTTATGTAAAATCCCACTCATATGCCCAACTAAAACCACATAAATGCATGAACACATAGAACCAGAATGGCATCCACTGGGAACAACCAGCAGCAACCTTCGCTGAAGGGACCTACAACTCCAACGTGTATCTCCAAACTCCATCCAGTGGTCGCCTCTTCAGTTCAATCGAGGGAACCCCTCTACATGCTGATCAATCAACACATCCAATCGTTGTGGATTTACCATTGTGGATTATGTGAAATTTTCCAATGGATTACAGACTTTGTTTCCAAGGGGTTAAAGCTTTGCTGCAATGGAATTACCAACAACATTATGGAATTACCAAAACCATTGTGGGATTACCTTCTTTGACTTTTGTTTTCCTCTTGCTGGATTACATCAAGATCAAGGTCATTCGGAGGTGTAAGTTCATGTTGGAATTCATCCCCATAGACAGGCGATGATTTCCAAAGAGGGGACTGTAGTGAACAATACCTCCGACATCAATCTGTCTCTGAAGACATTCAGGGGACAGGAACTGTTATTTCATTGATTTGAATCCAGAAATACAAATTATCTCATCAAGAGAATATTTAATTGTATCCTGATTTAATCAATTGAAAGAACACTCTTCTTTTTTATATTATCATTACTATTTTACAATATCTTGATAATCAAAAGTGTGTTTAGTTCATACCCTTTCTAATGTTGAAGTGAACCACTCATTTAAATCAACTGTGAAACAGTATTAATGATTTTTTAAACCTCATTAGACTTAGATCATACAAGTTAAATGTCTATTTACGAAGTAAGTGTGCATTTACTCTTCTGTCTGTGTGAGGAGTGGACTTTATGTCGGTCAAATGTCAGAGCACAAGTTATGAGAACGAAGTGCCTTGTTTTAAAACTCTCAGACAGTAAATAAGAACTGGCTGGCACCTGCTGTCTCTCACTTCTTCAAAATATTTTCCTGTCTGTACTAACCGTTCTTAAAAACATTTCTGCTGTCTGCTGACTCCTAATAACCCTCTGAGATCATTAATACTCCACCCCTGCTGGTTGTACTAACCAATCAGGAAGTACCACGTAACAGGAAGTGGATACCCTTTAAAAGTCAACTCTTCTTGGAACTATTCAGTCTTCTCAGTCTTCCCGGTCTTCTTGGAACTTTCAGTCGAAGATGAGACTCGGTCTGTTGGCGAGTCGTACAGGAACTTTCAGTTCTTACTGAAAGTCAGTTTTGGAGTATGGAATTGAACCATGTGCCAAGGGTCCGTCCATTCTAGTGGAGTCCCAGCTGCCTCGCTGTGACTCACCCCGAGCATTAAATGCTCTCAACTTCTAAGGAAGCTTATTCTGTTGAACGGAGTATATGGAACTACTTCGGAAAATTCTCAGCCACCCTGACCGGATATGCTGAACAGGTAGCGTGCCAATGGACCTCTGTTCTGGAGTTGATGTATCCTCTGCTCAGGTAACGCCCTGAGTGTACCGGAGGGCTGAGCTGGGGTCGGAGGAAGGGTGCCATTTTCTGGTCCTTACATCTTCCTTCATCCATCTAAACCTCCTCTTTAAATCTTTAAATTTCTTTACTCCTTCTCTTTAAACTTCTATTCGCCAGTAAATCAAGTTAAGTGCTTTCAGAGATGAATCATTCTCCATCAGTAATCTTCTGTTGTCTTGTTATTTGAACTTGCTAAGTTTAATTAATCAGAAACAGATCAGCAAATCAAGTGTACATGTTTTGATGTTAAATTTTGATTCTGTTAAATAAATGACCGCATTTATTCTGATGGGTCAAAGATAAAATGGCATCTCATGTCACTAATTATACACTCCACTCCACAAGTTATCTTGGTCACATGGCAGAAATTTAACTCGAAAAAGAAATAATCTGTTGTTAATTAAACAATTAATATTCTTTGTGCTTGAACTAGCTTTAAGAATAATTAATTAGTAGTGAAGCTAACTGAAGAGCTAGCTCACTACACAGACATGTTCCTGTTTTTAGTTTTCTACATTTGCCTTAGAATCTAGCTGTTTTTATGTTGCTTTTCTTTTTTTAGCCACCCTATTTGTAAAAAAATAAATAAACCTGTATGACTTTTTGTGACTGTTTATTGTTGTTGCTGTTAACCATTGTTGCCATCATTCTTTGTTGAAATCAGGTCTCTCTTGTAAATGAGTCCTTGAGGCTCAATGGGATTTACCTGTCTAAATAAAGGTTGAATGAAAAAAAAAACCTCCTGTTTGGTATCATTCAGACCTCCATTGCACGACTACAACTGGTCCAGAATGCAGCAGCCCGATTTCTAACCAGTACAGACAAAAGAGAGCACATTACACCAGTTTTGGCCTCACTGCACTGGCTACCGGTTCACCTTCGAATCCAGTTCAAAATACTCCTGTATGTCTACAAATCGCTGAACAGTTTCTACTACTTACTTGCACTACTATTTCTACTTCGCAGTTTTTCACTTATCGCGCGGCTTCAGGGTACAGATCCCCCGCGATAAATGAGGGACTACTGTAGTTAGTATTTTTGACATTTTCTGTTTTTGTATTTACAAGAATTACAAATTACTTTTTTTTCCAAAAAAGTTGGGACACTAAACAAATTGTGAATAAAAACTGAATGCAATGATGTGGAGATGGCAAATGTCAATATTTTATTTGTAATATAACATAAATGACAGATCAAAAGTTTGATCTGAGTAAATGTAACATTTTAAAGGAAAAATTTGTTGATTCAAAATTTCACAGTGTCAACAAATCCCAAAAAAGTTGGGACAAGTAGCAATAAGTGGCTGGAAAAAGGAAATTGAGCATATATCGAACAGCTGGAAGACCAATTAACACTAATTAGGTCAACTGACAACATGATTGGGTATAAAAAGTGCTTCTCAGAGTGTCAGTGTCTCCCAGAAGCCAAGATGGTAAGAGGATCACCAATTCCACCATTGCTGCGCAGAAAGATAGTGCAACAATACCAGAATGGTGTTACCCAGCGTAAAATAGCAAAGACTTTTAAGTTATCATCATCAACCGTGCATAACATCATCAAAAGATTCAGAGAATCTGGAACAATTGCTGTGCGTAAGGGTCAAGGCCGTAAAACTCTACTGGATGCTCATGATCTCTGGGCCCTTAAATGTCACTGCACCTCAAACAGAAATGCCACTGTCAAGGAAATAACAGAATGGGCTCAGGAATACTTCCAGAAAGCATTGTCAGTGAACACAATCCACCGTGCCATCTGCGGTTGCCAGCTGAAACTCTACAGTGCAAAGAGGAAGCCATTTCTAAGCAAGCTCCATAAGCTCAGACGTTTGCACTGGGCCAGGGGTCATTTAAAATGGAGTGTGGCAAAATGGAAGACTGTTCTGTGGTCAGATGAGTCACGATTTGAAGTTCTTTATGGAACACTGGGACGCCATGTCATCCGGACCAGAGGACAAGGATAGCCCAAGTTGTTATCAACGCTCCGTTCAGAAGCCTGCATCACTGATGGTATGGGGTTGCATGAGCGCTTGTGGCATGGGCAGCTTGCATGTTTGGAAAGGCACCATTAATGCAGAGAACTATGTTCAGATTCTAGAACAACATATGCTCCCATCTAGATGTCATCTCTTTCAGGGAAGACCCTGCATTTTTCAACACGATAATGCCAGACCACATTCTGCAGCAATCACAACATCATGGCTACGTAGGAGAAGGATCCGGGTACTGAAATGGCCAGCCTGCAGTCCAGATCTTTCACCTATAGAGAACATTTGGCGCATCATAAAGAGGAAGGTGCGACAAAGAAGGCCCAAGATGATTGAACAGTTAGAGGCCTGTATTAGACATGAATGGGAGAGCATTCCTATTTCTAAGCTTGAGAAACTGGTCTCTGTCCCCAGACGTCTGTTGAGTGTTGTAAGAAGAAGGGGGGATGCCACACAGTGGTAAAAATGGACTTGTTCCAACTTTTTTGGGATTTGTTGACGCCATGAAATTTGGAAACGACAGATTTTGCCCTTAAAATGATACATTCTCTCAGTTTAAACTTTTGATCTGTGATTTGTGTTCTATTCTGAATAAAATATTAGATGTTGGCACCTCCACATCATTGCATTCAGTTTTTATTCACATTTTGTTTAGTGTCCCAACTTTTTTGGAATCCGGTTTGTATATTGTGGTGGGGAGCGGTGGTGCAGAGTGCAGAGGTTAGATAAACTGGGCCAATGATCAGTAGGTCACCGGTTCAACTACCCGAACCAATAACATCAAAATGTGGGTGGGAAAAGTGAAGCACCCACATGTGCCCCCACCCTCATTTGCCCCCACTCTGAGCCCTTCCTTGATCAAGGCCCTTAACCCCCACCATCTACTCCCCCAAACAGCACAGCTGGCAGCTCTCTGCTCTACACAGAGGGCTGTGGTAGCTCTGTGGTTGAGTCAGGAAGGACATCCGGTGTAAAAATAATCAACCAGTCTTCGTGCGAGTTAATTCGCTGTGGCGACCCTTGAAGAAGGGAGCAGTCGAAAAGAGAAGAAGAAAAAATTATCCATCCATCCATCCATTAGCTTTACCCGCTTATTCCATTTTGGGTCACATGGGTCGCTGGTGCCCATGTCCAGCAATCACTGTGCGAGGGGCGGGGTACACCCTGGACGGGTCGCAAGTCCATCACAGGGCCACATAGAGACAAAAAACCATTCACTCTCTCACTCACACCTAGGGACAATTTAGAGTTACCAATTAGCCTAACATGCATGTTTTTGGTCTGTGGGAGGAAACCGGAGTACCCGGAGAAAACCCACGCACGCACGGAGAGAACATGCAAACTCCACCCAGAAGGCCCCTGGATCGGGGTTTGAACCAAGGACCTGCTCGCTGAGAGGCAGCAGCTCTACCAGTTGCGCCACCATGCTGCCCAGAAAAAATTATATGTATTTTTTTTCAGCTCTCTACATATTTGTACTTTTAATTTAGTCTTTTCTTTTTATCTATTTTGCTTTTTGATTCGGTAAATGCCCTTAATGTTTCTGTATCTGTTCCATTTTCTGAAATTGTTTATAGATTTGCTTGTTTTTTTGCATTTGAAGATGTAAATATCTGTGCATTCATTTTTGTTCTGAAACATTTTATAATTTGCTGTTGCTCTTTGAAGCATTCTTCTAGGTGTAGGTTTCATTTGTTGATGTCTTGGGGCCTCTAATAAGGTTTATATTGAAATTGGACCAAGACCATGGAGCCTGCATTAAGTCCTGTGGCTCTGAGGTAAACAGACTGCTCCTGAACACATCACAGCGCTGGCATGTTGATGTTTACTGTCAACAATCATAAATTAACATGAATTTCATCTGAAGATAAGAGAATTAGCAAAGAGGATATATATGGATGCAGTTAGAGAGGACATGGAGGTAGTTGGAGTGAGGACAGAGGATGCAGAGGACAGAGAGATGGAGGAGGATGACTCAATGTGGAGACCCCTGTAGAGGAAAAAGCTGAAAGAAGAAGAAGAAGAAGGATGATGGAAATGCTAACATGCTAATTGTTGTCCGGTTGGTGGTGCTAAACTTAGTCACTTTATTCCACCAGATGTGCGCAATGTACAGCCTGAGGGCCAAAGGTGGCCCTTGGACAATCTCCATCCGGCCCCATATGCTTTAATTGAAAAGAAAACATCTTTTTAAAAAGCTGCTCAAAATGTTCATTTTATCAATGAAATGTATGGAAGTTTAAATTAAACATCTTGGACAAATACATTAAAAACTTTTGGGATGAGAGACTAATTTTTTGTTGTTTTAAGTTGTGTTTCCAGAACTAGACTGAACCTGAAAAGCTACAAAAAGCAAACATAAGTTGTTGTTTTTTAATTAGTATTAATATTATGTTTTGTATATGATGTGCAATTCAATTCAAAAATACTTTATGTTGTCACAAGAGGCTGTTTACACTTACATTCCTAATGATTATTCGAGACATATTGTTACTGAGCATGCAGACTATACTACAAGTTCAGTTATTTTTGTCTTGACCTTTATTGTTTATGCTACAAGAAGAAAAAACGTGGAAAAAAAAATTATCTGTACTAAAGGAAATGTATTTTCTATTTCTCTCTGCAGCTCTTCAGTTGCTTTAAATAACTTTATTTGGCCCTCTGGGGAAAAAAAGTTGCTGTTCTACATTGTAAAATCAAACTTTAACATCTGAGTCAAACGACAGCCTTTAATCTCTGTTCTATTCATTTGACCTTAAATGTTTGGATTAAAAATCCCTCATGTCAACTTCTGTTAATTAAACTCACAAATTCATTCCAGCTTTCATAAGTGTCTGGTCATTTAAAAATATAGAATAATGAACTGATCTTTTAAGAAATAAAAAAAAAAATAAAAGTGCATTTTAACATATCTGATCAGACCTGTTAAAATAAATTTGTCTGGGACAATAAACATCTTTAAGGAGTTCTTTGTTTACAACATTTAACTCAATTTTCATTCGCTTTAGAAATAATTCATCATCAGTTTGGAAAGGTAATCTAAAGAGTATTTCTTAAGCTATTCAAATCTTGCATAAATAATAAATAAAAATATAAATAGATAAGGATGACCTCAGATTTAGATGGTAGAGAAGCACAAAATGACAAAGTTTATTCAACCCTCTCACCTGTGAGAGGACACTACACACTTTCTAACACTCACTATTTTGTAGTTAAGATTTTTGCTTTTTATTAATAATCTAATTTCATCACAACAAATCCACAAGGAAAAGAAAAGGGTAACACTTTACAATAAGGTACACAAAATTTGCTTAACTACTAGGGAACGCCTCAGGAACGAATCAGGAGCTAATGTGTAGTTAACCAGTACTTACTGGGGAACACACAGCCCAGACTTTTTAGGGGACTACTGGTTTGTTACCACAGAGACAGAGAAGAAATTCTCCATGTGGGTTCTGAACCAACCCTGCACCAGTGAGGTCACAGCTCATAACTGTCAAAAACTTGTTTCCTAGTGATTACTGATTTTATTGGATTTTCTCTTTTGTAAACATACTGATTAGTTCCTGATTTGTTCATCTTTGGTTTCTTGGTAACTACCCATTAGTTCTTGATTAGTTCCTCTTCATTTACAAGGTAACAAACCAGTTGCCCCTTAATAAGGCTGTATGTTCCCCAGTAAGAACTGGTTAACTACCCATTAGCTCCTGATTCATTCCTGAGGTGTTCTCTAGTAGTTAATCATTTTTTTGTACCTTATTATAAAGTTTTGCCCAGAAAAGAACAAGTTAAAACAGATTCTGACACGACAAATTGCTCAGTCAGCTCATATCAACAAGAAAAGATTAATTCATTTACAGTTCCTCTTGTTCGCTCGTGGCCTTTTCATTTTTCCCATCATGCTCTGCTGAAAGGTGAAGGTATGTCTGTTACCAAAACACCACCTGAACGGACAAATTTTAATGAAACGTGCAGAAAGTAGTTATTGGAAAGACATGTTTACAACTGATTAACTTCTGGAATCAACACAATTCAAGATGGCCTCAACAGCCAGAGTGTGGTGTGGTAGTAGCTGTGATTAGTCTCAACACAAATCCTGAGAGCAAACAAAATGTAGAAAATCTCATTTTTAGAGTCAACTGTCAGCCTGAACCAGTTGAACAATGAAACTTTCAGGAAGTAACGTCTGGAGCCATCTTAAATAAAGATGGCCACCATGGCCAAGTGACCTCACAAAAACACAATCAGCTACATTTCAGAGGTGATGCAGTTGTATCACAGCTGAGAGTAACTGACATCTACTCGGAGTGAAGCATCTCACAGTATTGAACAACTGATTAGTTATTTTTAAGGTTTGTTTAAGGCAATGACTCTGTGATTTGTCACAAAAAGATGACATCAGTGTAAAACTTGCTTGAAAGGCTTTGTATTCAGTGGCAGTCAGCAGGTGGCTCGTTCATTCGGCTGGTAAAGTTACCTGTTCTGTAACAGCTAAACAGAATTGTCTGAACTTGTAAATAACCTACAGACCACAGGTATTAAAATTAGAGCAACATATTTTTCAAGGACCTGTATTCAGAGCTCTCCCAGCATGAAAATAAAAGATGCTAAATGGTCCAACAGTCTCTTTTGCTGTATGTGAGTCTTTTGATTTCCCCAACGCAAGTCTCCTGATGGCTCCTCTGCAACATGAAACATGACACGTCATCCATTATTCTGTACATGTGCCTCCTATCTCAGCCGGCTCCATATGGCCCCTGTTGTCTCCTGACACCCAAATCCCTTTCCCCAGGCCAGGGGCTGTTTTTGTGGGAACCGTTGCGCTGCTCCTCTTCCACAGAGGGAATGGGGTGACGATGATGAGCGATTGCAGCCGGAGCAGACGTTCAACCTCCAACTCTGAAAGAATGCTCAACAATCGACCGTGTCCGCTCTGCTTGGCCCAATTGCTAATTCAAGCAAGTAGACAATCTGGAGGCAACAATTATGAATGATGAAGAAAGAAAAAATAATACAAGAGGAGGGAATGAGCGAATTCTGAAGTTATCAGGAAGGAGAGTGGAAGATTTGATAGCTACAAGAGTGTAAAAATAAAACCAGGCTGAAAACACGTCCTCAGTCACAGATGAGCGTACGAGCCTCAAAGCTAACCTCTTGTGAAAGCGAGCACAGCTGAACAGAGAGCAATGCAAGCAGAAAATGCTGTTTGTGAATTCAGCTGAGGACATCTCTATCAAACAAAACCTAATGTGATGAAAGAATGTTGACCAGGAGACGTGAGGACCTCAGGTGTTTGATTCAGCTCTCTGCATCAATTTGGATGAAGTGTGAAGATTTATACAGGTCGACCTGCTCCGTATTGCTTTAAAACTGAGGTTAAATAGAAATGGAATCAAACACTTTAGTGATTTTCTGTACTGAGTGCAGCTTTTATTCTGCTACACAACTGTATAAAAATAAACCATGATAGGCTTGCACACCAGTTCAGCTGTAATAAGAAGCATAATGGGAAAAGGCCCACAGTGGCTGGAACAGAAACAAAACTGCAGGAAATAGTAAGGCCCCATGTTTTTTAATTGTTTTTTAAGGAGCTTGATTTACAGAGATTCAGAACAGGAAGTGAACAGAGAGGGGGGAATCAAAGAGTACTCTATCTTTGCCTATTAAACACGCTGTAGATGAGAAGCCCTGCAGCCATGTGACTTGGGGATCGAGTGCAAGAGGACGGACGTCACGAGCTGTTGTCGACTTGCATTCTCTGCCACACATCTGCACTAGGTTTGCATCAGTGTGAGGGAATATGAGGGTGATGCTAAGTGAAATGCTCATTTTGCGTTTGTGATTACCGAGGCCCATGGGCGATGTGCACTAATGTGAGCTAATGCAATAGATTACACAGTGCTGGCCCAGGGGAACAGACAGCAAACAGATGTGGTCCTCTCAAGAGGAGGCGGCAGAGGTGGGGGTGGGGGAAGAATCAAAGTTTAAAGTCTTCCATGGGCTGAAGATTGTCTGTTCATGAGTGCAATGTTGTGTCGGTATTTTATAGATGCGGGAAGAGTCAACAACAGAGAACTTGTGTCTGCTGATGTAGGAGCCACTTCCAAGCTTATCTGATGCAGTTGGTTTATATTTTTACTCCGAGGATAAACGGAATAGATTCTTGCTGCTCTGCTGTCACAGCAGGTGTTGCCTTTGGCAGCTGATGGGGAACACCTGTTTGACATCACCAGTTACACGTGTAGCATATTATTTAAACTAATAAACATATTTTCATCAACTTTAGAGTTCCTCTTCAAAAAGGAAGTTAAATATATTTGCGCACATAATCAGTATTAAAGCAAATGAAAATGTATTTTTACACTTTTTATTTCACGCTGAGCCTTTTCATAATGTAAAATTCCTCCAAAATAAAACTATAACATTCCACTTTTCTCACTGACCTGAAGCAAAAAGTCAGCCAAAGCCAGTTTAAACTTGGTAAACACTCCCCTCTGGTGGTCAGAGTGAGTCATTGATGAAGATGCCATAAAAATCACTGCAGATATTAAACAAGTCAAAGCAAAACTTACTATTCTTTCCCGTGTCCTAAATTATTATACCAGAAAGGTTGGTTCCTACAGTGAATTCCAACTACAACTTTTAAGTTAAAAGTTAGCCAAAATCTAAATAATTACAAGAGAGAAAAAAAGCTTGGAGTCTGAGCACTAACGGCTGTGTCTGATTTACTTGTGACCCCCACCCAAGGGCGTCAGAAGCATCCGTAATGTGTGTGGGGGGGGGGGGGGGAGACACGATGTGTGTAGGTGTGTGTGTGTGTGTGTGCGCGCATGCACGTGAACACACGTTAAAAAAAAGGTGGTCACTAGTGAACAAAAAAGCAACATTTCACCTAGATTTCCTTTAATTCCACACATTTAAAACATGTTTCTCACCAAGTTTGTGTAAATTCAGCTGTGGGTTTAAAAACATTTTAACTTTAATACACTTTAATACAGAGCGTCAGGTCGGCACTATTTGTCTTTATAGAGAAATAAAAAAACGTCACCACTGGACTTTACTTGTTTTCAACACTCCTCATCTAAATTATGTTTCTCATGAAGCTTGAGGACAATAAGATGTGGAGTTTTAAAGACATTTCCACTTTAATGCACCTGAACACACAGCGTCTCTTGCACCTGCAGCGTCTAACAGCGTCACACTTACTGCTAAGCTCACATGCTACAGATGTAGCACTCCACTTCTCTCCTCCTAACATGAATATATGATGATCAACCCCCTGGTCAACAACTGCCCGCACTAAGCTACTAAACTGGCGAGTGACTAACACAGGTACCTCCACCTCCTCCACCTGTGCGCGTTTTCTGCCGAGGCAGGAAGGGACGTTGGGAGGGTTGGAGGTAACCAGGAAAACCTGGAGTGGAGTTTTAGTGGCTTGAGTATTCTCCTTTTAATCAAGTGGAATGGATTCGTTCACGAAGAAAGAGAAACTGCGCCTCCTGAACTAATGTTTTATAATAAAGGTCTTGTCCCCTTCACATATAATGGTTGTGACACCTATGCCCCCACCTCACAAAATAACTGCTGGAGACAGAAGCAACCCACAGCCCGAAAAGGAAAGAAAGAAAGGTCATAAAATTGGATGGCCATAGAATAAACAGAATCAACAAATTCAAATGACTTGAAAAAAACAGAAAGTTTGACCAACAAAGTCCATGCTCAATAATCCACAGTGACAACAGAATGTTTGCTTCTTCAGGTTGCTGCTTCCCAATAGTACTAAAGGGATAGTCTTGTAATTTTTGATGTGATGTTCAGTCAAATAATCATAAATAGTATTTTATCAGAAGTGGCAGGTCATTGAGCCCAGTCTTCATCCAGGCTAGGCTAATGTCTAGTTAAACTAGGGCATGTTTGATTTTCAGGTTAATAAACTTCACAAAAAGGTATACCCCATTAGCTGATATGAAGCTTCAATACTTGTTTGTCGCAGATCATTTAATTTTTTTACTGATAAATGTTTGTGTTACCATGCAAATACGTAACTGATTGTAGACCTTTGCGTGTCGATCAGTCCGGTGCACGTAATCAGTCCAGAGGTTTACACAACTCCAGGTGGATTGATACATTCGGCATCAGCATGTACCCCGTCCCGTCTCTCTGCTCCACACAAATATATCTTCGTAGTAACACGGACGTTATTTAATTTGAGACAACAGTAAACATGATGAAGAACATGTGATGTCAAGCTAAAGTGTAGAGGTTTACTGGTTTGAAAAAAGACTGAAAATGAAAAAACGAAGAATCCTCCTTGGGTTAGCCACTAGCCTAGCCTGGAAGATCTGTGCAGTCTTCTCTACACCGTTCTTTATAAAGTATAAAGTATTTGATGAAACATTACTTCAAAAATAACCCAACAATCAACAAATACTGGCAACTCAGCAAAACCTTTTAAACTGAAGCTGAGTGTTTGTGCAGAATCGACGAGACTGACGAAACCAAACAAATACTGACAGAATTTTTCATTTCGCACTTTATTGAAATGTGATACAAACTTCAAAACAATACCTTCGATTGGACATTAAGTTTACATGTAGTTTGTACTAAATAAGCACCAAAAATAGCAAAAAGAAGGAAGAAAACAACAGAAACTCGGGCCTATCAGAATAGTAGAAAGTGTAAGTAAGACAGCTGAGTGCAGAGCACGTTAATGAGTCGACCTGAGACGACTCCTTCACAGTGAACAGGTAATTGAATAATTGATCAACAGAGCTTCTTCTTTATGTCCCACACTGCACAGCCATGACGTGTAAAAGGTCACTTAATGGCGACTGCTTTCACTTGCAAAAGAATACTGTAGAGGCCTTGTAGTAAAACCAAACTCCTGCACGATGAGTGAATGTGCAGTAAAACCAGTTCACACACAGTAACCAGTGTGAGATCTCACAGCTGATGGATTTAAAGCACAAATAGGCAATTAATGACCATTTGCCATTTCAAAGTAACTAACTTGTTTTGTGTTTAAAAACTTGGCCTGTAAATACCAAGCACGTCAAATTAATCTGTCTTAATCAGTAGTAGTTGTGTCTCACAGCTGTGTGTTGTATGTTTAACAAACACAGCTGTATGCCCAACATCTGTCCATCTACACACCCTACACTTTCAAACGTCTGCCTCTCGTTGACAGACAGTAGGTGCACAGGCTCAGCTGACATGCTAGCTGCAGCTTTATGTTAGCATGAGGTAGAGCAGGTCAACACTCAGAGGAAAGCGTTACTGTGGCATGTCAGTAACCTAATGAGCAAACGGCACCAAGTTAATCAACACAAACTTTTCACTGTCCAGTGTTTGGAAGAAACAAAAAGTGAAACGCTGCCTGGGCATCAACACAAGGTGACAAAGCAGCAATTTTTTTTTTTTTCACAAATATTTGTTTTACATCAGCCTGATCTCATTAAGTAATGATTTCTCCTACATCACAGAGTGACATTTAAACATTAGTGTGGGTCAAACATCTGGATTTAGTAACAATTTAGAGTGGAAAGAACATTTCAGTATGCACCAGTGTTGGAATTTTCAAATAACTTAAAATACTCAATGAAAATAAATGTACGCTGAAATTCACAGTCCTGAAACGTTCCTCCATTAAACAAAAGTAAAATTGAAGGGAAAAGCAGATTTTGAGAACAAGCAATCTTTCTTAGTCTATACATTAAACTATTTTTATGACGTCGTCCAGATTAGGGTAGCAGCACCGTTTACCTCTAGAAAGAAAAAAAGTAAAACTTCAAACAAATTGAAAAGAAAACTGATTTTATCTAGAAGAAACAACTCGCTGTAAAAAGTCTAAGGTTTGAAGATGAGCAAAGGTGTTCCTCAGAGTATTTCCCAGGTTTTACCTTGGTTTTTACTTTAGGAACTTTTGTCTGTGGTCCCATAGCGTTGGTTTGAGAAGGCACCTGTGGGGTCTCTTCTCTGCAGGTGGGGCAGACCAGGCAGCTGTTGGTACAACACACTTCTGCTCCCTGAGGAAAAGTATTTCACATTATCTCTACAAATTGTGATTTACATGAAACCTACATGAATCAAAGAAAAACGTTTGAGCTACTGCTAAATGAACTAATGTCATACATACCAGCTCTGGGGGTGGCCAGTCCTCCATGACTGGGCGTTGTTGGTGAGCTGTGATACAGGGACACTAGGTCGCTTGGTGTGCAGGAGCGCAGGAGGTTCATCATGCTCCATTCTGAGTCCAAACCTCCTTCCAGAGGAGTGGGTGCATTTTTTATTGGACACAGAGCCTCAGAAGCTGTGGATGGGCCTGACCCTGGAAATGTGACCTGTAACCTGGTCAGCCCATCACCTGTCGGTCCTCTAGGACCAGGCTTGTCCCCAGTGTCCCTGCTGGTCGGTACAGAGAACTTCAGTCTTTTACCAGAAGGTTCACCAAAATCCATATGTGGGAGGCTCCCAAACCTGCTGGTCAAACAGAGCCTGGCAGCATCTGAGTGCCAAATGGCCCCACTCCGTGCTGGGCAACTCCTCTCACCAACCCCCCCTCTTTTCAGAGGACAAGTCCTGTCCACGACAAACTTGTTGCCTGCATTGCTTTTCCTCACGAGTTCTGTGTACCTGGAGGGTCCCTGACTGGGATGTGGGTTGGTTTTCTGTCTGTATTGCTGTGTCTCCAGGACACCATCTTGCTGTGGTAATCTTGATGTGGATGAACATTTAGGACCATGAGTTGAGCTAAATGTGCTTTCTGGAGGTTTGGCGGGTTGGGGCGGTGGGGACTTAGTCCGACGAGGGTAGCTCCTGTCAGTCAACAAAATTGGGGTGACATCTTTCCCATGGAGTGCTGGGGGACAGCCTGTGTAACGTTGTTGTTTGATACGGCCTCCAAATCTATACTTTTTGGTACTGTCCGACTTGTCTTTATGTGTCAGCTGTTTGTGCATTATCAGAACCTCTGGGTACATGGTTTTATAAGCACAAAATGAGCATGAGACTGGACTCAATGAATATTTGGTTTCTTCTGTGGCAGGGAGGGAAACTTTTAAAGAGAGATTTAAAGGAGCCTCAGCGTTCTCATCATTCAAGTCCTTTTCTTCCTTCAACTTAACAGCTACGGGGTGCTTTAAAAGCGCATCCTCATACTCAGTGTTTACCTGGACAATTGGTTTGCCAAGCTTGCTATCCAAGCTGTCAAATCTGTCCTCAGGTGCTTCATTTGTGCACAGTCTGTCTTCAGGAACCCAGAGTTTGGATCCATTTGAGGCAGAACTGTCACTGCCATTTTCATTTCTGTCATCAAGAGAAGGTAGTGAGGGCCCAGGTCTAATGGGGACCTCCATGTAAGATTTGTCTTTGTGACGCCGATCCAGGTGATACTTCAGTGAAGTCTTCTGGGCTGCCGCATAATCACAATAAGCACACTTGTAAGGCTTCTCACCTGGAAAATAAACACATTAATATCAAAGTTGGTTGTATCTGTTGTTTATAAATGCAATTCAATAAAAATTATTTTAATTTCATACAAGTCTGTTATGGCAAAAGGTGAGAAATTTACCTGTGTGAGTTCTCATATGAACTGTGAGGTAATAGCTTGATCTGAATGATTTGCCACAATAATTGCATTCTTTTGATCTGGCTTTTGATCGATCAAAATCATCTTCACCTATAAAAAAATTAAATTAAGTAAACAAAAGACAGAAATGAATGAGAGAACAAACTCACAAAGGGATGGGTTCTTCCTCAGTAGAGGATGAACTTTTCAATACTGTGGCTTTAAAATAAAGCGTAAAACACAACAGATATATGGAGACGCAGCTTTACCTGCAGTGAAGTTCTCCTCAGTTGGGTCTTCATGTCCTTCCTCTGTCAGATCGAGTGAGCCCATTCTTGGCATTTTTACGTCTAAGAAAGAAGTTGGGCTTTCGCCACCTGTTCTTTCACGTTTGTGGACCCTGGAGTGGAGAACTAACTGATGGTAGGTCCTGAATGTTCTTTGACAGTCCTCACAAGTGGTGGGCCTTTCCTTGTCTTTTTGCATAAGTGACCTCTTTGGTGGGTTTGGACTTTCCACAACAGCTGGTTGCTGAGACTGGAGTTCTCTCCCAAGGACCTCGTTCCCAATTTTGTCTCCGTGACCCTCGGACCAAATGTTATTCATCTCTTCCTTATCAGAGTCCTCATTATCTGTGCTGACTTCCTGACCAATGTCTTTAGTATTATTAAGACCAACAGCTATTTTACCCTTTGTAGCAAGCTGCCAGGCCTGATACGTATTAAAGGGATCCAGCTGGGGGATCCATTTGGATGAACGGACATTTTTCAAGCTGTTACCTGTAGAGGCAGGCTGAAGGCTTAAACTATACAGAAAGGCTTTCTGAGTTCCAAAAGTTTCTGTAGCACCATCCATCTTTTCTACGGCTTCATCTTTCCCCTGCTCATTCTCTCGGTTATGTACTTTGCTATGTTCTGCCAAACTGTCATGGTCCGGGAAGAAAAATCCACAAACCATGCACATTTTGTAAACGGTGAGAGCAGGTTCTAAGGCAGACTCTTGAGCAACACCATTGACGGTAAAAGGAGATTCCAGGTCTTGTAGAGTCTTGCTTTTTGGTCCTGATTTTACATGAATCTTCATGTGATTCTTGAGAAACCACGACTCTCTGAACCGTCGTCCACAGACACTGCAACAGTATGTAAAGTAATCCTTGTGCTTCCTCATATGTGCTTCCAGCTCACTGGCATCTTGTGCTATCTGACCACAAACAATGCACCTGTGAATCTCCTCTCCTTCTGTGGAGAGGCTGCCTGGTTTGGGTCGAGGTCTTTCTCCTGGAATCTTGAATTCTGCTTCAATCCGAAGCACTGTTGGCTCAAAGAATGTAGTGGGGTGCTGTGTGATTACATGGGGGCCTAGCTCATCTTGATGAGTGAAAGTCTGGTCACAGAACATGCAGGATAGTTGTTCACCTTCTCCAGACTGCAACACAATCTTCTGTGTGCAGGTGCTACGTGGCATTATACTAGAACAAGACCCTGGGAGACTTGCAATGTTGCTAGTAAAGATATCTTGGCCAATTCCATCTGGGCTATCCACAAATGGCAGCAATGAGTGAGTTGGCATCTTCCTTTGAAGTTTTACACATTATCCAGACAATAAACCTAAAGAAAAAAATAAAGGATAAGTGTTCATAAGCTTTACTGAATATTAAATTAAGATTGAGTAACTATTAAGTCAAACTGACAATAAATCAGTTTAACACACACCAGAGATAAAAAAAAAAATCTAACACAGCATTATGCTAACAGGCAGACTGACATTGATGCAGATAACGCTTTAAGAGAACTTGATTGCTGTTAATTAAGCATCTTATATTAAATAACAAAAAAAAAAATTTTTTAAACTTTGATCGATTGTTCATAGTTGAACATTTTAATTTCCCTGCAAAATGATTAAGTGTGATATTTTTCCACAATTTATTAAACACGGCCAATAGATTTTAATTGTAACTACAAACTCTTGTGTGTTTTCAGCTCAGCATTTTAAATCAACAGCTAGTGTTGTTCTAACAGGAAGAAGCATGTTAAATACTTGGAAACTTGAATACAATGCCAAACTTCTATTGCCTGCTTTGTACCGCCCAAGTAACTTTTTACAGATTAGGAACTTAAAAAAAAAAAACAACAAGCTAGTCAAATGTTCTGTAACAATCAAAATTAAATTGATGATGTAAGCTGCACATGTTTTTATATTTTATCTGGATTAGAAGACTGTTGAACAGGTGATCCATTCATTTGCTTTAACTGATTTTTGTTTTTGGGTTGCAGGAAGCTGGTGCCAGTTTCTAACAGTTGTTGTGTGGGAGATGAGGTACACCTGGACAGGTTGCAAGTCCATCACAGGGCCACATAGAGGCAAACTACGGCTCACACCTAGGGACAACTTAAGGGTTACCAATTAACCTAACATGCATGTCTGTGGAAGAAAATCCGAGTACCCTGAGAAAATCCATGCATGTGTGAACATGCAAACTCCAGCCAGAAAGGCAAGGAGGTGAACCTGCAACCTTCTTGCTGTAGACAACAGATCAAACCACTCAGTGAATATTATGCAACCGTGTTCAAGCTTTAAGCTTTTTGAAAAGAAAAAGCTTTTAGCTTTTATTTAATTTCCCTCTGGGATTAATAAAGTATTTTTGAATTGAAATGAATTGAAGCTAAAGAAACTTCTGAGGTAGAGATTTGAATGTTTTGAGCTTTTGTTTTACCTGTCCTGCTCTAAATGTTAGATATGCATCAACTTATTTAAATAGTCATATTTATTGCAATTTTGTCTTAATTACTTCCTTCTGCTGAAGCCAAAGGGTGATATTGTTTTTTTTTGCTTGTGTCTTTGTGATCATTTGTCTGTAGCATCAGCAGAAATATGTCATGGACTGCTGAACACTTTATAAAAACTCTCAGATTGTTATCACTGGCTGTACATCTACAACATCTAGCAAACACACAAACAAATACAATCCAGTCAATTTCACAGCTTTAGAGCTGAATTTGGTGTGGTAGTGGGTGACTCACCCTCAAAACACAAGTGCTAACAGATCATGTGTGTCATTTACAGCGTACAAGGTTTCTCATTTTAAGACGTTCTTAAGTGTAAAACTCTGGCATGAAAGGCAACAAGCAAGCATTTTATGAGTTTTAGACCTTCTACTATTGTAATTAATTCTTCAGACGTCTAGATTTGTGCAACTTATTGCTGTGACTAAAGTATCAGCAGTTGTACAATGTCTTTCACACAACCTGTTCTTACTTAAACGCACACTGAGCCTGAAGAGGAAAACCTCAGATAAAGATAACCACTGCTGTAGTACCCACTATCTCTAAGGGGAGTTTAGATATTTTTAGAGCCTGCTTAAAAAACACTGGCTGTGTCTAACCTGTTAGTGCACCTCTCTGGTTTTCTTTAAACAAACACCATCGCACCACTGAGGAAGATAAACACATTAAAAATGACAACTACTCAATAAGCTGCCTTGCTGCTATATAATCTTTGGGTTTCCTCACTGTGCCACTCTAAACTGGAGGCTTATTATTAGACTGAACATGTTTGTATCACTTTGAGCCTAAAGGTAGAGGAACTGGATCAACTGGGTGAAAGCACCGGTGTGTGCGTAAATAAGCAGACTGTGTTGCTGTGCTTTCAACTTTTTAGGCACAAAGCTACATTTAGTCATCAACTGAATGGAAATTAGAAAAATGGGGAAAATCCAAACTATGTTTAAATGCAAATGAACCAAATTAGATTCAAATGGTAAATGGACTGTACTTATATAGCACCTTTCTATCTTATTTCAAGATACTCAAAGCGCTTTACACTACAATCTCATGTACCCATTCATACAGCACTCTACTAGATCTCTACAAAGCTAATTGAACAAATCATTCTAAAGAGACTAATCAGTGCTTTATCACGTTCATACACCGATTGGACACATTGGAGGCGATGAGGGGTTCAGTGTCTTGCCCATGAACACTTCGGCATGTGACTGCTATTGGATTTGAACCCCCAACTCTCGCATTGGAGGACGACTGCTCTAACCACTCAGCCACAGCCACCCCAAATGAACCAAATGAAACTTGCTTAAAAAAAAAACCAGACTATTTATTTATAATCAGGGGTGGAAGTAACAAATTACAAATACTCATATTACTGTAATTAAGTAGATTTTTTGGATACTTGTAATTTTATGAGTATTTCTTTCAAGTGTGTAATTTTACTCATACTTAAGTACAATTTAGAGTAGGGATGCACCGATCCACTTTTTTAAATTCCGATCCAATCCCGATACCTAGAACGGAGTATCGGCCGATACCGATCCAGTTCCGATATGATCATCATTGATTTTATATGAGGCTGTAATAATCTGCTCTCAAGTACAATTTGTACAAATATATGCATGCATGTCCAAAAAGGAAACTTGAGGTAAGTTGTATTAATGTTGGATAAGTTTTAAAGTTAGAATTAAATTCTGCTAACACAAAACATGTTTCTTTTTATTCCTAGCTTTAAAGTGGATATTAAAGTGATTAATTTAAGTGATTGTTTAAAGTTGTTTATATTTTATAAGGGCCAGATATAAGAATTGTTTTTCTTCTTTCTGCACTCTTTTCATTCAATGTTTTCTTTTAGATGATTTATTTATTTATTTTTTGTTTCATTTAAATGAATGAATAAATGAATTAAATTAAATGTTAAATGGCTTCAAACATCTGCTAAGTTCATGGCATAAACCAACAGACATGTTCCTGTTTTTAGTATTTTTCATCACTTTATAATGTAGCCGTTTATGTTTTTAATATATATAATTTTCAAATCATGTTTTTTATGATTGTCTGATAAATATCTCCTGGAGGGTAAACTATATCTTGGCTGCAAGTATCAAGCTGAGAAATCCTTCGTTTTCTACAACTGATAGTGGTTGGTCATTAATTATGATGAAGTTTAGCAACTTCTCTGTAAACATTTGAGCTCCGTGGTTTTAGCGACGTCTTCTTCTTGTTCAATCCGAAGCAGGCAGCCTGATTTGGGGCAGTCGCGCTCAGTCTGTCCCTCCTCGGAACCTCGGAGACGGGCAGACTGAGCGGGGCAGATTGGACACGGCTGGCCGGGGTCGAGTCGCCTCTTTCGGTTTGACCAAAGAGTAGCGCCCCGCTGAAGCCACGGAGCTCGAATGTCCATCGTAAAACTAACTTTAACGTGGTTTAATGTGGCGCTATGGCTCTGCAGACATTGCACAATGCTGTCTTGTTTTGTGGCGTTTTTAGTGTAAAATACTTCCACACAGCGGACATGTTTAGATGAAAAGTTTGTTAGCTGTTAGCTACAGTGCTGCTAACTCAGTCCTCACGTTGTAGCTGGCTGCAAACTATGAACTGGATTTCCTGAATGTGAGGCGGGTCTTATTACTCTGGGTTCATGAGACACGCCGCCGTTCAGGAAATCCATTTCATAGTTTGAAGCCAACATGCATCATGGATCGGAAATATCGGCAGGTGGATCGGAAAATCCGATACGTAAATTATGCTGCTATCGGAGGCCGATACCGATACTGGATCGGATCTGCCCCATCCCTAATTTAGACCATGTAATCTACTTTGCTACTTTTAAAATCAGAAATCACTACAGAGTACGGCCACAATTTGAATTAATATACAAACTGTTCATCTGCATCTTTGTAGCCAATAAGGCTCTCAGATCGTGAACGCACCAATTACCTATGACGTAAGCAAAGGACAACTCCACAGAGTCATTTATGGAGCGAAGATTTGGAGAAAAATCCAAAATGGAGACAGAGAACAACACTGTCAACAGAGAAAATGACGAGGTAAAGGCTGAGGACAAGTGCACGTGGCCGTACCTGGAGGAATTTTCCATGTACAGAGGGTGAACAAGAGACAGGTCCAGATGCAAACTTTTGTTTGATCTCTACAGTGATAGCAGCTTCAAGACTATCATCTAATCTCAAAAACATTGTGGTATACGAGGTTTTACAGCTACCTGTATGATACTGGTGTTTTATTGTTTGTATGTGTGGATTATTAGTTTGGCTAAGTATGCAAAGACCTTAGATCTTGTCACTGCCATCAGTTTGTCTGGTACTTTTTTTTTTTTTGTATTGAACGTTTTTTGAATTTGTCTGGTACTAAAATAAGACGGAGCTTCTGAGAAATGAGCTTTGAATGTAGCCATTATATACAGTAACTCAAACTGAACGCCTTCCATTGACAACACAATAAAACATCAAGTTTTGAGTAGTTTTTGAGAGTACTTTTACTTAATTTTAAAACAACAATACTTTTACTTGTAAATGAGTACACTTTCAGCAGTGTAACAGTACTTGTACATAACCTTACACAGCATCAGAGCTGGTGTACTATGTTTGAATGGCAGCACCTAATGCGACTTGAGGCAACTTTCACTAAAGAGCAGAGTATATTCTTTGTGTAACTCTAATATTTAGGTCCAGGGAGGTCAATGTTCAATGAGAAGATGCTTAAAGTAGCAGACACAGCTCCTGTGAGCTTCATTAAAAGCTATTATTACACTTGTATATGTGCATCATAATGCGAGCAGCAGGAAGTCACAGTAACGTTAACGCCACACTGCTCGTTGTTTATCGCATGATTCGCTAAAACTCGTAAAAAAAAAGCGGAATTCAGCCCGAGTCGATCCAAGTTGGACGACGGAGAGAGAAGAGGACATTAGCCGCAGGTTGTCGGCGTGTTTCAGGCTAGTTGTAAAAAGTTGAGCTCGAAGAAGAAGAGCCGTGAAGTTAACGTCGGGGAGAATCCACATTACATCTCGACTCAAGTCAGTGGCCGAACTGTTGAAACTCACCAAACAATACCTACCAAGTCAGAGTTTCCGCATTTTTAATGATACTGACACTGCGGGGCGGCTGGACGGAGTGAGCCACGCCGTTTGCGTGAGTCTCGTCTTCATGTCACGCAAAGCAACGCGTCGGCGGACAGCAGCTTCTTCTAATCAGTTGTCTGAACGTGAAATCGACCTCTTCTCTGCGTGCAGCTGTTGGGCTCTGTCGCGCGCCCGCTCAACGACTCTCTGAGAGGGAAGATGGAGCGCGTGCACAGACGAAACGCCCCCCCCACCTAAAAACCTCAATAAGGCTGAGTCACGTGGTCACGAATGACAGAAAATGATTAGCGAACAAAACGTTCACAGTTTACGCCCAATTAAATACGAGTTTGTTTGTTTGTTTTTTCTGCCTGTAAGTTCTTCTATTTGACCAGGCTGAAACTAATGTTCTGATCGGAGCTGCTAGTTTTAGCCTTTTTATTTTCTTTATTATTTAATCCCACACTGTATTTCAGAGGCTGCATCATGTACAGTGACGTGTATAGTTTGGTGCTGTGTTCTGACCCGGTACCAGCTGAGCCGAGAGCTGAGGCTCTGACACCGCCTTTAATTAAAACGGCTCTGACTGCTGACACGAAGCCACGCAGCACCGTGGTGGAGGTGTAATGCTGCAAATGAATTCACCTTAAACTGCTCACTCCTCCACGTTTCTCACGTTGTTCATCAGCCACCATGTGGAGGTGGGGGAGGGGTGCTCAGGCTGTTACACGAGCTTCCTTTCTTCTGGGTTTTATTATTATTATTGCAGGAGTTTGGTTGAGTTGTAAGAGATTTCACAACGTCTTCCCTTTTTCATCAGGCATGTCTTCAGAACCACCTCTTTCATTTGATGCCACTGAAGTCACGTGGCGTATAAATGACTTTATTATGGATTTATTTAGGAGAGCTGAATCACAGCGTGACAATAAGATTAAACAAATAACATAATCTACAGTTAAAGACCTAGCATTCCTTGAAGGGATGCATGTCACCCACCAACTTTCATTCCTAAGAGCACATGAGAAATAGTTTTGAGCAAAGTGTATATAATATCTCATGTGTTATCTCAAATGATCTGTTGGCACTTGGAGCATGTTGTGAATAACTCTCAGCTGCTGTCACACATAGTTTTAACTCATTATCTGTAAAATTCAGAGTTACCTGTATAGCAATGTTTGTGTAAACTAGGTTGATTAGCTGTGGTGGCCATCTTGAAATGGAGTAACTCCAAACCAGTCGTGGATGTACAGCCATTAGTTACTTTCTATGATTTTCTTTTAAATTTGCCAAGTGGTTTATGAGATATTTTGCTAACAGACAGTGGGATTGCCTGCAACTGTTGACTAGATTTTAAGTGAAGCTCTTGCTGTTGTTTAGGAACACTGCTCAGCACACACCGTTCAGATTAATATCTGTGAAACTGGCTGAGATTAGGCCTTTTGTGTTTTTTCTTATTGCTTTGGCAGCCATCTTGAATTGAGTTTACTTGAAAATTTTACGAGTTGTAGATGACAGTGAAATTATTACTTTCTGAAAGTTTCATTAAAATCAATTCAAAATATTCCCTGATATTTTGCTCACAGAGTTGATTTCAAAGTTTTAAACACATACCTCAGATTATAACTCGCTCAGATTATAATTTGGAGATTAGTTGCAGCTACTACCACACCAGGTTGTAGCTCCAGATCTATAAAACTGACATCGCTTTGCTGTGTCGGCCATAATGAAGCAGGTTGTTTTAATCTGTTGTAGATCCTGATGATTATTTTCATTAAAATCTGTTCAGTGGTTCACAAGATATTTTGCTAACGATACTGACAAATGAACACAGACACGAGTGAATGCATAACCAGCCCTTCCTTAAACTGTCCACACAAATGTTGATGATCTTTCTCTAATGAAGATATTCAGTGTGAACACACTCTCCCTCAGGTAGCAGCAGTGTCTGGAAAAGAGAAACGATCTTTATCTGTGACCACTCCCAGTGACTCCCAGTGGAACAAGATTTCATTTGCCAAATCTCCAGCATGAATTACAGACTGTGGCTGCCTGTAACTCCTGCTATTTTACCTATATCATAAAAGTTGTTTTCCAGTTCATGCTGTCACCCAACAGGTCGAGCCATCCAGTGTCAGCTGGAAACACAAGTTGATGTTCAGGTTGAGTCAGCAGACGTCGTCAAAATGTGTCCTGAAGAGTGTTTATTGTGCACATCCCAAGACACAAACGACCAGAAGATCACATCTGAAACATAAAAGGGAAGTGTGTGAATGATGAGTTAGCATTTACTTAGTTGTATATATTATTATTATTATTATTATTATTTATTTATTTGTACTTTTTTTGCAATTAACTACTTTGTTCTATTTTAGTTATTCATGTATAAAAATGTTCAGTTTATTCAGGTGATACATGCTAGGACTTTTGCTTTATGTAACTTTTAAACGTTACAAATTATATAATTTTAAAAAATGAAACATTAGACTCTTAGAAACCTACATTAGCATACTCGCTCTATTTCTGTCTTATTTAAAAAATTCTGTCCTATTTTCCCTATTTCTGTCTATTTTTTCAATTTTGGCATGCTTTTTGCTACTTTTTTTTAACTTCAGCTACTTGTGCTACTTTTAGCTATCCTTTTGCTACCTTTTTAGTTTCTATACAACACTTTTGCTATTTTTAGATTCTAGCTATCCTTCTGAGCCTTTTGTTTACTTTTAGCTTCAAGCCAACCTTTTGTTATTCTTAGCTTCTAGCTATACTTTTGATACTTTTAGCTAGCCTTTTGACACTTTTTCTTTTGAGTTAGCCTTTGATTACTTTCAGCCACTGCTGGTACTTTTAATTTTTAGACAGTTTTTTCTTTAGCCAGCAAAGTTTAGTCAGGTTTCTCAGTGCTCAGTTCAGGCAGTTATTGAGAATGTGATTTCTTTAGTTTTATACAATAGTCTTTATTTTTCTTAAACTGAAGCTGTTTTGTCAGATAAATGTTTGTGAGACTGTATCACATCCCTAAATGGAGAATCTTCCTCCCGTCTTGCTAAATGTGATTCAGTTTTAGGTATTTTGCCTCTCCTCCAGATCCAGTTCCACAAACAAGTCTAGTATGTTAATCAAAGGCTCCGCATGTGACACGTCAAGGCCTCCCACTTATTTCCTATTGTTCTGTGACCACAAAGGCTCAGTGAAAAGCTATCAATCTGAAACAGCAGCAAGAGCCCACAGGAAGATGTTTTAGAATATTATTGAGAAAAGAAAAAGAAAACAGCTTTTTTAAAGATATGACTGCAGCTTGATGGATCTTTTTTAATCATTGATTTATTGTTGTCTTTAATTAGCACCCACCCCCTGCGGTAATGAGATCAGTAAGAGGCACACATTGTTTACTTTTAGCTGATTTCATTATCTTTGTGCTTTAATTTGACATTATGTATTTTTTTCAAACATCCACAATACTGCACCTTTTACTGCCATTTCTGTACTTTTGCTTCAGACATCATGCTCAAGGCAGTAAATTTTCAGTTGCGCTTGAACAAATGATTCTGCAGTAGACACACACCCTGATAGGAACTGGATCAACAAATGGGGAAAGGCTGTGGTGGCTTGTTTTTTGTCTCGGCGTGTTGGGAGCAGCTGACTGCATTGTTCTCCAGACTCACAGCCTGCCTTCTTTCATAATCCTGCTGCCTCTTCTGAAGGACGCTGATAAAATGTAATCTCGTTTCTCCCCCCTAGCCCAGTAAGGTTTATTCAAAGCTGCTGCTGTGCTCTTACTGGTCATATCAGTGACATTTGCTTTTACACTTTGTTTTCAAGCTTCATTGTGTCACAATGGCCTCTCAATGACACGCAGAAGTGGAAGTTACACTCTCTGGACATAATAAGCAGAATTTGTTGCATATCGTGTTGCAAGTATATTGGAATGTAGAAGAAAGGAGCTGATAAATAAATTAGGGTGAATCTTACTTAATATATTTTGTTACAAATGCTGATTATTTCAGTCAGATAAGTTTTAACTTTTTGTTTGACAGATTATTTTTGGTATCACAAAAATAGCCAAAGATTGAATGATACTCCATGTCACTCTGACATGGTGTTTTGAAATAAATTCTCTTTTTGTATCAGCCCAAGAAAAACCAGACTGATCAGTGGTATAAGCTTCAGGTCTGATTATAAAGACTCAGTAAATCCTAAAACGAGACTAAACCTTAATAAATCTTAGTACTTTGATATTTATATTTAAATGTATGGTTGAGATCAGTTAAATATGCAGTTCACCTGCTCATCACATTTTTATCCTGTTCTTCTTATAAACTGACTTCTAAGTTTGTGCAGATTTGATAGCTGTCAGCCAGGGGCACCTCTAGAAATCATTTAGTGGGGTGTTCATGTGGGTGCCACTGGGGGTGGCACACCAAAACCAAAGGCCATAAAAGAATTTCATAAACTCCAATATGCTGTTTTTGTACCTTCACAATTCAAAAACTTTGGCAATGTCAAACTTAAATAATTACCAACTAATGGAGCTTAGTTTATTTTACAGATAATTTTACTGAACATGTGACGTGCATGGACTAGAACAGTCCAGTTTTAATGTGTTATGTATATTTACAGACACATGAACTGTCCTTACATTAGCCTTTTGTTCTTTTCCCTATAAAAGTCTAACATAAATCTTCAAGTTGAAGGGAATAAAACACTTACTAGAAACAGCCTTTGTCAAGTTTATTGCCACCACTTTAACTGTTTTTAAAACATTTTGATTTGCTTGTTATTGTGTACTGTTGTGAACAAAATAGACTATTATCAATTTCCAAACCTGTGAATCCCCCCACCCCCCACCCCCACACACACACTTGCTAACCTGAGACTCTGCATTTTAATATAGAGGACATTAGTTTTAGACTTGCAGTCCTTATTTAGAGGAACCAGATATTATTTAGAATCAGAATAAACTTTATCATCATTGCACCGAGATACAACGAGAACATGTACGTACAATTGTCCGAAAGATGGGCGGAGTGCACGAAGCTGCTACTATGAAAGCGCGGCCCTCTTATTCTTATTCAGAATAATATTTTTAAAATTTTAAATAAAATATAAGTTTATATTTTTACTCCTAATTGTTCAAAACTACTGTTTTTTTATGTTTATGAGGTTCTAATAAATCTAAATATTTCAGGGAAATTTTAAATGCACACGAAACAGAAGGTTACTGAGGATAAAACCATTAGTGTGTTGTGATTACTCTCAGTTACTATTATGTCCAATTTTACCTCAATATCTGTGAAACTGGGAGTGGTGGTGAAGAGGTTGGAGAAAATGGGCCTGTGATCGGAAGATGGCCGGTTCAACTCCCGGTAACAACATCAAAATGTGGGTGGGATTGGTAAAGCGCCCACACCTGCCTCCACCCTCCTTTGCCACACTACAGGCCCTTGAGCAAGGCCCTTAACCCCCCACCATCTTTTTCCCCGGGCACCATTGATGGCAGCTCTCTGCTCCATACAGAGGGCTGTGGTAGCTCAGTGGTTGCATCAGGAAGGGCATCCGGCGTAAAAACAACTGCCAAGTCTTTGTGCAACTTAGAAGGGAGCAGAAAGAAAGAAAGAAAAATAATAAAATCTGTAAAACTGACAGAGTTATATCAATGTATGTGTTTTCTAATGTGAGTTAGTTAAATTGTGTTGGCTACAAGTTAAAAATGTGCCTCGAGTGATTATTTCCTGAGATTTGCATTCAAATCTGTCCAGTAGTTCATGAGGTTGTTTTACTTGCACAACCTGCTGGGTTCAGAACATTCTGGATCAGTGTCAGTGGGTGACAAAAATACATTTTGGTTTTCCTTTAACTGATAAACATTCTGACAGCACAATTAATGAGGCATATTAACATTTTGAAATGGGTACTGTGGAAAATATATGAACAAGTATCATCTTACATGTTGTAGATCATTTTTAGAACAACCACAGTTTGGAAAAACAAAATGTATGTCTGAAAGGACTGATGAGCTCAAAGCTAGTCCCATACCATACCATACCAATTTATTTATAAAGCACTTTAAACAGTGACAAAGCACACCAAAGTGCTGTACAGGGACAAACAGAACAAGCACACAGCAACAGATTACATAACAGGACACCAAAAACGTAGAAACCAACAAAAACAATAATGGATAACAACAACAACTGCAACATGACCAACACAGTGTGATGCACACAGACTCAGCACAGATCACACAGTGCTGAAAGCCAGGGAATAAAAGTGTGTTTTTAAGCAAGATTTAAAAACTGTGAGGGAGGGGGCCTGTCTAACGAGCAGAGGTAACTCATTCCAAAGTCTTGGGCCTGCTACAGAGAAGGCCCTGTCACCTCTGCGCTTGAGACGGGTTCCTGGGACTGTTAGGAGCAACTGGTCTGCTGATCTGAGAGAACGTGGTGGGACATACGGCTGGAGCAGATCAGTAAGATAGGAGGGGGCAGAGCTGTTTAGTGATTTATAGACATACAAGAGTATTTTGAATTTGATTCGAAGGTGAACCGGAAGCCAGTGTAGGGAGGCCAAAACAGGAGTAATGTGCTCTCTTTTGCTTGTGCTGGTCAAAAACCGGGCTGCTGCATTTTGGACCAGTTGAAGTCTAGCTATGGTGGTCTGACTGATACCAAAAAGGAGTGAGTTGCAATAGTCGAGCCTGAATGTAATGAATGCATGAATTACTGTCTCCAGGTTATTTTTGGACAATATGGGCTTCAGCTTAGAAAGTCGCCTCAGCTGGAAAAAGCAGGATTTAACAATCATATTTACATGATTGTTGAGTTTCAGAGAAGGGTCAAGTATCACTCCTAGATTAGTGACTCTTTGTTTCACTAACGGTGACAGAACGGATAGGTCGATGCAGTGGTTGGTGATTGTGTCATTGGGAGGAAACAGCATAACTTCAGATTTCTTCTCGTTGAAACTCAAGAAATTTAAAGCCATCCAATCTCTGATGTCAGCCAGGCAGTCCAGTAACGGTTGAATAGAGCGAGTACCGTTGAGTCTGAGGGGGAAGTAGATTTGGCAGTCGTCGGCGTAGAAATGAAAAGGTATGTTATGTTTCCTGAAAATAGCACCTAGTGGCAGCAGGTATAAAGAAAATAAAAGAGGACCAAGGATGGAACCTTGCGGTACCCCCCATTTAAGCGCTGCCGAGGCTGAACTAAAATCTTTGATGGAGACACAAAAGGACCTGTCAGCGAGGTAAGATCTAAACCATTCGAGGGCTGACCCAGTGATGCCCACCCACTGCTCTAACCTCGCAATGAGGATCTCGTGGTCGATTGTATCAAAGGCAGATGTGAGGTCCAGTAAGAGAAGGAGCACAGAATCACCAGCGTCTGTGAATAGGAGAATGTCGTTAAAAACCTTGAGTAGAGCAGTTTCAGTGCTGTGGAGAGGTTTAAAGCCAGACTGGAATAGCTCTAAGATGGCATTATCCTCTAGAAAGCATTTCAGCTGGGACTCCACTATTTTTTCCAGTAGTTTAGCGACAAATGGGAGTCTGGAGACAGGCCGGAAGTTGGACATGACTGAGGGGTCAAGGCTAGGTTTTTTCAGGAGAGGTTGGACAGCAGCATGTTTAAAAGTTATTGGCGCCACACCTGAGGCTAAGCTGCTGTTCACAATGCCAAGAACAGGAGGGCCCAGAACAGGAAGAAGCTCCTTCAGGATTCGAGGGGGGACAACGTCAAAAGGGGAGCCAGATGGCTTCATGCCGCACATGACCTGCTCCAGGGAAGACAGAGAGATGGGCTCGAAGTGGTCCAGAACAGCAACACAATGAGATGGGATGGACGGATCATGAACAGGTGGAGAAATGAGTGCCCGGGTGTTTGCAACTTTTTTAGAAAAGAAATGGAGGAAGTTTTCATACAGCTCCGTTGAGGCTTCTAGAGGTGAAGGTTCACTGAGGTGTAGAACTGAGTTCAGGGTGGAAAAAAGGGCTCAGGGGTTGTGGGAGTTTGAGGCAATTATTGCAGAAAAGAACTTCGATTTGGCGGCTTTAACTGCCTTCTGATAATGACGCCAACTCTCCTTTAGGATGTGAAAAGAAACCTGCAGCCTGTCTTTCCTCCACCTGCGTTCTGCTCTCCTACACTGCTGTCTAACGGCTTGAGTGACGTCATTAAGCCATGGTTCTGATAAAAGTTTTGTTTTTCTGGTTTTAACAGGGGCAACACGGTCCAGAATATTTAAGCAAACAGAGTTAAGCTGAGAGGTTAGCTCCTCGGTGGAGAGAGACACTGAGAGCTGATCGATCCTCTCAGAGCTAAAAGCTTCAGTAAAACGTGCAGCAGTGAAACGGTTAATGGCGCGTGAAGTACGTGCCGAATCACATGACTTAGCAGTAGGACAAGGCCGGATGATATCAAACAAGACAGGCATGTGGTCTGAGAGAACGTTGTCACCGATTACCGATTACCGATTATCCATGTCCCAGTGCAGCCAAGATCAAACTGGATTGTTGCTGTCATAACACTGCTCTAATCTTCCAAATTTCATGCTGTCAGTTTTCTGTTACATAGATATTTCTGCAGAATTATTTTAATTTTTGCTTGCATTGACCCCAGGCAGTACTGTAAATGTCACAGTCTTTAGTACTCGTAAATAGCCACAGAGTTCATAAGAAATAATCATGCATGGAAAGATTGACAAAACATGTTAAGATCTATGAATGTGTTGCATGAACAGCCATGCACTTTGTTTGTCCATCCATCCATTTATTTTTACTTGCTTCTTCCTTTTTTGGGTTGCGGGGGTCACTGGTGCCCATGTCCCAGTCACTGTGTGAGAGGCGGGGGACACCTGGACAGGTCTCCAGTCCATCACATGGACACATAGAGACACATGAGATGAACAACCATTCACTCTCTGTCTCTCTCACCTAGAGACTATTTAAAGTTACTAATCAGTCTAACATGCATGTTTTTGGTCTGTGAGAGGAAACCGGAGCACCCGGAGAAAACCCATGCATGCACAAAAAGAGAACATGCAAACTCCACCCAGAAAGGTTCTGGACTGGGATTTGAACCAGGGTAACCTGCTCACTGAGAGGCAACAGCTCTGCCAGTTGTGCCACCGTGCTGCCCAACTTTGTTGGCTTATTTATTTATTTATTTTATTGGAGATGTTTTAAGAGAAGACAACAATTCACTTTAGTCTTTACCTGCATTCCAACTGGTGGGTAACTCCTAAACTCAAATGTAAGCTATGTTTCCATGCACAAAATTCTTTGAATGTTTTCAGATTAAATAATTTGAATGTATCGTTTACATGGGCACAATCTGTTCACGATGAGCATTTACATGCAGCGGGCTTTTATTCTGAATTGAAGTACTGACATGTGCAGAGTGGTAAACTCTCCTTAAAACAATACAGAATAAGTTCTATTTCCGTTTGACTTCTGGGATGAACGTAAACAAACCTGAGTGCCCAAAATGGACCCGCACCAGGTTTTAATTATGGTGGAGACATTACTGCACTCCCTGACTGAGCTACAGGTAATACAGATACCGGTAATTTTGAGCTCTTTCAAAGTTTCTAGTAAAAATGTTGTGTCGCTCACCGACTAGTTTTGCTTCCCCAACATGCTAATATTATTAGCATCTGGTCAAAAAATGCACTTTGTCGGTCAAATTAGCTGCATTTTGTCGGGGTGGTGCAGCAAAATGAAGCTGATTTGACAGTTGCTCCAGGCAAGCGGGACAACGGTGGCACCTATATGACAAGCCGATTTTGTCATTAATAGCCACTTTTACCTATTACATGACACAACGGCATGCCATACTACTTAAGTGCCATCTAGCGGCTGAAAATGGCAGTGTTCAATATTTTCAGTCAGAATGAATGAAAACGGTCATCTCAGCCAAAAATTGGTTTATAAATATGGGGATAAAAAACATAAATGAGTCACTTTGTCATATAAGTCGCTGGGCATGCAAATTATGCAAAAAAATAAATAAATAAAAAACGTGACTTATAGGCCAAAAATACAGTAATTTTAAAAAATGGCTGATTTATCCCTTCATATTTAAATTATGATCAGATATAAATACAAATGTCATATTGACATTCACAAATCTAACATTTACCACAAATGAACATTCAGGGATCAGATATATACATTGTGTCTCTGCCGCAGCAATTGTAACAAAGACTAAAAAACACCATCAAAGCACTCATTATCAATCAGAAGAAAGCTTCAATACAAAACCCCTCCGAATGTGCTTGCAGGCTGACCCTGCCCCTCCCCCACCCCACCACCACCACCTCCAGTTAAAGTGAACAAATCCATCTTTAATAGTCCAGATCCCTTAGTTTCCTAATCAGTTTAGAATCAACTGATTACTGTCTTCTGGTCACTCAGCTCTTGTGTCTTCCCAAACTGATTTGTTTTTATTTTATTTTAGTGTGCACTGCTGTAACACAGAATGTCCCCGGGCAGCCTTCCCTGCTCAGTGGTCACTCATTTCACCCCCACTGAGTGCTTTACATTCACACATTTACATGCATTGTTCTGGGATGAGGTGTGACAACAGGGTGGCCAGGCAGCTCTGTGCAATGTTTGCATTGTTAATTCCTTTCCAACATATACAGCAAAACTTCCCTTCTTTTATTCTTGAAGTTTTGTATGGTTAGTGAATAAAAGAAAATCTTTATGTTACCACTCATGATCCAGCAGTTTGTAGAACCTCTTTAAGCCACAATAATTTGTTAGCAGTTTCGCCTATTGTGGAGGAATTTGGGCCCACTCTTCTTCAGTTTTGTTAAAGTTTGCATTCAGTGAGGCTCAAGTCTAAACTTTGACTGGGTCACTGCCACTACCTGAATATTCATCTTTAACTTTTTAGCCATTCTGCTGTTAATTTGCCACAGTGTTCTGTTTCATATCACATTCAACTCTAGATTACTTTGGACAATTAAAGGCCTGGCATACCTTGAATGAATGCATATTGACGTGTTTTTGTCTTTCAGGTACACCTGGACCTACATCTGGACCTTCCATTTTGTGTTCGTTTGCCTCTCCTTTCTGTCCTCTCAAACCAGCCGGTCAAAGCAGATGGCCGCTTGTCCTGAACCTGTTTCTGTTGGAGGTTTCTTCCTGTTAAAAGGGAGTTTTTCCTTTCCACTGTTGCCATTGTGCTTGCTCAGGATGGGAGACCGCGATGAAGTGAAGATTCAACTTGTCTGCTGGCTTTCTTAGATAGAGAACTTTACTAATTGGCTTTTCTATGTATGTGAATGTTCCTGTTAGGTGCCCTGAGACAACTTTGTTGCGAATTGGTGCTATATAAATAAACTGAATTGAATTTAATTAAATATTGCTTGCTGCCTTTCATCTTCTTCTTTCAACTTTTCCATTTTCAGGGGTCGTCACAGTGAGTCATCCTCCAACATCTTCCATCCTTCTACCAATTTACCAATATGCCTGTCAACAGAATTGTCAGATCACTAACTCTCCTGTCTCTTCAGATTGTGCTGGCCCAAGGACTAAGACCTCCACTAGAAGAAGTTTATTAATAACTTTTAAACCTTCCTGTTGTCTGTGATCTGGTTTGAATCCCTAAACCCAGTTCTTGTCAAGAAGAGCCTAAATTGTTTATTGCTGATGTGATTCATTAACACAAATCATGGTTTTGATCTTGCACACCTCTGAGATCCAGAACACCCTGTCAGAACAGATGTCTCACAGGGATATGCACCAAGTATTGTGTGATATAGCTTTCATAAATGGAGCAAGCATCACAAAACCAAAAGAGATGTGGTGCAAAACTCAGCTGTGTTGATGTGGAGCTCAACACACTTCTCCTGAGTTGGACAGCTCCCTTGTATAGTTTTGAAATAAGTGAAGTTAACTCAGTTGGCTTTGACACTGCCACCCCCCACCCCCCAAGCTAATAAATGGAAATGGTAAATGGACTGTACTTATATAGCGCCTTTCTATCTTATTTCAAGATACTCAAAGCGCTTTACACAACAATCTGTGTCCTCATTTACCCATTCATACAGCACTCTACTAGATCTCTACAAAGCTACCTGCTCACAGACTCATGTTCATGTTTGTGCTGATGTTCAATGTTTTATGTTATGAGTGCTTAGTGTATATTTAGTTGATGTTTTTCTTGGTTCATATCTTAGATCTTATTACTGTTTTTCTTATACATTTTATTGTTGGATGTAACTGGGACCCCGTGTACATAATTTCGTTCCACCACATGTACCACATGAGGTGCGAATGACAATAAAGAAACTCTGACTCTGACTCTAATTGAACAAATCATTCTAATGAGACTAATCAGTGCTTTTAGATCACATTCATACACCGATGGGACACACATCAGAGGCTATGAGGGGTTCAGCCCAGGGACACTTCGACATATGACTGCTGGTGGATTCGAACCCCCAACTCTCGCATTGGAGGACGACTGCTCTAACCACTCAGCCACAGCCACCCCATTGAATAGGGGTAATAGTACCATTGAAGTGTACCATTCTGAGTGTGTGTTGAGAAAAATTATCTCCCACTACCATACCAGATTTACACTATTATATGTGTAAAATTGCTTGATATATAGCCATTTTTGTGTTGACTATCAGTTTGTTATAGTGGCCATCTTGAATTTTGCTACCATTAATCAGTTGTAGATGTATCATCCATAGATGACTGTCTTAAAGTTTTATTAAACTCTATCCAGTGGTTCATTAGATAGTTTGTGATTATTTGCTGATGTTCTGGTGAAGATTCTCAGTCATCCAGGACATGGTAAATTCAAAAACGTTCAAGACAAAAACAACTGGACTTTATTTGTAACAGAAGACACTTCACTTTTCATACGTGAAGCTTTCTCAATTCAAAAAACAGGGAGTGTGGGGTTTGAGTTATAAAGCCGAGGTAAGATACATACAGTGACGGCTGGTATCAAAGGAGGCTAGCCCTCCCTCCTGGCATTTACAATGAACATATTAAAATAAATATATAAATAAATTATAATAAATAATAATAAATAATAATAAATGATCATATTTAAAATGCTGTTTGTGAACTCAGCTGCTTGCACAACCCAACATCCTGGAGCCCTTTGTACGAAGCTACCCAAGACTCTGCCATTCACTGAAAAGAAGAAGAATAAAATTATTATTTGTTTGTTCATTGTTATTCCTTAATAAAATTTGAAGTGTACTTCACTGGACATTATAAAATTATTTAATATTGTTACGTAATCTACACTTTCTGATGAAATGCTGCAATCAAAGTAACATTAGTGTCGGTTGTATTTGATTTATGCATTTTAAGCTTTTAATTATGTGTGAGGTTTGAGGATGATTTAATTAAAACCCTCTGTCACTGAATTATTTTTAACCATCACATAAAAATTTAAATGCTGTAAATATTTTTTACGGATTGAAAAACTGAATGGAATCTTTTTGTTAGAAATTGAGTAAGATAGATAATGTACAGTTTGTACATTGAGTTCTGCAGACTGTATTATTATTTAGTCTTGATTGCTTAGCTATAAACAAATATGACAGTAGTAATAAATGCAGTTTAATCCCAGTTTTTAAGTTATAAACAGCAGTAGCAAGAAGAAAAAAAATTCTACCAACTCGTGTAAATACATGGACACTTGAAATATTCACCCTAAATATCTCATTTAAGTCAGTATGGAAGTACAGCAATAAATAAATGTGTCAATCTGTTGCTGCTTTTATCATTAACAAACTTGCATCAAGTCCTGCAGAGTTTTGTTTTTTCCTCACGCAACGTACAGACTCTGCCAGGTAGCCACTATGATTAGTCAGTAGATTTAACGTTAGCAAAAATATGCCTCATTTTACATGACAGATTATCACACATTTAGGTTAACATATTTTGCAAAGAGAACATAATACCTGTTACAGCTGCGGACGAGTATGATGCTATAGCAGGTGTTTTCTCTTCAGACGCTGCAACATTGACGACGTGCTGTTGTGGTTACTCAAGTTCTGCTTTGCAGTGGATGCATTTCACGTTTTTTTTCACTGTCTTTTCTGTTTAGCCTAAAATGTTCCCAAACTTTTCTTAGTTTTTGTTTTTTTCGGGGCTCTTCTTCTAAGCAGTGTCTGTTCCCTCCTTAGCTACAAACTTAGCACAGACGCGTCAGCGGAAATGCTAGCGGAAGCGCTAGCGTTATGTAACACAAAAACCTTCAGGCTAGACCACAGTGCTCTGAATAGTTTAACGAAGCTTCAAAGCAGATAAATTTGCCTCAAGATTTTTTTTGTAATCGAGGTCCTCGAATCATTCGAGGATGAATGAATCGTTCCAGCCCTAGCTGGAGTTTTCTTCTACCGGACCGAGACCTAGGTTTTAGCCCGGGCCAGAGTTCGCCTTCTTGTTCCGTGACAGAGTTCAATGGGGCATTCACACCTCCCCAAAAGAACCGGACTTCCTAGGAAAACGGGCTAGAGTTCGATTAAAGCGGATTAAACAGGGCTGGTGTGAATGCACCCTAAAATGTGCCTGGGTTCTTTGACTCCTTAAAACGTCCAAATCATGACCCTTCACCACCTTGCTGACAGTTGGTATGTGCTGGTTTTTAACAAATTTGGAATTGTATATCTTTGCCACACATCTTGTCTTTGTATTTATTCAAAGGACATTGTTTCTGAAGTTTTGTGATTTATTCAGATGTGAGTTCACACAGCTAAGCCGTGCGGTTCCTTTACGAGTGTAGTCTATTGTCTGACAAACTTTCCAACCAGTCAACTTGTTCAGTATTTTTTCTAATTGTCCCCTGATGAACATGAACATTTAAAATGTGAACTGAGGCCAGTAGAGTCTGAGATATGATCCAAAAGTTGTGTTGGAATTTCACTGAGTATTGCATAAAGTGACCTCACTGTGAATTGTTCTCTGCTGGCAAAGTTTGACTATTGTTTTTAATGTTTTCCATTTGTTGGAAGTCTTTTTCACAGATGGACTGTAAACTGTTGTAAAACAATCTTAAAACCATTTCCAAAGATACAGTCACTCCTCTAAAGGTATAGTAGTCCCTCGATACTTCGCGGTTCAACGTTAGCGGACTCGCGGTTTGTGTTTCCCTAGTGTATGTGGGATTCCTGTTTTTTTTGCCTGTCACTCACTCTTCCTTCCACAGCCAATTAACTTCAACTCACTCCACCTGCTGCTGCTCTGAGGAGGACTGCCTAATGGGGTATTGAAGCACCTGCCAAACACCTCTTCAGTGCTGGGACATCATCTACCAAATGGTAACTCGTGTACAGCCAACTAACCTTTGTTACAGCTGGTTCTCACCAACTGTGACTCCTCCAGGACCTTCCACGGCCTGCCCCTTCAGATCCTTCCTAGGGTCTCATCGCTCCACTGGACTCTACCTGTGGATCAATGGTGTCCCTTCAGCAACCACCATTAAAGCATTCTCAACTGGGTCAACCTGCTCCTCTCTCCACCGCCAGATACCTCAGGACTGGATCTCCTACAAAATCCAGGATCTCTCCTCTCCTTCTCGGCCTCCACCTACAACACAAACGGTAAGGAGTCAATTATCTATCTTCAAGAATTAAAACATTCAAAGAGACAACCAGAACCCATACTTGCCTATTCCTCTTCTCCCTTACAGCTGCGATGACAAGATTCACCTGTAAATAAAATTCACTTACCTTTTTGAAGTCCTGACTCTGTCTTTATTGAATTGCTCATGTGGGGGTCCACGTTGATAAAACCTGATGGTGTATGCCTCCATCTAGTGTTGTGTGTCTGTTCCTACACTCCCTGGTTTCCCATTTTCCCTGATGTGGTTCAGCTGTGTGTCCTCACTGGTGTTTTGTCTTGTTAGTCACTGTATATAAGTATGTGTCTCTGCGTTAGTCCTTCGTCCTGGCACTGTGATGTCCCGTCCGCTTCCTGTGAGTCCATGTAGGTTTTGCTGCCCTGACAGCCATTTGTTTGCTTGTTAATAAATACTTGTTTTATATATCTCCTGACTCCTGGATTGTCTGCCTGCATCACTGGGTTTACCTCCACCAGCCATTATTGCCATACTATATCATACCATTTTATTTATAGAGCACTTAAAACGGCTACAAGGCCAACCAAAGTGCTGTACAGACAAAACAGACGAAGTAATATACAAAATAAAGTAGATTAAAAATGTAGACCTAAAAACAATGCAGATAATGACGACAAAAGTGTGGAGCGTACAGGTTCAAAACACAGTTCCTCTGGTGTTGAAAGCTACTGAATAGTGAGTTTTTTTTAAACGGGATTTGAAAACCGAGAGGGAGGGGGCCTGTCTGACAAGCAGAGGTAACTTGTTCCAAAGTCTTGGTCCTGCTACAGAGAAAAACCCTGTCACTAGTGATGAGCAAATGAAGCTTTAATGAAGCATTGAACCAGTTGGGCCAATTGTTTCAAAAATGGGTTCATTTGTTGAAGCTTCCGTTACAATGACCTCTTGTGGCATTTTGCAATGCTGTCAAATTAGGCATTTTGCTTTTAGTGGCACACACCAAGAACTTCAATGACTAGTGTTAAAGAAACTACTGTGGCAAAAAAAACGATTTTTAAAATTCAACTTACTATGTTGTCTGGTTTGAAAATGTATTTATGCTTACATGTTTTTGAATAAAGATTGATAAATGTGCATTGAAGAGATTTAATAGTTTCAATGGTATTGTGCTTGTGTAACTGTGGCAGAGTCAGAGTCTTTATTATTCTTAAAATAATAATGAAATGACGTCTCCAGCATCTACATGTTTGGTGCTGAAGTGTCTAATCATAGAGGAGGTATCATGATGCTTCAGTTGAACACGAAACACTGCACCTGCAGAAATACACTAATGTAAATAAAAAAATAATAATTTGAGCCCATACAGATATATGATTAAAATCACATCATTTTACTGCAATTATATTAAATACATGGGTTAAATTGGTTAGATATTTTTTCATTTAACCTTTTATTTCTACAGGTAAATCCCATTGAGCCTCGAGGACTCATTTACAAGAGAGACCTGATTTCAACAAAGAATGACAATGGACAACAGCGACAACAATAGACAAATATAAAAAGGCATAAAGATTTTTTTAATAAAAAAAAAATAGGATGGCTAAAAAAAAGAAAAGTAACAAAAAACAGCTAGAATATATTCACTGCTGAACATTACTATAACTTTTTTGACATTTAAATACCAAAACCACCTTATCATGAGCAGAATGAAGTGTTCCCACATGTTAGAACGACCTCTTTTCCTGGCTGCCTCTATAATTACTCAATTTCAACTAACAGCAAAAACACACCTACTCTCCAACACATTGCAAACATTTTAGAGCTGTTTTATAGTGTTGAATTCTCAATTCAAAACTGTCTCAACCTGTCACCTGTAAGAATCGAGACGAGGTGGTGCCAGTGAATCAGCTGTTTGGACTGCAAACCAGTCAAGAGATTCATTCCGACAATGAAACAGTTTGTGTTTCAGACGTCACGTGACAGGGTTCGATGCATGTTTTGAAGCTTTTGTTTCATACTACCATCACTACCTGTCACCTCTGCGCTTAAGACAAGCTCCTGGAACTGTAAGGAGCAATTGATCCGCTGACCTCAGGGAACATTGTGGGACATACGGTTGTAGCAGATCAGAGTGATGGGGGGGCGAAACTGTTAAGCTATTTGTAGACATACAGGAGTATTTTGAACAGGATTCGAAGGTGAACCGGTAGCCAGTGCAGTGAGGCCAAAACTGGTGTAATGTGCTCTCTTTTGCCTGTACTGGTTAAAAATCAGGCTGCTGCATTCTGGACCAGTTGTAGTCGTGCAATGGAGGTCTGACTGATACCAAACAGGAGTGAATTGCAGTAATCAAGCCTAGATGTAATTGTAGTATGACATATACTAAGATATATTCATACATTAAACGGGTTCTTCATTTTTCTGGACTGTGTAACATGCGTGCATTGAATTTAACAGAAATGTAACGAGAGACGTTATTTATCTTTGACCCATCAAAATGAATGCGGTCATTTATTTACAGAATCAAAGATTAACATCAAACATTTACATTAATTTGGCAAAATATGAAAACAACAACAGCATAATTAATCAGTTTTACAGGAAGTGAGAACAATACGGCGATTGTTTTCACTTTTCAGCAGAACAGCAGACATCAATTCACATGGCGGTGATTGATTTTCTAGCAGAAGGAGAGTTTAAGATGGAAAATTGAGATTTATCTTACAGAGAGATGTGTGAGGGAATTTATCTGTTTTAACCAGAACAGCACGCTCTTGGGAAATCAGCTTGTCCCAAACAGTACACTTTTGGGTGAAGGTCGACTTTACCTTTCTGAAGATAGATCAGGTCGGCGTGAAGTCCTACTTCCAGCCACTTTCAGCGTCTCCGTTGAGAACAGCTAAAATACCTCGAGAGTCGTGCGAGGTTATCCAAACAGAAGTTATAATTCCCAAAATCGTCTCTGGTTCAGCTTGTTTGATTTAGCAGCATCCATGAATGCCTGCGTTTTGCATTCATGAACTCCCAAACGCTCTGCATTCTGGATTCCAAGAACTCTGAACTCTTCTGGAACTCTTTGTGAACTCTTTCGGAACTCTCTGTTGAACTGGGAAGTTGCCACATTTAAACGGGCTATACTTCCGGTTCATTTGAGAGCTTTCTGATTCGTGGATGGACCAGAACAGAGGTGTGGTTTGTGATGTAAGGTGTTATGGAAAGTCAAGGATTGTTTAAGAACAGACAGAAAGATATCATGGAAAAACCAGACTTCGTGGTGCCACCTCTCCTGTATCTTGCTGTAAAAGTTAAACATGACATTTCTTTTCAGTAAACTTTTTAGTTGACCGAAGCTCAAACTTTAACACACTTACAAATTTGCTCATTGAAGACAGAAAAATCAAGAAATGCATATTACCCTGATTTCTTCTTTGGATGAGGAATAAAAATCATTACTACTGTTTAAGTAAATAAAAATGAGTAGTTCACTTCAACATGTAAACATTGTTTGAACTAACCCAATTTGATTATCAAACATTTGTAAAATAGTAATGATCATAGAGAATTGTCTTTTCCACTTGATTAATTCAAGAAAGAAAGTCTCAGGATCTATCAACCTGTATTTCTAGATGCAGATCAATGAAATGACAGTTTCTGACCATATGATCCTAAGGTCATTGATTTGACATCAGGTCAAGTTCACTACAGTCCCCCCTTTGGAAATCATCGCCTGTCCATGGGGATGAATTCCAAACTTGAACTTACACCTTCAAATGTCCTTGAGCTTGATGTAATCCAGCAAGGAAGACCAAAGTCAAAAGTAATCCAGCAAGGAAAACAAAGTCAAGGTAATTCCACAATGTTCTTGGTAATTCCATTGTGTTGATGATAATTCCATAATGTTGTTGGTAATTCCATTGTAGCAATGCTTTAACCCCTTGGAAACAGAGTCTGTAATCCACTGGAAAAAGTCATATAATCCACAACGGTAAATCCACAACGATTGGAAGTGTTGATTAATCAGCATACAGAGGGGTACCCTTAGATTGAACTGAAGATGCGGCCACTGGATGAAGAGTGGAGACCAACGTCAGGATTGCAGGTCGCCTCCAGCGAAGGTCGTCTCTGGTCGACGTCCAGCCTGTGCCGTTCTGGTTCAAATGTGTCATGCAATTATGTGGTTTAAGGTGGGCTTATGAAGGGGATTTTACATAAGGCCTTAAACTATATGCATCTGGTGTGTAAGCTATTATGGTTGGGAACAGCTACAACTACCAGCTAAGGGGTGGTTCATGCTGAAAAGGGTAACTACAGGGGTTTATACCTATAGAAAAGGGTTCCAAACTATTTTCCATTTCTAACTTGGTTTAAGTTAGCTTTACATGGTAAAATATAGTTTGGTGCAATTGTCTGTTGTCTTTTAGACGAACGACTTGAGATTGGGTGTTTGGTTTCCCCATAAATGTTTTGGAAGTCTATGGCGAGACTTATCAAAAAGAATTAGCTATCCCCCCGAATAGAATTGTTCGAGTAGGTTCGGCTTAAGCGTTGTGAGATCAATGTAGATTATGGTACTTAAGGTAGCAATAATATACATTGACTCCGCAAAGATTGCAATTTAACGAATGAACTGCATGTTGGCATGGTTAAAGGCCTCTTAGTCTCTAGCTTAACTACACAACAAAATTCATTCTTTCTTCAGAAACAATACCAAAATCAACTAAACAACGTTTCAACACCGACAAGAGTAGTGACTAAGCATCTAGAAACATCGTTTCACTGCTTCACCTCACCCTGGTTGCCAGATTCAGTCACGCTGTCCCGTTTATTTGTTTGTTTCTTTTTAGACCCGCGTGCGCGAGACATAATCATACTGAGGTGCACTGCATGGAGATCTTGTTGGACTCGGAGTGACCGGAGGCCTCGGAACAGGGATATGAGTATCCCGCATAACACGAGGAATATCGTCATTAGCAGGGCTACGATTAACGTGTCTGCACTTGACCACGCATAGGCAATCGGTTGGATTGGGTTATTATTCTCGGACCTGAGAGACTTGAGAACTCGGTTTAACGGTTCCACGTCGACGACCTTAGTACCCTCGAACCGGATCCTTCCCAAGGTTCCGGGATCTATGTCTATAGTCATGTTTTCTAGGTACTCTGAGTCGTCCAGAGTTGTTTCCCATTGTCCCGGATCGAGGTGATAGAGCGTCAAATCACCAATGTGTATGGTTGTTCCCTGGGGAACACTGATCCACATTGTTTTGTCCGGTAAGGTCAGGGGTCTATTTGCTCCAGGCTGTTCGTAGGCCATGATCGCCTCTCTTTGGGGGGCGTTATACTGACAGTGTTGTATGCGGACAAACCTAGGCTAAACAGTGATCCTAGTGACGATGCAGCAAGCAAAAGCCTGCCGATGCCGCGCTTTTGCCTTGTACTTATTCCGCCCAACTCTTGTTGGGTGTAAGTAAACTTATGTAGTTGCTTTAGGACGTGCCGGATCTCTCCTTTTGCACTCTCTAGGGATACCGTATACCATGGTTTGTTTAGCCACTCGTTTTTGGGGTTAATGTGTTGTTTGATCACAGTTTGGGGGTCGAAGCGGACGAAGACCTTTCGAGTGTATAGGCGGCAGTCTGTGATGAGCAATCCCGGCTGGTCCCTCAGAGCGATGCCTGAGGTGGGCCCAAGGGTTACGATCTCAGCTTGCCCTTCTTGGATGACACCCAAGAGGGTGAAGATTACCAGGAGTGGTACCATCATTGTCCTATGGAAACACAAAGAGATAGGTCTTAGCTTTGTAATCGTCAAGGGTAGGTCCTGTGAATTTAAACTATGGTTAAGTTTATTATCCATTAGTTATCTTCTGCTTGGATGACCCTTATTCCCACGAGGTCAGATTTTGTGAGATCTTTGTCTCCTGAGGAGTTATTGCACGCCTTGTGTTGTTTAACCTGGTTACGATGTACCCATTTAACAGTTGGCTCTTTTTGGCCTTTACTGATTTTTATCTGATAGACAACTGGAGACAGTTTGTCTGTTATCAGATGGGGTCCAGTCCATCTGGGCATCAGTTTACGGGCGAGAGTTCCGGTCCCGGACTCTCTTCTCCCAGTTGTGGGGGCAAACGTGTAGTACCAGACCCTGTCTCCCACTTGGAGTTCCTCGTGAGAGGCCTTTTGGTCGTAGTACGCTTTGCGTCCTTCAGCTGATTTTTCCAGGTTTTTCTGTGCGAAAGCAAAAGTGTTTTTAAGGTGTCTTTCCAAGTCTTTCATGTATTGTTGTGTAGTGTAGGCTGTTGCCATGGCAGCATCGCCTGGTTGGTACAACAGGTGCAGAGGGAGAGTCATTTGTCGACCCGTCATCATCTCGAAAGGAGCGATGCCAGTCGACGTGTGTGGAGTGGCCCTTATGGCCATGAGGACCAGAGGGAGTTTCACGTCCCAGTCCTTGTGGTTTGCGGCTACGGATTTTTTCAAAATACTCACCACAGTCCTGTTTGCTCTCTCAACCTGGCCTGAAGCCTGTGGGTGGTAGCCAATATGGAAGTTGGCTTTGACGCCTAGCGTCTTCCACAGTTCCTTCATTACTTCACCTGTGAAGTGTGTACCTTGGTCTGAGTTCACCCTAAGGGGAAGTCCAAACCTTGAAAATACATGATTCATTAACAACATAGCAGTGGTTTGTGCTGTGTCATTAGGGGCTGGTAGACATTCTACCCATTTGGTAAACGCGCAGGTTACCGTGAGAAAATATTTATTTCCTCTAGAGGTCTTAGTGAGTGGTCCGACCCAGTCAATCTGGAGGTCCGACCATGGAAATGCAATGCCTCTA
>NC_056508.1:7433330-7464914 GCF_014905685.2 Nematolebias whitei
GAGGTCCGCTCATATTGCTCATATTATGACATGCTGAGTAGCTAGCTGCAGTTTATATGGACTAGGGTTGCCAACTCCTTGAAAAATAAATCAGGGACACCTCAAGGCAGGGCTGGCTGACCCCACCCTTACCAGTGTAATGATTTCCCCCCCCCCCCCCAGCTCTGAAATGAAACTGAGTTTAAATGGATTCATGCTTTTGAATAATAAAAATATGCATACAATTTTAATTATTGAACAATTTAACCAGAGTAAAATTTTTCTAAAGAATTTATATTTCTTAAATATTCATAAATATTTTTATCTTTCTTCAACATTCTTCTGTTCTGCTTAGCTTAAAACAGTAAACGATGGCTCCAGGATCCAAATAAATCCTCCAGTACACAAGTTTTAGAGTGACCTTACTGAAAAAGGGGAAGCAAAAAAGTTTTATCTTTCGCTGACCCTTGAACAAGTCCTGTCTCATGATGCTCTCATGGACACATAAGCTGACATCACTTTAATATCTGCCACACTGTTTGAAAAACTACGGTTAGCAGCAAATCGTGCTGGCAAAGATTTGATCCTTCAGAACTGTTCATTAGTGGTACGACTGTACTCTTCTGAAGAAACCACCTTATCCCAGGTGGCACTGATTGAGATTCAGATTGGCCCAATGACTCTTACACACCCTGTATATGTGTCACAAATAGAATCAATCCCTTTCCTAAAAAGACAAGATCTTTTAAACCGGTTTCAGCCTTTGATCGATTTCAAGAATCTCAAAGTCTGGGTGCAAGTATGCCAACCATTATCCATCGCTTTCTCTCCACAAGTAACCTCTCAGTGTGCTACACTGAATACTTCTGATGAAACCAACATCTCCCAACCTGAAAACAACTCTCAGGAAAATGAGATCCTGCCCCAAACCCAGGTAATTCCAGCCACACCCGAACAACCGTTGAAACTAGCACTAGTCCAACGTGAACCTTTCTTGTGTTCGCTGAGCCAATCACCATCCAGTGAATATTACCTCCCACAAGTGGTTAAAGGTATTGAGGTTCAGGAATCTCAAGTGAATGATGTTGTGTTGTCTCTTTGGACTGACAAGTCCGTCTTCAGCCAAGACATTTATGAGGACTTAGTGCTTAAACACTCTAACCACCAAATGGTTAGAAAGACTTTTTATTTCCAAAACGATTTGAGATTGTCTCGTACCCTAAAAGCTTTGGGTATTTGTACTCTCAGGCTTAAATGGAACCATAGAGAACTGAATCACTCATTTCTTGTGGTCCCAGACTTGCCATACTTGGTATACATAAGCCATGACATCCTAGTCTAACTTAGTGTTCGGGTGGACACTATAAATGATGTTGTGTGGTCATTGACACCCATTCCTCAGGTTGCCTCTGTCCCTGATCTAGACAACATCAGATCCAGACAGACATTTCCTGAAGTTTGTCAGGGAACCTCTAACCAACAACTGAAAACCACCTCTGCTTTTGCTCAAAAGCATCTCAACAAAATGACTGAAGGACGCAAAACTTACCACGAAGCCTCACATGAAGAACTTCAAATGGGGGAGAAGTTCTGGTATTACGTTTTTGCCCCAGTCACTGAACAGAAAGCTTCCCAAACCGGAACGCTTGCCCGTAAACTTCTACCAAGGTGGACTGGACCACATCTGATAATGGACAAACTGTTCCCTGTTGTGTACCGTATCAAAATCTGCAAAGATCAGAAAGAACCTGTCCTTAAGTGGGTTCACCGAAGCCAGATCAAGCCACACAAGGCTCAAACTAAAACATCAAATGGTAGAGAAACTTCAAATAACCAAAGTATAGGCTAAACAAACTTAAGAAGTGTTGTATAATGTCATCTTTTTTGCTATGCTCTGACATGAAATATTTCTCTGTGTATGGTAAAAAACTGCAAAATCATGATGTACGTCATAGAAGTTCACGATGTGCGTAACTCCTTGTACAAGAAAACCAGAGACTGTTGCTATCTTGCCAGAACAGACAACATTCAGCTGGGGGCAGTGGGCGAAAAAAAACAAGACCATGCCAGACCACACCCAGGAACATCAGCCGACCCAGAGAACAACATCATGGTAAGGAAATCCCAATGTAACTGATAAGGCTGTATTCAAACGAAGCAAATACATTTGTAACTCAGACGTGTTAGATGGATGTAAGGTGCATGTGAGACGTCTCCCTTTCCAGCGCTGTGAAGGTAAAATAAATCTTTGTCTGATTTCAGAACTACTTCTCAGACTGTGTTTTTGACTCTGTCTTCCTTCCACTGAACGATCTCGAGTTGAGGCAGTTTTTGAGCTAAGTGTTTGAAAGTTGGTTCTCATAGTTTTAAAAACCTCAACAATTTGGTGGAGGATGCGGGCAGATGTGAATGAAGACAGGAGTAATTGTTAAATGTGAATTGAATCCAGGTAAACGGACTCTGTGCACCTGCACTAGCCGGCTAAAAAAAACAAGAGGAATTTTTCTCACAGTGTGGGTGTGCTGCGTCAGTTTATCTGCTAAAATTAACAGCCTTGATTGTGGTGATTTGGTTGTTTTAAGAAGTTGATATTGCTTAAAGAGAGAGAAATAGTTTGTGTGAGTCAGCAGACAGATCTAGGATCTGGAGTCGGGAGATTGGCATACCCCACTTTCTACCGGACGCGGGGAGAGATGATTGCTGGGTTTTGATTGAGTTTCCCCGTGACGTGACTCATCACAAATAATAACAAGAAAGCTGACTACACTGAGAAATAATAAGAGAAAGCGCTGAGTCCCTCAGAGACCCATACATGGTGATGAGAGGACTTAAGATTAAAACAACGTTGTCTCTTATATTAAGAGGTAATTTACACTAGTGACCGTGTTATTTCTCTATTCTGGTCTCTTGTTTGTCAGTTGGTGGCATGGTCCAGACAACAAGGTGATTCGTGTTTATGTGTTGTCCATGATTCAGGTCTGTTTGTTTTGTTGACTTGACTGTCAGAGCATAACTGATCGTCCACCGCCGTGTGGACTTGAGTGTTTTACTCACAGTCGTGTGAGAAGCTGAAATTGTAATTTTGAACTCTAGAGAAAATTAAGGCGCGCCAGATGAGCGATTGTGTTTTGTTTTTATGAGACCACTCCATGTGAAAACAGCTGTGTTCTGTGAGTGGAGCTGGGTTGCCAGGTCTCAAGATAATTCTTATGCAACTAGTGCGACGGTCGTGTCTTTTCACCTGGCAACAAAGTGTGTGTGTGTGTGTGTGTTCATTGTGAGAATGTGAATTTTGACAAAGACTATTATTTTATTTTATTTTGTAAAAACGTGAATTATGACAAAGACTGTTTGTACAACAGGAAGCTGTTAGGATGGACGAAGAATTTGACAAACAAATACATGACAACCAGTGGGGAACTGGTCCGTGGGTGACTTTACAGGCACAGGTTAACAATTCAATTCAATTCAATTCAAAAATACTTTATTAATCCCAGAGGGAAATTAAATGTTGTTGTAGCTCATTTTCCTTGTTTCATAAAAGAGTTGTTCTAGATGTTGATGATTGTGGGCGGGAAGGATCTCTTGTGATGGTCCGTCTTATAGCAGATCTGAAAAAACTGGCCACAGATGTTAATCCGTTTACTTGCACTTGGTTGGCCTCCTGGGCTTCAGGATCACCTGAATGTTGGGCAGAAATCCTCCCAGAGCGATGGCCACTCCTCCCAGCAGCTTGTTGAGTTCCTCATTGCTGCGGACAGCCAACTGTAGGTGCTGATGGACGATCCTGGCCTTCCGCTGTCATGAGCCGTGTTTCCTGCTAATTCCAGGATCTCAGTGGTCAGGCACTCGAGCACAGCTGGCAGGTAGATGAAAATGTGTCCACAGAACATCCTTTTCAACTCTTTTGAAATTTAGGGCTGTAGTTGAGATATTACTTGAGCTTTTGAGATGTTAATCAGCTGCTGTTGGTTGTAAAAACTGCCTTGTTGCCATGGTTACGCATCATAACAAATGTCCAAAACTAAAAAAAGTTTCTGTAAAAATCCTTCCAGCTGCACAGCATCCGATACCAGAGGAAACAATCATCCAAAAAATGTGATTTACATCCAGAAAAAGAGGAATTAAAGTTTCTAAAAGCAAAATCTCAGAATGAAAGTAACAGAACAGCTCCAACATGCAGCCACCTTGAGCGGCGCAATTTAGTAACATACCTAACGGAACATTACGACAATGACAAGAAAAAGGGAGGCAAGATTAAGACCAGAATGGAAGAGCTCATAGTTAAACAGGGAGCCAGCGTCACTGAGTGCAGGCCATTGGGCATTTTTTTGCTGAAGCACTTGAGAGGATTGAAAACTAAATTGACTGAGTGCATGTCCAGAGAACAGGAGGTGAAGGTGTTTCCAAGAAATAAATGTAAAAGAGACAGAGAGGAAGACGAGAGGGAGTTGAGGAAGTGTGAAAAAATGTTGGTATCCTGGCAGGGAATAAAGCATATTCTAGTGCAGAAAAAACAGGATGTGGCCTCCAGCTCACTGCCACCTCCTTATCTGAGTGGTGAGGGGCCCACTCAGGAGGCGGGCCCATTACCAGACAAACGGACAGCTCCTAAGGGGCTGTACCCAATCATTGAAATCCTAGATGGAAGCTTATTGGTGCAGCCAGCTGCCAGAGAATGTACACCACCACCCCCTCACAACCCACTCTGGATGGGGACAGAACTTAAAATCGCCTTTACTCCAAGAGGAGATATCAACTAAGAAAAAAGACAGAAAACCCTCAGCTCCACCTCCTCCTCTGTGTCAGGGGAGGAGGTGGAGAACAAGGAAGATAGGAGGAGGGACGAGTTGGATGATCATGTACAGTTATTTCAAGACGTAGAAAAAACACTGCATGAGACTGAGGAACAGATGACCAGAATTAGATTAAAGCTTGAACAGGCAGAGAAGCAAAAGCAGAATAAAATAAGTATAGATGAGACTGGAGTTAACATCTCTCTGGTTGCCAAGGGAAAGGTCACGGAGAGAGAAGAAAAAGGAGGTTTTCTGACAGAAGAAGAGCTTCTAGGAGCATGCGAGGACTTGTTAGCAGATTATGAGAGAGAAGAAAGAGAAGTTTGTGTGGAGTACTGTGAGAAGACACACCCCATGACACTCCGGTCAAGACAGGCACAGGGAAACTACCCCTTACTGCAGTCAGCAGGAGGGACACTGAAATATGTACCTTTTCCCTTGGGAGATAGAGACGCGTTGGTTGATAAGCTTCCTAGTATCTCGGCAGGAGGAAGATTATGGTTATCTGAGCTGGATGGACTCACGAGAGGAATGACTTTGGCACTAGGAGATTTTAGGGCAATTTTAGGGCGTTGTGTCACCCCTAAACCCCTAAAATAAACGGACCTAATGTTCCCTTGCCCGGACGTGGGTCACCGGGGCCCCACTCTGGAGCCAGGCCTGGAGGTGGGGCACGCGGGCGAGCGCCTGGTGGCCGGGCTTTTACCCATGGAGCTCGGCCGGGCACAGCCCGAAGAGGAGACGTGGGTCCCCCTTCCCATGGGCTCACCACCTGTGGGAGGGGCCAAACGGGTCGGGTGCAATGTGGGATGGGTGGTGGCCGAGGGTGGGGACCCTGGCGGTCTGATCCTCAGCTACAGAAGCTGGCTATTGGGACGTGGAATGTCACCTCACTGGTGGGGAAGGAGCCTGAGCTGGTGTGTGAGGCTGAGAGGTTCCGGCTAGAAATAGTCGGACTCACCTCTACGCATGGCTCGGGCTCTGGAACCAGTTTCCTTGAGAGGGGCTGGACACTCTTCCACTCTGGAGTTGCCCCTGAGAGGCGCCGAGCAGGCGTGGGCGTACTTATTGCCCCCCAACTTGGTGCCTGTATGTTGGGGTTCACCCCGGTGAATGAGAGGGTGGCCTCCCTCCGCCTACATGTGGGGGACGGGTTCTGACTGTCGTTTGTGCTTATGCACCAAACGGCAGTTCAGATTATCCACCCTTTCTGGAGTCCTTGGAGGGGGTACTGGAAAGTGCACCTTCTGGGGACTCCCTTGTTCTGCTGGGGGACTTCAATGCTCATGTGGGCAATGACAGTGAGACCTGGAGGGGTGTGGTTGGGAGGAACGGCCCCCCTGATCTGAACCAGAGTGGTGTTCTGTTGTTGGACTTCTGTGCTCGTCATGGATTGTCAATAACGAACACCTTGTTCAAGCATAAGGGTGTCCATATGTGCTCTTGGCACCAGGACACCCTAGGCCGCAGTTCGATGATCGACTTTGTCATCGTCTCATCTGATCTACGGCCACATGTCTTGGACACTCGGGTGAAGAGAGGGGCGGAGCTGTCAACTGATCACTACCTGGTGGTGAGTTGGCTCCGATGGTGGGGGAGGATGCCGGTCAGACCTGGCAGACCCAAATGTATTGTGAGGGTTTGCTGGGAACGTCTGGCAGAGTCTCCTGTGAGACGGACTTTCAACTCCCACATCCGAGAGAACTTTGAACATGTTCCGAGGGAGGTGGGAGACATTGAGTCTGAGTGGACCATGTTTCGTGCCTCTATTGTCGAGGCAGCTTACCAGAGCTGCGGCCACAAGGTTGTCGGTGCCTGTCGCGGCGGCAACCCTCAAACCCGATGGTGGACACCGTCGGTGAGGGATGCTGTCAGGCTGAAGAAGGAGTCCTATCGGGCCTTTTTGGCCTGTGGGACCCCGGAAGCAGCTGATGGGTACCGGCAGTCCAAGCGACATGCGGCTCGGGTGGTTGCTGAGGCAAAAACTCGGGCATGGGAGGAGTTCGGAGAGGCCATGGAGAACGACTTCCGCACGGCTTCGAGACGATTCTGGTCCACCATCCGGCGTCTCAGGGGGGGGAAGCGGTACACCACCAACACTGTTTATAGTGGGAGTGGTGTGCTACTGACCTCAACTCGGGATGTTGTGGGTCGGTGGGCGGAATACTTTGAAGACCTCCTCAATCCCACCGGCATGTCTTCCACTGAGGAAGCGGAGCCTGGGGACTCTGGGTCGGGCCCTCCAATCTCTGGTGCCGAGGTCACCGAGGTGGTTAAAAAGCTCCTCGGTGGCAGGGCCCCAGGGGTGGATGAGATTCGCCCAGAGTTCCTTAAGGCTCTGGATGTTGTAGGGTTGTGTTGGCTTACACGACTCTGCAATATTGCGTGGACATCGGGGGAAGTTCCCCTGGATTGGCAGACCGGGGTGGTGGTCCCCCTATTCAAAAAGGGGGATCGTAGAGTGTGTTCCAACTACAGGGGAATCACGCTCTTAAGCCTCCCTGGTAAGGTCTATTCGGGGGTTCTGGAGAGGAGGGTCCATTGGATAGTCAAACCTCGGATTCAGGAGGAACAGTGCGGTTTTCGTCCTGGCCGTGGAACACTGGACCAGCTCTACACCCTCAGCAGGGTCCTGGAGGGTGCGTGGGAGTTTGCCCAACCAGTCTACATGTGCTTTGTGGACTTGGAGAAGGCGTTCGACTGCGTCCCTCGGGGGGCCCTGTGGGGGTTACTCTGAGAGTATGGGGTACCGGGCCCTTTGATACGGGCTGTTAGGTCCCTGTATGACCGGTGTCAAAGCCTGATCCGCATTGCCGGCAGTAAGTCGGGCTTGTTCCCGGTGAGAGTTGGACTCCGCCAAGGTTGCCCTTTGTCACCGATTCTGTGCATAACTTTTATGGATAGAATTTCTAGGCGCAGCCAAGGTGTTGAGGGGATCCGTTTTGGTGGCCTTAGGATTGCATCTCTGCTTTTTGCAGATGATGTGGTCTTATTGGCTTCATCAGATCGTGATCTACAGCTTTCGCTGGAGCGGTTCGCAGCCGAATGCGATGCGGCCGGGATGAAGATCAGTCCCTCCAAATCCGAGGCCATGGTCTGGAGCCGGAAAAGGGTAGAGTGCCCTCTCCGGGTCAGGGAGGAGGTCCTACCCCAAGTGGAGGAGTTCAAGTATCTTGGGGTCTTGTTCACGAATGAGGGAAAAATAGAGCATGAGATCGATAGGCGGATAGGTGCAGCGTCTGCAGTGAAGCGGGCACTGTACAGGTCTGTCGTGGTGAAGAGAGAGCTGAGTCAAAAGGCGAAGCTCTCAATTTACCGATCGATCTACGTTCCCACCCTCATCTATGGTCACGAGCTTTGGGTTGTGACCGAAAGAATGAGATCTCGGATACAAGCGGCCGAAATGAGTTTTCTCCGCAGGGTGTCTGGGCTCTCCCTTAGAAACAGGGTGAGAAGCTCGGTCATCCGGGAGGGACTCGGAGTAGAGCCGCTGCTTATCCACGTCGAGAGGAGCCAGTTGAGGTGGCTTGGGCATCTGTTTAGGATGCCTTCTGGACGCCTCCCTGGTGAGGTGTTCCGGACACGTCCCACCGGAAGGAGGCCCAGAGGAAGACCCAGGACACGCTGGAGGGACTATGTTTCTCGGCTGGCCTGGGAACGCCTCGGGATTCCCCCGGAAGAGCTGGCCCAAGTGGCTGGGGAGAGGGAAGTCTGGGCCTCCCTACTTAGGCTGCTACCCCCACGACCCGACCCCGGATAAGCGGAAGAAAATGGATGGATGGATGGATGGTGTCACCCCTATGGAAGGACATGAGTTGGAACGATCTGCCCGCACTGACACTCAGCCGAACCACACTCCTTTAGCAGTAGTAATTACACAATTAGCCAGGCAAATTAAGCGACAGTTCCCTTTGTCTACTCCGGCAGCAATACCAAAATTTGAATGGGACCCTAAGGTCCACCCGAAAGATTACATCACTCAAGCAGTAGAGATTTGGATGAGACACACAACAGTTAATCCAAAAGGTGAACCGTCTAATCTGACTGAATTGTTCAGAGAAGCAGTTTTGAAGGGAGTACCTGATGAAGTGTCAGAGCTGATGGTGAAAAGTCCTGATCTCCCAGGGTGCGAGCATGCTAAGCAGGAAAAACATTTACTACATCATTTGCAGGCGGCACAGGACAAGTTAAAAAAGAAAAAAGATGAAAGAGCTGACCTAGAAAATCAACTCCTCAAGTTACAGCTTCAGGAAGCACGGCAGAAGGTATCAAAGAACAAGGATAAATCTGAGAAAATTATGTTAGCTATGGGAACAGGGAATGTTTCACAACTTACACACAACAATGTCGCACCTGTGACTAATCAGTATCCTGGAGGAGGAGTTGTCTCCTCTCCATATCCCGATCCCTCTTTTCCCTTCCCGTCTTTTCCATTTGTGCGCAGGTCTGGTGGGACTGGACGTGGAGGAGGTTGGCGTGCTGGTGGTCGTGCACAGGGAGGCATGGCGCGTGGACGAGGGGGCCGGGGTGCACCAGGGCAAAGGAACCTGCAAGACGAAATCTGCTACAACTGTGGGGGACCTGGCCATTGGGCCAGACAGTGCAGAGCCACCCATGCAGGGGAGTAAAGGCAGAGGGTCACAAGGTATGATTCCACACAATCCTGCTAACATACCGCCTCCTGCCGGTGGCCAGTACCTGCAGTGGGAAGAATACGTGTACCAACGATATTGACACACCCCTGAGACCCATTCAGGTAACATGACTTCTGCAGACCCCATGTTATCTGCCAGAGTGGGAGGTCAACCTATGAACTTTCTAGTGGACACAGGAGCCACATATTCAACTATAAACAGCACCCCCATCAACAGTTTAACATCAAAAACCGTGTCTTTGACAGGGTTCTCAGGGAAAGAGCAGAGTCTGCACTTAACAAAACCATTTACTTTTAACCTAGGGGCCCAGACGTTGCAACATTCTTTTGTCTGCTCCCCATCTACTCCTGTGAATTTACTAGGAAGAGACTTGCTGATCAAGCTGGGAGCTACCATACTGTGTGGTGCAGATGGGCTGACAGTTTCGCTACCAGATAGCTCCATCATGCATTGCAGAGACTCGATCACAGATGGACAATATTTGTTACACCCTGTCACTCCAGAGTATGCAGACATCTATTGGGGCCGGTTGACACATGAACAGTCGAGCTGTCTCCTGAAAACATTCCAGACCTGGAAGCCCTGGCTCATCAGTCTGCATGCCTACGTTTCTCCTGCTGACCCGCCTCACGTCACCCTCTTCTATGACCGGGAACACACAGACTGGTACCAAGAAGCCTTCTCATCTGACCTTGAGGGTAAGACTTGGCAAATTAAAATTGAAAATATTTATGTAGCTCCTGAGGGAGTATCAGTGGCAGTAACACTGACCACTGAACAGCTTAGCTGGTATCAAATGAGTGATGAAGCTGTCCCCCATTTATCTCTCTCTATAAATCCTGAGCGCCAAGCCAAGGAGTTAGGAGGGATGGTTAAACGTTTTCTAGCTACCACAGATTGGACGCGCACCACAGCACCAGGTCTGTATTATTCAAAATCATGTGACACATACAGAATACAGTTTGAAAGTTCTGAACAGATCGACCTTGAACACAACCTGCTGACTCGCCAACATGGGAGAGAACGGAAAGATTACCACACTGCTGAGGACATGCTGGCTTCACTTCCTGACTCTCTCTGGGCACAGTCTCCAACTGATGTTGGACACGTCTCGTGTGCTCCCATCACCTTTAAGGTAAACACAAACACCCCAATCTGGGTACCACAATATCCTCACAAGCTTCAAGCTGAGGAGGGAATCGCCAACACTATTGCAGGTCTAATACAGGCTGGAGTTTTAGAACCCTCAACTTCTGACTGGAATACACCCGTCATACCAGTAGAAAAGAAAGGGACAGGAAAATATCGCATGGCCCATGATTTAAGAGACATAAATGCTATCTTGTCCACTCCAACAGTGCCTGTTCCTAATCCTTATGTATCCATCTCAGCCTTAGAACCTTCTCAACAATGGTACACCTGTATTGACTTGGCTAACGCGTTCTTTTGTCTCCCTCTAGAGGACAGCTGTCGTGACCTGTTTTCATTCACCTACAAAGGCAGACAGTGGAGATACACGAGACTTCCACAGGGATTCTCTCTCTCTCCAGGCATTTTTAACCAGGTCCTGAAGGACGTTTTGCAAACCTGTCCACTTCCCGGCAACACCACACTGATCCAGTATGTGGACGACTTGCTGTTGGCCGCTCCCACTGCTGATCTCTGCGTGGATGCTACACGACTTGTCCCACAACACTTACACGGCTCTGGTTTTAAGGTTAGTAAAACTAAATTGCAGATTGGTAGAAAACAGGTTTCTTTCCTGGGCCGTGTAATCTCCGCAGGAACCACTAGCATGTCTTCAGCACATAAGCAGAGCATCCTGACACATCCAAAACCACTACGGGTGAAGGACATGTTATTTTTCCTTGGACTCACCGGTTATAGTCGTAGCTACTTTGCAACATACACTGACCTGACTCAACCCTTGCGCCATCTGGTCAAGGAACAAGGTATGAGAAATTTGAATAGTCCACTAACCTGGACAAAAGAAGCAGAAGAGCCTTGACTCATCTAAAACAACACATGGCATCGGCAGCTGAATTAACCTTACCAGCTTACAGCTGTCCTTTCTTCCTGGATGTCTCTGTAACAAAACACACAATAAATGGGGTTTTGTTTCAGAGAAAAGGGGGAGAGAGGAAAGTTTTACAGTACGTCTCACTTATGATGGACAACATGGAAAAAAGACATCCTCCATGCACACAACATGCAGCCGGGATAGCGAAACTGATTAAAAAAACAGCATACATAGTCATGGGCCACGCCCTGCAGTTGCTGACAACACATAGCGTGGTTGCCTATGTGAACTCACAGTGTTTTACGATGACAGCTCTTAGACAACACAGACTATCGAAAATCTTAGAAGCCCCCAACATAACATTCTCACATGAGGGAACAAATATGGCAGATTGTGTTGCAGAAGGTGAGCCTCACCGATGTGAAGAGCTGGTGGTCAAGCTGGAGAAAGTGAGGCCAGATCTAGAAGCATCCCCACTTTGGGGAATACAGGTAAGACACTTATTCACAGACGGGTGTTATTACAGACATCCATCAGAAGGCCTGAAAGCAGGTTATGCAATAGTGGAAAAAACAGATACAGGCTATGAAGTGATAAAAGCAGAACAGCTAGAAGGTACACCATCTGTACAGAGAGCAGAGGTCAGAGCAGTGGTAGAAGCACTAAAACTAGCAGAGAATCAGAAAGTGAATGTTTACACGGATTCCGCCTATGCAGTAGGAGCAGTCCATGTGGAACTTTGTTAATGGATTAGAGCAGGTTTTTTGACAGCAGGAGGAAAAACCATTAAACACGAAGCAGACATGAAAGAGTTAGCAAAGGCCCTTCTGCTGCCCTTGAGAGTGGCAGTAATGAAATGCAAAGGACATGACAACAGTGACTCCTACATAGCTCAGGGCAATCAAGCAGCTGACAACACAGCAAAAGCTGCAGTAGGATACTCTCCCTTGATGATGACAGTCACAGCAGAGGAGGAGATAAAAGACAAACTTACACTTGAACAGGTTATTGAACTTCAAAAGGGGGCAGCACCAGAAGAAAAGAACATGTGGAGGCTAAGGGGGCGACTGAGAAGGACAGTTGCTGGAGAGGGCACGATGGTAAAATAATCTTTCCACCTGGCAGAAAACAGGAACTTTTTCAGGAAGCACATGGACCAGGACATGTAGGGACGAGACAGATGCTTGAAAATCTGAACGAGTGGTGGCATCCTTTTATGTCACACATGGTAAGACATTTCATTAAAACATGCAGAGTATGTGGACAGTTCAACCCGAAAAAGACTCTGACACCAACACAAGGAAAGTTTCCTTCACTGATGTGTCCAGGAAAAGAAATTATATTGGATTACACAGACATGGTAACGACAGTCAAAGGGAAAAGATACTTGCTTGTGTGTGTTGATGCATATACAGGATGGCCAGAAGCATGACCTGCTGCCAGAGAAGACAGCAAAACAGTCGTAAAATGTTTGATTAACTATTATATCCCCAGGCACGGGTTTCCTGAGAAAATCCGGACAGACAATGGTACCCACTTCAAAAACCAAGACTTGCAGAAAGTGGAGGCCTGTTTGGGCCTCAAACACAGGTTTGGCACCGTATACCACCCACAGTCCCAGGGGAAGGTAGAAAGAATGAATCAGAATTTGAAAAACAAATTGGCTAAAATCTGTGCACAGAATAAATTGTCCTGGGTTGATGCTTTGCCTCTAGCCTTGATGTCAATCAGATGCTCTGTCAATTCTGCCACAGGATACACCCCATTTGAACTGACCACGGGACAGTGTTTTCCTGGACCAAGATGTCCGCCTCTGGATAACACAGGTGATCTGCAGAAATTGACACATAAAGACTATTTTCATCAGTTACAGAGTGACTGTGAAGAGACTGTTTGGTTTAAAGCTTTAAGGCTGCACACAAGATCCTGAACATTAGATTCCAGTCTAATAATAGTCCCCTCAACACCAGAACGCCAATCCTGAGTCGGTGCTGGATCCATTTGGCCAGATTATTCTGTAATGGGTCTGTAAGGATCAGCACAAAACCTGACTCAAAAATATATTTAAAAATGTTTATTTTACAAAGGCGGCGTCTGGTGGATTCGGGCCTCGGTTCTGGTCCAATCTATAAAGACAGACAGGTTAGTGACTGCAAAGAGATTCTGAGGGCTGAGAGAGGAGGTGTGCACGTCACTAACCTTCTGGGGCAGGAGTTGGGCTGAGGCAGGAAACAATCCAGGGACGTAGCAGGGGTCGAGATCCAGGACCAGTGTGAGCAGGCAAAAAGATCCAAAAAGGAGAATCCGTGGTCGTTGTCAAAGAGGGGAGCAAGGTCGTACCGTGTAAGCTGCAGGCGTGGTATCCAGACAAGGGCAAGACAAGGCGAGGAGTCGAGAACAAAGCTGTGGTCATGAACAAAGAAACTGTGGACGAGGACTGCTGGATAATTTACTTGCTGTGAGGCTTTCAATAATCTGGCACCTTGCTGTGGCAAGAGTTGAGTTTATAAGGGCTGGCAACAGGTGTAGAGCATAAGCACTGATTACTGTGAGCAGGGAGGATCAGGCAGGCAGGCTGCACAGGGTTGATTGACAGGCAGCTAGAAATGACAGAGGGGAACTGGCCAGAGCAGAGCATAAACCCAAAGCTGATCAGAGGAGCAGAACATGATAAATGTGTGGCAGGGGTCCAAACATGACAAGAATTTTATTTAAATTATGGATTCTTCGTGTTTTCTTTGAGGGACATAAATTAAGTTCGTTACAATAACTTATGGTTTATATATGTTTGAGGTGAGGCCGGTCCAAAGTAAATGCCTGTTAAAGGGTTTGACCGGACCAGAAGTCCAATATCCTGTGCATGTATTCCCCTACAAGATTACCAGTCTGATCAAGAAAGCACATCAGAGACTCTACTTCCTCAGGCAGCTGAGGTGAGCTGGTCTGAGGAAGCTCAGTCCTCACCTCCTTCTACAGGTGTGCAATGAAGAACATTCTGTGTTCCAGCATCAACGTGTGGCATGGAGGCTACACAGCTGCAAAAAGAAAAGCTTTGCAGAGAGTGGTGAAGGCTTCACAGAAGTCTGTTGGAGTCAGCCTCCCCACCATCACAGACATCTACACCTCCAGATGCAGGAAGAGGGCCACCTGCATCATGAAGAACCCCACTCACCCAGCACACACAGTTTTTAACCCCGCTCCCCTCAAGCAGGCAATTGTGGAGCATTAAGTGTAGAACCACTAGACTGAGGAACAGTTTCTACCCTGAAGTTGTTAGACTCATGAATATCTAACTAGGATAATCACTGTGAAAAAAATCACTGTAATGCCACTTGATTGTTTATATATGCTGCTGAATATCCATGTTGCTTCTCTTCATCCATTATCCATCCATTATCTTTTACCCGCTTCTTCCATTTTGGGTCACGGGGGTCGCCGGTGCCCATGTCCAACAATCACTGTGCGAGGGGCAGGGTACACCCTGGACGGGTTGCAAGTCCATCACAGGGCAACATAGACAAACAAGACAAACAACCATTCACTCTCTCACACCTATGGACAATTTAGAGTTACCAATCAGCATAACATACATGTTTTTGGTCTGTGGGAAGAAACCGGAGTACCCGGAGAAAACCTACGCATGCATGGACAGAACATGCAAACTCCACCCAGAAAGGCCCCCAGACTGGGATTTGAACTAGGGACCTGCTCGCTAAGAGGCAGCAGCTCTACCAGTTGTGCCACCATGCTGCCATTGCTGATCTCATGTTGCTGATTTATTTCATGCTGCTGTGTTCATTTGTACTCATCTGCTCACACATACTCATGCCCATGCTGCTGTTGTTCGGTGTATTGTTTTTGTACTATTAGTACTAAGTGTATTCTGAGTTTAGCATATTTCTTAGTTCATATTTTAGATCTTATTACTGCTTTTCTTTACAATTTATACTTTCGTTGGATGTAAATGGGACCTTGTGTACACAGTTTCATTCCACCACATGTGCCACGTGGTGCGAATGAGAATAAAGAAAACTTGACCTTAAATTAGTAGGCTTAAGAGTTTAGAACTGTGGGATTCCTGGGTTTTGCCTGTCACTCACTCTTCTTTTCACAGCTAATTAACGTCAATTCACTCCACCTGCTGCTGCTCTGAAGAGAACTGCCTGTAGTGGACTAGGCCTCCGACCAAAACCTGCCTCTGAAGACCTTCATGGGACAGGAACTGTTATTTCATTGACTTGAATCCAGAAATACAAATGAGCTCATCCAGAGACTGTCTAATTGTATCCTGAAGTAATCAATTGAAAGAACACTCTCTTTTTTATATTATCATTACTATTTTACAATATCTTGATAATCAAGTGTGTTTAGTTCATACCATTTTTAAATGTTGAAGTGAACCACTCATTTTAACTCAACTGTGAAACAGTATTAATGATTTTTTTAATCCTCATTCAAATTAGAAATCAAGTTAAATGTCTATTTTACAAAGTAATTATGCATTTTTTGATTTTCTGTCTGAAATGAGAAAGAGTGATGTCGGTCAAAAGTCGGAGACGGTCAAAAACAAGTTGTTGGAACGGGCTGTCGTGTTTTTAAAACTCTCAGACAGTAAATAAGAGAATGGGCACCTGCAGTGTTTCTAACTTCGTCAAAACATTTCTCTGTCTGTTCCTAAACATATTTGCTGTTTTCTTGACTTGTAAAAACCCTTTGACGTCGCTAGAACCACACCCCTGTTGGTTGCTTCAACCTGCCTCACTTATCTGCTCAGTCTAGCTAACGGCTAACAACCGGATGTCAACAGAACAATCCACAGGAAGTTGTCATAGACTTCTGCTGGTAAAAATAAGCTTACACCACCACCTGCTGTTGAAAGAGGAATATAACAGTTTTCCTGAAAGGAGGCTGTTAGGGATTTTTTCCCTTGTATCACCTTTAAAGAATTCACACACAGGACAGAGTATAAGAATTTTGAATGAGCCCTCTGCAGAGGGGGGAGTTCGTAACCTAACCAAACGTCAAGGTGAAGTCCGCCGTTCGACGGGAGAGCTCGTGTTTTATTGTGAGGCAGGAGGAGTGAGCATCAGGCAAAATCAACAGATACAGATTTTCTCCGACGCAGCGGAGCCAGAAAAGATTACTAAACAGACAGCTTGATTACAAAACGGGATAGCCGGAATAGCGAATAGCCGGAATAGCGAGGTCAGATCTGAATAACATCATGGTTGTTTAAAAACCCAAGGTCTTGGTCTGACTGCACGTGAACACTTTAGAACAAGACAAATGGCTATTATTTAGTTCACACGACTGGAGTTTAATTAAATGATGCGGGGTCTAAAAACAGTTTTAAATGATAACATTTACATTTTATCCAACAGAGGCTGCTCACTGCCTTTAATTAATTTTTTTTTGTTTATCTAGCCTGGTTTATGAGTGCTGTCAATAGCGAATTTCTGGTATATAGAACTACTTAAAAAGCGTTTGAAAACTAAAGTTGCTGTGAGACTTTTAGAAAAATTGCAGGTTTATTTAATTTTAAGTGCATTTTGAGTGAGTTAACACTGAAAGAGCCTAGTTCTTGAATCTGTTAGATTTAAGCTCATTAAGTAACACTGCCAGAAGGAGGCATTTACTTGGAATATTCATGCATTGGTGTAAAACCTAGAAATAGGTGCCCATTCATTTGAAGAAGTTGGCTTATAATAGTACTGTTGAGTGAACCCAGAGCTAAAATAGTGTGTGAAACTCACTGCTCACTTGAATACAAATATTTACCTGTTAAAAACATTAAAGTTGGCAACTGTGTCACCAGATAAGTGCTAAACAGTGAATAACCATGGCAGATGTGACAGAAAAGAATATTGATCCTTGTGAGATGAAGGACTGGTTGGAGAAAACATTAACAGTGCTCCTTAAATCCATATGGTGAACAGGTGAACAGCATGAACTCAAAAGAGTTATTGGACGAGCTGAAGGATGTTGCAGAGAGTGTAACCTCTACAGCCAGAACAAAGTCAAGCTATGACCAGCTGGCTAAATTGGCGCTCTTGTTGAAAGCAACATTCTATGCTGTGGTAAACAGAGCTGATGACGTTGCAATAAGGTTAAACAGCGAAACAGAGGAGTACCTCAAACTCGAGGCACGGTCTAAATTTGATCAGGAGACCTGTGCGAATGAGTTAAAACATAAGAGGGAACTCTCACAAGCTCAGCTGTCGTTACAAGCTCACTCATATGAGGAGAAGATGAGGGAAAGAGAGGTTAAGTACCAAGCACTGTGTTCAGACAACGATATGCTACAACAACAGTTGTAGCTCACATCAAAAGCTCTGAACGAATGCAGATTGGAAAAAGTGGCGTTAGTCCAACAAGGCGTGCGTTTACAAAGTGAATGTCATACATCACAGGAACGCTTAAAAGCCTGTGAGGCGAAACTAGCCGCAGCAACAAATGAGATTTCTGACGTGGGGCGAGGTTGTCTGGAACTCAAAGACGAACAAGGTCAGAGTCCAGGTCACCCACCATCACCTCAGAAGGATTTTGCTGCACCTCATGCTCTTAATCCCCTTCCGTCACGTCCACATGTGTCTAGCGACACACCTCCATGTGCCATTTTGGTTCCTACGATATCGATAATACAGCCTTTGCTCCAAATTTCGTATTTGTACAAAATTGTAAAATATGTCCACCGCTTTGAGCCAGGGCCGTTGGGTTCAACTGACACTAAGGCCTATCTGAACAACCTTGAATTCCAATTAAGAGGCTATCCCAATGCTACAGTTGAAGATAAAGTAGGTTTGATCAGGCTCACTTCATCCAGGACGGTGTTTTCCTTTATAGAGCGTCAACCTGATGCCACAAGAAAGGATTACCGCCTGTTATGTACTGCTCTTATGAAAGAGTATTCCCCTTGCACGGGACCTGGCGGTTATCCAGCCGCCGACAAGGTCATGCAAGGTAAGAATGAGCACACCAGGGCATATTATTCCAAGATTTTGCAGGCTTATTTTGGTTACAGGAACGAGGCCAACATGGAGGAAGAGGAACCGTTTAAGTACGTGTTCAGCAAAAATCTCCACCCTGACATAAGGATGTCAGTGCAAATGATGGCTAATTTCAAAGAGAAATCCATCAGTGAGATAAAAAGTTGTGCTGTGAATGTCTTTGAAGCATGTTCACAGGCCGAAACACCCTTTGAGGTGTACCCAGGTGAGAGGATTCTTGCCCAGTCATTAGAATTGGAAGGGACGAGAGCTTCGACTCCCCCTCCCAAATAAGGCGAGAGGAAATTAGGTTTCCCAGCAGCCAAACCACAACAGGTGAGTGCCCCCTGGTCCAGATTAGATCCTAAATAGTTTCCCAAGGAACCAGAGGATGAACGGATGTACCAGAAGGGGGGCAAACGCCCTTAGAGTAAAAAGTAGGGCACCAAAAGTGACCCATACAACCAGGGATCCCACCGGGAACCCCAAAAGGGGGGTAATGTTTCCCCACCACGTCGGGCTGAACAGCCTGAGACGAAAAAGAAACAGCAGCAAGTCCAGAAAAAGAACCGCAATCCTTGGAGATCGGACGAGACAGACAGGGTGCGTCAGTTGTTGGACTTGTTGGATGGTGTTGCCACGGACAAACAACCTAACGCTTTGTTTGGTGATATCATTGCTGATAAGTCAGAGCACACAGACAACACCGTTACTGCTGTCACAGACAGTCACCATGACGCTGTTGTTGTAAACTCTGACACGCCCTCACCTGAGATGGGGGGATACAATCACACGTCACCGACGGTGACCCGTCACAAACTGAAACCTCAGAAACAGCAATAACTGTGCTAACGGTTCAGTCAAACCAGGGTGACACAAACAACAACGCTGCCGCTGTCATGGACAGCCACCAAGACCTTGTTGTTACAAACAATGAGAGCCCCTCAACACACAGTGAGCGGGTGATCTCATACCTCAATGACGGAAGCCCGTCAACAGCCGAACTCTCAGGAGCAGCAGCAACTGCACCAACGGTTCGGAAAAACCAGGATTACACAGGTGAAGGTAGACGTGAGAAGAACCGTTGGCCGAAACCTCCAAGGTTCCTGTGTAACCTGATCAGAAAGGGGGTCGATGAGAAAGCTTATCTGTCAATCTCACTTGAAGGAGTCCTCACATGTGAAGCCCTACTGGATGGTGGAGCCGACATAACTATTATGTCAGTCAAACTGTTCGAGGAGCTCAGGACTGCCGCTAATAGTGTTCACAGGGGAATACCTCTCATAGAATGTGCTATAGTGCTGCAGGGCCTCGTGGAGGCGAAGACAACCCTAACAGCTATAGCTATGGTTCGCATGCAGGTTGGCGAGATTACACTATACCACCCAGTATATGTGTCTCCGGTTGACTCATTCCCATTTTTGGTCGGCCAAGATTTTAAAAAATCGCTTTGACACGATTATAGATTATGGTAAACAGACAATGTGGGCTAGAGTGAGCAAACCCTTGCCAATACTCATGCCTCCTGAGACAGTCACAGACTGCCCAACAGCAGGCACTGCAGAAGGCACCAAGGACCTCTCGACAAAGAACACAGTCCTGGTAAGTTATCCTTCAAAAGCATGTGGAACCGAAAACACCCAACCGGTGAAACCTACTCTGACTGAACAACTAAGCCTCCTTTGCGAAACAGTCAGGGCCCACCGGATACTACCTACCATTGGTAATTCATGGTGTAGAGATCCAAGGATCCCACACCAAAGATGCTGTACTTTCGTCGGGGACAGATAAATCAGCTATTAAGGACGGTACCGTGGATGGCCCTCAGAGGTCCTCTGACCCCTCCAGGCTGCTCGCAACCCTGTCAGTACGACGTACAGCCGAGGTAATGGCAGTCACACGTGCACAGGCTACAGCCAAGCCGGCTGACATCACAGTCTCTGTACAACCCGTGCTGACTGACCCAGACATCATCCAACTTCAGAAGTTGGATACTGCAATAAACTCGATGAAGCTAGCATTTTAAAATGTTGAAGTGAACCACTCATTTTAAATCAACTGTGAAACAGTATTAATGATTTTTTAATCCTCATTCAAATTAGAAATCAAGTTAAATGTCTATTTTACAAAGTAATTATGCATTTTTGATCTTCTGTCTGAAATGAGAAAGAGTGATGTCGGTCAAAAGTCGGAGACGGTCAAAAACAAGTTGTTGGAACAGGCTGTCGTGTTTTTAAAACTCTCAGACAGTAAATAAGAGAATGGGCACCTACAGTGTTTCTCACTTGGCCAAAACAGTTCTCTGTCTGTTCCTAAATATTTCTACTGTTTTCTTAACTTGTAAAAACTCTTTGACGTCGCTAGAACCACACCCCTGTTGGTTGCTTCAACCAATCAGGAAGCATCGGAAGCAGAACTCTTTAAAAGTCGACACTTCCTAGAACTATTAGTCTTTCTGAGTCTGTGGAGTAATGTCTGCTCAGTCTTCTGAGTTCTTCCTGAGTCTTCTGGAGTCTTCTGGGGTTCTGTGGAGTAGTTCTGGAGTTTTTCCACTGCTGAGTGGAACTTCGGACTCAGTTTTCCAGTCTGATGGAGTCATCCATCTCTGCAGGAGCCACGACGCCTCGCTGTGGCTCCACCAGGCGAATGCCCTACAACTTCTGAGGAAGTTTGTTCTATAGAACGGAGTATCTCACGACTTCTGCCGAGTCGCAGCCGCTCTGAGGAGACGCTGAAAGGTAGCGTGCCAGGGACCTCCTGACCGTAGCGGACACATCCTCTGCCAAGGTAAAGAGTCGTCACAAGCTTCACTACAAGTGTACCGCGGCACTGCGTTTGAAAGGAGTGTGTTGTTCTGGTCTACAGACATAAATCTTCCTGTAACATCTTCCTTTAAACTCCTCCATATTTCCCATCTTTAAAACTCTTCTATCTTGCCAGTAATTAATCCAGATATCTTCAGAAATGTCTTTTGTTTTTATTAAGTAAAACGTGCCAAGTTTTATTAATCAGAACCAGACCAGTCTAATCAAGTGTACAATGTTTTGATGTTAAATTTTGATTCCGTTAATAAATGACCACATTTGTTTTGATGGGTCAAAGAAAATTAACGTCTCATGTCACTGATTAAACCATCTACGCACAGTACCTCTGTCACATATCTGTAAGTAGCTCGAAAAAGAGAGAACCCATTATTTAAATATGACTGTAGTGTAGATCTGAAGCTAACCTAGCCCTTTAGAACACTACATCTGGTGGCCCGACGTGGTTTCTAAAGAGCTTCTCGTGGCCCGCATGGTCTCTAAAAGAGATAATTTAGGACCCATTCTCCTCTTTAGACATTTTGTGGCAGTACGAATGTTTAAAGATGTGTGAGTTATATGTTACTGAATCTGTGTTATTGTGGCATAACGCTCATGTTGGCATGAAAAGGTCCGAGTTTTGAGCTTGGTACAGGCATGGTTCATGCTTGTGGTGTTCAGAGAGCTGAAATTAAAGTCAATAAGTTCGTGTTAAATCTGTAAAGTGTACATCTGTGTGTGTAACGTGTAACTAAGCTGATGCTGTGGAAAAAAAACCCTCTTTATTCTGTTTAAACTGGAGCAGTAAGGGGGTTCTGTGTCTGACCCGGTTCTGTTCACTGGACTCGTTGAACGAGTGGTGTTTTAAATGGATAAAACGCTGTTTTAAAGCTGAGCGCTGTCTCAGACCACTGTTAAATGCTGATCCGTTACATTTTTGACAGTAAATTGTGTATTTTGGAGGTTTAATGGGCGATTGTTGACCGGACTTTTCAGGCTTACTGCTAACAATGAGAGCTAGTATTCACGAGCTGTGATTGGTTGAAAACCGCTGTTTGGGTCGCTCTGATTCGCTGAGAAACTGTTGACGTATCTGTACGTCAGCTCCCTCTGATGTCAGATTGTAAAGCCCACCCCATTGTTCACGTGTCTGTAAAGTCAGGTGACCCCAGAAATGAGTCTCGTTTCAACCGAGCCCTCCTTTGTGTTTAACAACGCTAAATAAAGCCTGCCACTGTTCCCAAAACTCATGTTTTCATGCAGATAGACGTGCTTGTTAAAGCGACGCCAAGTTTTAGCTTTAAATCCGTTCTGGAAGTGCTGATTTGACCGTGTTCGACCGTGTGCTACGTCTAGCTAACGGCTAACAACCGGATTTCAACAGAACGATCCACAGGAAGTTGTCATAGACTTCTGCTGGTAAAAATAAGCTTACACCACCACCTGCTGTTGAAAGAGGAATATAACAGTTTTCCTGAAAGGAGGCTGCTCACTGCCTTTAATTGTTTTTTTTGTTTATCCAGCCTGGTTTATGAGTACTGTCAATAGCAAATTTCTGGTATATAGAACTGCTTAAAAAGCGTTTGAAAACTAAAGTTGCTGTGAGACTTTTAGAAAAATTGCAGGTTTATTTAATTTTAAGTGCTTTAGAGTAAATGAACACTAACATAGCCTGGCTCTTGTATCTGTTACAAAATAAGCACATTAAATAACTTGCTAAGAAAGCATTTACTTAGAATATTCATGCATTTGAATAAAACCTACAAATAGGTGCCCATTCATTTGAAGAAGTTGGCTTATAACAGTACTGTTGAGTGAACCCAGAGCTAAAATTGTGTGTGAAACTCACTGCTCACATAAATACAAATATTTACCTGTTAAAAACTAAAGTTTGCAACTTTTGCCCCTTTTCCACTGTCACAGTGCGAATCAGATCAGTTCGGGTCGGTTCATATCGGCTCGGGTCTGTTGCGTTTCCATGTACATTTCTGGACCAGCTCTGTAGGCGGGGACTAGAATCCAACTCGTCTTACCACCTGGTGGCGGTAGTGCTCCCTTAAGCTACTTACTAGCCACCACTAAACGTATTAGAAGAAGAACACCCTGAAGGCTTTGTCACACGATGTGGAAGAGATGTCATGTTTTAATGGAGTACCTCATGAACTGTAACTTTTAAACCTGATTCATTATCCTACCATACTGCCTTCCCTGCCTGCTTTAAATCCATGTTTTTCATTTTAGTATAGATTTTTACAATAAAGATGTATTAAAAATATCTTCACTTTTATTATTTCAGATATGCACAAGGTTCATGTTAAAATTGCAAAACATCCCACTGTGCTGTAATGTTTGAAACTGCTTTTACAAGAAGATACAGACTTGAAAACAATTAGATTAAATTTTGTCCTTAAATTTTAAAGATTTGTCTTTCATTAAATTTAAAAACATAAATTTATTACTTATTAATCTAAAAAAGGTAAGTCTGGTCCTCTGGACATTCAAAAAACAAAACAAACAAAAAACATTTATTGTTTATTTATTATAAACTGTATTGTTTGTTTTGTGAATGTCCAGAGGACCAGATTTAACTTTTTAGATTTTTCTACCTGATTTATTGAGCAGCATCAGGATATTACTTAATAAATAGTCAGTTGGTCTGTGAACACCATGGGGTCCTAGAAGAGTTGAAGAGGTGGCTGTTCATGTCTGTGCCTCCCTGGTAAAGATGCTGCTCCCACAACCCTGAAGCAGAAGATGATGGATGGATGGATGGATGGATGGATGGATGGATGGATGGATGGATGGATGGACGGATGGACGGACGGATGACGAAGGAGGAGACCATCAAACACAGCAGGAGTGGTCAGTTCAGGTGAACACCTGCCTGTTTGCTTCAGATCAGCTGTTCAAATCTCTGCAGGTTCAAATAAAAGGTGCACCAGGACTTTCAGCTGAATCTGTCAGGCCACAGTTGCATGGATGATAAACGATAACTGCTAAAAGATAACTGATAACTGTCTTTTCTGAATTTTTGACTGTTTTTGTCTCACTTCATCCTAGAACAAAACATTTATAACATAATAACAGTTGAGCAGATTCTGGTAATCTTTTCTTAGGATTCATTAAAGATCAAATGCAATTGGAAATTCTTCTCAACTTCCAGTATGAATTTAAACAAACACTATATGAACTTAACATTGTAAAATTTGTTTAGGAAATTTAATGTTCAAGGACACCACTTAAGAAAAAAATGTTTAATAGGAAAAGTAAGAAGTGAAAAATGTACAAAAATAAAAACTACTGCGTCCAACTAATGATTGTGTATCTGTGTGTCCCTTGTCTCACGGGCTTCATCCAGAAGAAGACACAAGTGTTGTTCCTGCTGTGTCAGGTTCAGTTCTTCATGTTCATTCAGTGATGAAATAAGACTTTTCTTTACTGGACTCTTTTCTCTTTCTCTTGACTAGAAAGAAGAAAAAGGTGGTTAATTCAAGCTACATACTGTTTTTGAATAAATGCAGAAAACAAAGAAAGGTGCAGCTAACAGCTATAATAGATATATTAATAATAAGAAACTGATAAAATAAGAAAATGAAAAATAAATTGATTTAAAAATAATGAAAATAATATAATAATAACAATGGATATATGAATCAGAAAGTATTATACAGATGCAGATATTCTTTATTGTCATTCGCACCACATGTTGAACATGTAGTGGATCAAAATTATGTTCACATGGTCCCAGTTACATCCAACAATCAAATATAAAAGAAAAACAGTAATAAGATCTAAGATATGAACTAAGAAAAACATCAACTAAACATATGATAAGCTCTAATAGCATAAAAACATTAAACACAATACACCGAACAGCAGCACGGACATGAGTCTGTGTGAACAGACGAGCATGCATGAACACAGCAACATGAAACAGATCAGCAGCAACATGAAACAGATCAGCAGCAACATGAAACTGATCAGCAGCAGCATAAAACTGATCAGCAGCAACATGATGTGATTCTTCACAGTGTTATATATTCATGAGGCTGCACAAACTCTAGTTCATGTTGCTGTTTGACATATTGTTTTGTTTGTTTACTGCTATTAGTGATTAGTGTATTATTAGTAGATGTTTTTAGTTGATATTTTTCTTAATTCATATCTTAGATCTTATTACTGTTTTTCTTTTACATTTTGTTGTCTGTAACTGGGACCCTGTGTACAAAGTACATAATTTCATCCCAATTCAGTATTTATTCAACTTTTTTTTTTTTACTTTAAAAATAAAATAAATCAAGTCCTTATCGGCACAAATAAAGTGATGTGGAACATGTTGCATCTGTTCTTACCGAGCACAGAAGGCTGCTGCGTTGTGTTGCTCTGTGAGGTGCAGCTGGGCTGTGATGCAGCTCTGTCAGGTGCAGACTCCTCTGATGGAGCAGGAGCAGAAGGCGGGAGGCTTGGAGGGTTTAATGTGGAGTTTAGAGATGAACCGTCACGCGCTGAAATACGTTCTGGATAAAATACAGTGAGAAACGGGACCGGAGGACAGTTAGCATTTATGCAAATTAGCTTAGCATCGTAACACCGACGTTGTCCTTTTATGGCGTCAGCCTCTTTTGGTAGTTAAAATTATGTTCAGAACCGATGGGATGAGTAACTTAAAATATGTTTAAAGTTAGAAAACACTCACCATCTTCTATAAATGATTCAAGTAGAGCAGTGGCCATGTCCAAACCACCCTCCAATCCTCCATCTAGCTCGCTTTGACTTTTTTCGTCGGCCACCAAGCACAACAACACCTACACTTCTACATTTGACAACGGCTTTGATATTATTGTTTTTTTATAGCTTCAAAATACTAAAAGATACGCTCCTTGAGTTATCGCTAATGGCAAGCGGTAGAGAAAAAATGGTGGATCGGGTTGTTTGGAAAGACTCCACAGACTCCTCCCCCCGACCAATCAGTGACTGACAGTGTTTCTGACGTCACGGCGCGGCTCGCTTGGACCCCTTGAGAAGCTGGGCCAGAATTTAGCGAGGCGAGCCAGTCACAGGAACAGTGGAAAGACCTCAAACGCGCGTGAAGCCGGAAATATCCGACCAGCGCCGTGACAGTGGAAAAGGGGCATTTGTCACCAGATAAGTGCTGAACAGTGAATAACCATGGCAGATGTGACAGAAAAGAATATTGATCCTTGTGAGGAGAAGGACTGGTTGGAGAGGGCGTTAACACTGCTCACAGAATCCTTGAATCTATATGGTGAACAGGTGGACTGCATGAACTCAAAAGAGTTATTGAACGAGCTGAAGGATGTTGCAGAGAGTGTGACCTCTACAGCCAGAACAAAGTCAAGCTATGACCAGCTGGCTAAGTTAGCACACTTATTGAAGGCAACATTTTATAGGGAGGCAAACAGAGCTGATGACCTTGCAATAAGGTTAAACAGCGTAACAGAGGAGTACCTCAAACTCGAGGCACGGTCTAAATTTGATCAGGAGACCCGTACGAATGAGTTACAACGTGAGAGGGAGCTCTCACAAGCTCAGCTGTCGTTACAAGCTCACTCATATGAGGAGAAGCTGATGGAGGGACAGACTAAGTGCCAAACACTGTTTTCAGACAATGATGCGCTACAACAACAGCTGTAGCTCACATCAAAAGCTCTGAACGAGTGCAGATTGGAAAAGGTGGCCTTAGTCCAACAAGGCGTGCGTTTACAAAGTGAATGTCATACATCACAGTAACGCTTAAAAGCCTGTGAAGCGAAACTAGCCGTAGTAACAAATGAGATTTCTGACGTGGGGCAAGGTTGTCTGAAACTCAAAGATGAACAAGGTCAGAGTCCAGGTCACCCACCACCACCTCAGAAGGATTTTGCGGCACCTCCTGCTCTTAATCCCATTCCGTCACGTCCACATGAGTCTAGCAACACACCTCCACGTGCCATTTTGGTTCCTACGATACCAATAATACAGCCTTTGCTCCCAATTTTGTATTTGTACAAAATAGTAAAATATGTCCACCGCTTTGAGCCAGGGCCGTTGGGTTCAACTGACACTAAGGCCTATCTGAACAACCTTGAATTCCAATTAAGAGGCTATCCCAATGCTACAGTTGAGGATAAAGTAGGTTTGATCAGGCTCACTTCATCCAGGAAGGTGTTTTCCTTCATAGAGCGTCAACCTGATGCCACAAGAAAGGATTACCGCCTGTTATGTGCTGCTCTTATGAAAGAGTATTCCCCTTGCACGGGACCTGGCGGTTATCCAGCCGCCAACAAGGTCATGCAAGGTAAGAATGAGCACACCAGGGCATATTATTCCAGGATTTTGCAGGCTTATTTTGGTTACAGGAACGAGGCCAACATGGAGGAAGAGAAACCGTTTAAGTACGTGTTCAACAAAAATCTCCACCCTGACATAAGGATGTCAGTGCAAATGATGGCTAATTTCAGAGAGAAATTCATCAGTGAGATAAAAATTTGTGCTGTGAATGTTTTTGAAGCACGTTCACATGCCAAAACACCCATTGAGGTGTACCCAGGTGAGAGGATTCCTGTCCAGTCATTAGAATTGGAAGGGAGGAAAGCTTCGACTCCCCTTCCCAAGAAAGGCGAGAGGAAACGAGGTTTCCCAGCAGCCAAACCACAACAGGTGAGTGCCCCCTGGTCCAGACGAGATCCTAAATGGTTTCCCAAGGAACCATAGGATGAACGGATGTACCAGAAGGGGGGCGAACGCCCTAAGGGTAAAAAGTAGGGCACCAAAAGTGACCCATACGAACAGGGATCCCACCGGGAACCCCAAAGGGGGGGGGGGGGGGTACTCTTTCCCCACCACGTCGAGCTGAACAGCCTGAGACGAAAAAAAAAACAGCAGCAGGTCCAGAAAAAGAACCGCAGACCTCTGAGCTCGGACGAGACAGACGGGGTGCGTCAGTTGTTGGACTTGTTGGAAGATGTTACCACGGACAAACAACCTAACGCTTTGTTTGGCGATATCATTGTTGATAAGTCAGAGCACACAGACAACACCATCACTGCTGTCACAGATAGCCACCATGACGCTGTTGTGGTAAACTCTGACACGCCCTCACCTGAAATGGGGGGGAACAATCACACGTCACCGACGGTGACCCGTCACAAACTGAAACCTCAGAAACAGCAATAGCTGTGCTAACGGTTCAGTCCAAACAGGGTGACACAAACAACAACGTTGCCGCTGTCACGGACAGCCACTAGAACCTTGTTGTTACAAACAATGAGAGCCCCTCAACACACGGTGAGTGGGTGATCTCATATTTCAATGATGGACGCCCGTCAAAAGCCGAACTCACAGGAGCAGCAGCAACTGCACCAACGGTTCGGAAAAACCAGGATTACACAGGTGAAGGTAGACGTGAGAAGAAACGTCGGCCAAAACCTCCAAGGTTCCTGTGTAACCTGATCAGAAGGGGGTCGCTGAGAAAGCTTACCTGTCGATCACACTTGAAGGAGTCCTCACACGTGAAGCCCTACTGGATGGTGGAGCCGACATAACTATTATGTCGGTCAAACTGTTCGAGGAGCTCAGGTCTGCCGCTAATAGTGTTCACAGGGGAATACCTCTCATAGAATGTGCTATAGGGCTGCAGGCCCTCGCGGAGGCGAAGACAACCCTAACAGCTATAGCTATGGTTCGCATGCAGGTTGGCGAGATAACACTATACCACCCAGTATATGTGTCTCCGGTTGTCTCATTCCCATTTTTGGTCGGCCAGGATTTTATAAATCGCTTTGACGCGATTATAGATTATGGTAAACAGACAATGTGGGCTAGAGTGAGCAAACCCTTGCCAATACTCATGCCTCCTGAGACAGTCACAGACTGCCCAACAGCAGGCACTGCAGAAGGCACCAAGGACCTCTCGACAAAGAACACAGTCCTGGTAAGTTATCCTTCAAAAGCATGTGGAACCGAAAACATGCAACCGGTAAAACCGACTCTGACTTAACAAGTAAGCCTCCTCTGCGAGCTGAAACAGTCAGGGCCCACCGGATACAACCTACCATTGGTAGTTCAAGGTGTAGAGATCCAAGAATCCCACACCAAAGATGCTGTACTGTTGTCGGGGACAGATAAACCAGCTATCAAGGACGGAGCCTTGGACGGCCCTCAGAGGTCCTTTGACCCCTCCTGGCTGCTCGCAACTCTGCCCGTACAACCTACAGCCGAGGTAATGGCAGTCACACGTGCACAGGCTATAGCCAAGCCGGCTGACAACACAGTCTCTGTACAACCTGTGCAGACTGACCCAGACATTATCCAACTTCAGAAGTTGGATCCTACAATAAACTCGATGATGCTGTATTTGACTGACCCAGAGAAAAACACTCCGCCCGAAGCCGACCTGGATTCCAATCCAGACCTTAAAGCCCTCTTTCAGCTGCGCAAACAGCTAAAACTACTCAAGGGCATCCTAACTTTAGCTCATGGAGCGACGTCCTCACCCGTGTTCGTGGTCCCCCATGACCAAAGGGGGGTGACATTAGTTAGGGTAATGTTACCAGACGCGATAACGTGATCAAATCTGACATTCAGAGAGAGTGATGCACCGAAACGTCGTTTCCTAGTTGCTTAATCACTACTTTTGTCAATGTTGAAACGTTGTTTTTCTGGTTGCTTAGTCACTATTTTTGTCGATGTTTAGACATTGTTTAATTGGTTTTTGATATTGTTTCTGAACACCCCCAGCAAGAATGAATTTTGTGTGTATTTTAGTTAGAGACTAAGAGGACTTTAACTATGCCAACATGCAGTTCATTTGTTAAAACTCAATCTTTGCGGAGTCAATTTAGATTAATGCTACCTTAAGTACCATAATCTACATTGGTCTCACGACGCTCAAGCTGAACCTACTCGAACAATCCTATTCGGGGGGCTAGCTAATCCTTCAGTTTAGTCTCACCATAGACTCCAAAAACATCTAGGGGAAAAACAAAAAACCAAACCTCAAGTCGTTCGTCTAAAAGGACAACAGACAATTGAACCAAACTATATTTTGCCATGTAAATCTAACTTAAACCAAGTTAGGAATGGAAAAATAGTTTGGAATGCCCTTCTATAGGTATAAATCCCTATATGAAAATTTTTCAGCATGATCCACCCTTTAAATTGGTAACTTTAGCTGATCTAAACCATGATAGCTTACACACCATGTGCATATAGGTTAAGGTCTTATGTAAAATCCCACTCATAAGCCCAACTAAAACCACATAAATGCATTGTCATGTTCGGCCGTCAGGAGTGTTTGAACCCACGTGCAGGAGGATGAAGAGGACGCTCGAGGAGTAAATTACGTCATTATTCAAGATATCTTAAATGTATTTTTAGATATCATAAAGATTTGACTAGTTCAAATTAAATTGCAGATATCTTGATAGCAAATAACGACTAGGCAAAACTAACTTCAAGATATCTAAAACTGTACTTATGACTAGTCAAAATTCCTTTTACAATATCTCAAAATGAATTCAAGATATCTTGAATATTTTTTCATGTAGACGGTTTTTCTATTTAAGATATCTTGAATTAACATTTTGACTAGTCAGAATGACGTTCAAGATATCTAGAATAATTATTTTGACTAGTCAAAACATCACAGATTTACGTAGCATTTTGGTGGAAAAATCATAAGGCATTTTAGCCTTTTTATCTTATAATCTGCAATGTCATGTCAGTCCAACACAACGCTCGTATTTTTAACATGATTTTTATCGCGGCAGCTCGGATTATTTATTGTGTCTGCAACAAGAAGATTTTTTTGCAACGTCTTTTTCACAACAATCGGAAACGACACTTTATGTTTTGCGAGTCTTTGCACTAAGGAGAAATGTCTCTCTTTTCAACATCTTTGCTTAATTTGCAACCTTTTCTTTCACTGCTAAGGAGAATCAGAATAAACTTTATTGGCCTTGCACCGAGATACAACGCGAATATGTACGTACAGTCGTCTGAAAGATGGGCGGAGTGCACGAAGCTGCAACTATAGAAAGCGCGGCCTTCTTATCCTTATCAGATAATAATCTTAGATAGGAAAATGGGGAGAAACATGAGGGTAGATAGTGGTATTACAAAAAAAGATCTTTCACATCTTGTCTATCAGGATACGATTTGAGACATAAAAAAACTCTACCAGCAAGCACAATTAAAACATGATTACATATGCATTTGACATCAAGGTGTTGAGATTTGTCCATGAGTGTTTTTTCAGATCAGCCACAGTTTCTGAAGATGTTGTTTCAGCCAGCAGTTCTGATAAGCTTGCACAGAAAGTTCTCGGGGGGGGGGGGGGGGGGGGGG
>NC_056508.1:7465014-7465499 GCF_014905685.2 Nematolebias whitei
ATGAAGCTTTTGTCCTTGGTTACTCATGACCCAGGAGAAATTTGATAGTCGGCCAGTCTCCGAGGCCGTCAGGAGTCAGATTTAGATAAGCTGGAGGAAATCACAGTGGCACACTCTCAAACTAATAAACGTGAAAGGATAAAAGTTCTTCCATGAAGAAAATATCAACAGCTATCAAGGTAAGAAAAGACGTAGCTTAACGAGCTAATCGTTAGCTACAACATATGAAGTACATAAACATCGTAATAAAGAAGCCTAATATAGTGTGCTAAATTATTTGGAGTATTTGAGACGGACATGATATAAAATTTTAAATTATATTTTTATGAGGTTCCATTAGTGCCAAACATATGTTTATGTGTGTATGTAACGTGCTGTGTATATGTAAGGTGATGTGTTAAGTGAATCAATCTATTATACAATCTATTACTTGTTGATGGATGGATGGATGGATGGATGGATGGATGGATGGATGGATGGATGGA
>NC_056508.1:7465599-7472896 GCF_014905685.2 Nematolebias whitei
GCTACATTATAAAGTGATGTAAAATACTAAAAACAGGAACATGTCTGATGGTTTATGCCATGAACTTAGCAGATGTTTAAAGCCATTTAACATTTTATTTTATTTTATTCATTTTTTCATTCATTTAAAAGAAACAAAGAAAATTCATAAAAAAGAAAACATTGAATGAAAAGAGTGCAGAAAGAAGAAAAATCTTATATCTGCCCCTTATTTTAAAAAATATGTAAAACAACTTTAAACAATCACTTAAATTAATCACTTTAATATCCACTTTAAAGCTAGGAATAAAAAAACATGTTTTGTATTAGCAGAATTTAATTCTAACTTTGAAACTTATTCAACATTAATAAAAATTACCTCAAGTTGCCTTTTTGGACATACATGCATATATTTGTACAAATTGTACTTGAGAGGACATTATTACAGCCTCATATAAAATCTATGATGATGATGATATCGTAACTGGATCTGTATGGACCGATATTTAGATTTAGGTATTGGGATCGGATCGGAAGAAAAAAAAAGTGGATCGGTGCGTCCCTTTCTGTAATGTAAGATGGAGCTAGGTTGTTGAGAGCTTTGTAGGTTAGAAGTAAGATTTTGAACTGGACTTGACAGGGAGCCAATGGAGAGAAGCTAAAACTGGAGAGATATGATCTCTCCTACTAACTCCAGTTAATACTCTGGTAGCAGCATTTTGGATTAACTGAAGACATTTTAAATAAGTATTTGGACACCAAGATAACAAACCATTGCAATAGTCCAGTCTAGACATGACAAATGCATGAACCAGTTTTTCTGCATCATTTTTAGATAAAATGTTTATAATTTTAGTGATATTACGCAGGTGGAAGAAGGCGGTTCTAGTAACGTTTTTAATGTGGGGGATAAAAGACATGTCCTGATCTAAAATAACACCAATATTTTTAACATTAAAACTGGAGGCCAGATTAAAATCATCCAAGGAGGGCAAAAGACTGAAAAATTCATTTCTAAAACGCTCAGGTCCAAAAACTAAAACCTCAGTCTTGTCTGTGTTAAAAATCAGAAAATGTAGGGTCATCCAGGTTTTTATGTCTTTAAGACATGCTTGTAGTCGAAGTAGCTGATATGATTCATTGGGACAAATATAACTGTGTATCAAATTTAAGAAGAAATGTGTTTTTTTTCTGTGTCGTACTTGTTTTGACCACTTGATGGCACCCATCCGTGAAAAAATCCACCAGTCGCCACTGTATGGGACTTATTTTAAGTGAAATATTTTGAAAAATATAGAAGTTACATAAACCAAAATTTATGAGTGACTCGCTACATATGATTACTGTATTTTTCACTGTATAAGTTGCACCTTTTGCATAAAGTCCTATGCCATGCAACTTATACAGCAAAGCGTCATATTTATGTTTTTTTCCCATATTTATAAACAAATTATTGGCTGAGATCTGACGATTTCATTCATTATGACATGGAAAATATTGAACACTACCATTTTCAGCCGCTAGAGGGCCCTCGAGTGTGAGAGTGGTGGTGCAGAGGTTAGAGAAGATGGGCCTGTGATCGGAAGGTCGCCGGTTCAACTCCCGGTACCGACAACATCAAAAATGTGGGTGGGATAGGTGAAGCACCCACACCTGCCCCCACCCTCATTTGCCCCAGCTTGGGCCCTTCAGCAAGGCCCTTAACCCCCATCATATGCTCCTCTGGGTGCCCTAAACAGCAGCTCTCTGCTCTACACAGAGGGCTGTGGTAGCTCTGTGGTCTGTGGTTGAGTCAGGAAGAGCATCCAGCCTAAAAATAATTGCCAAGTCTTTGTGCAACTTAGTTCGCTGTGGCGACCCCTGAAGAAGGGAGCAGCTGAAAGAAGACGAAAAAAAAGAGGGCCCTGAAGTAATATTAAACCGTTAATCAATCAATCAATCAACTTTATTTATATAGCACATTTAAAAAACCACAAGGGTAGCCAAAGTGCTGCACAATAAAACAATAAAAACAAACAAAACAATAAAAACATACAAAGCATACACAAAGAAACATAAAAACCATTCACATACCAGTTTCACAGCAGGTGTATTAAAAAGCCATAAAAGATAAGATCACGTGTTAAAAGCCAAAGAATAAAAGTGTGTCTTTAAAAGAGATTTAAAAACAGGAAGAGAGGAGGCCTGTCTGACACTCAAGGGTAAAGTGTTCCACAACCTGGGAGCAACAACAGCAAACGCTCTGTCACCTCTGAGCTTCATCCTAGTTTTAGGGACCGTCAGCAGCAGCTGATCAGCTGATCGTAGGGATCGGGGTGGACATTAAGGCTGAAGCAGCTCAGACAGACATGGTGGGGCAATGTTGTTCAGACATTTAAAAACAAACAGCAAAAGCTTAAAATTAATTCTGTAGTGCACAGGGAGCCAATGAAGGGACGCCAGGATGGGAGTAATATGCTCGCGCCTACGAGCCTGAGTTAACAGGCGAGCAGCAGAGTTCTGCACAAGCTGCAGACGAGCAAGAGACGTCCGGCTAATGCCTGCATGCAGCGCATTACAGTAGTCAAGACGAGCTGTGATAAAAGCATGGATTAATTTCTCCAAGTCAGGTCTTGCTAGGATTGGTTTCACTTTTGCTATTTGGCGGAGTTGATAAAAACTTTTCTGAACAACACTGCTGATCTGTTTTTCAAATTTAAAATCAGACTCAAACTTCACCCCCAGATTGGTGACACAGTCCTTTAGATAAAATGACAGTGAGCCAAGATCTATGCTGGGAGAGGGACGGCAACTTGGTCCAAACATCATAACTTCAGTCTTGTTCTCATTTAGACTAAGGAAGTTTATATAATTATATATTTAATTATTAAATAATCTGTAAGCTGTTGGAGGAAGAATCAGTTTTGTTGTGTGTTTCCTTGACAGATGAAGCCTTCCGGATCGAAGGCGAAACGTTTCAGCACAAAAAAAAGAAACTGTCCAGATGACCTGACTGAAAAATGTTGGATATTTAATTATTGTTTTTTTTTTATTTATTTTACCAGGAAGAAATCCATTTAGATTATTAATCTCTTTTACAAGGATGTCCTGGGATTCTAATATGGGTCAAGCCCAGTGTCTCATTAATAGGTAAAAGTGGCTATTAATGAGACACTTGGCTTGCCATACACTGCCAACTTTGTCTCGCTCCGGAACTCCTGGAGCTTCATTCTGCTGTGCCGCCCAGGCAAAATGCAGCTGATTTGACCATTAAAGTGTATTTATTAAGCAAAAGTTAGACTGAGACACACTTTTACTATAATGTTGAGCAAACAAATAATTGTTTTTAGGTGGTGATCTTGTTAAGTTTCGAAGAAATGTACAGTGAGTCGCCCTCTGCGTGTTCATGTTTCCGCGTATCGGCTTTTGAAATGCAGTTGATTTGACCATCAAAGTGCGAAAGGAAAAGTTTAAGGAAAAGTTAAACTGAGACACACTTTTACTATAATTTTGAGCAAACAAATAATTGTTTTTAAGTATTAATTTGGTTAAATTCTTGTTAAAGTCCTCCCGTGCACGCTCCCGCGGCCGCCATTTGACAGCCAATCAGTTTTTGGCACAACACCAGCCCACATTTCCAGGTTGTCAGCAGTGATGGATAATAGATGCAACTTCTATGGCGAAGTGACGTATTTATGGATTTTTCCACTATATTAGACATACAGGTATTTGAACTGATGAGACTTATACAGCGTTGCAATGTGTATAGCGGCAAGTGCTGTAATATGATTAAACGAAGAAACTATGAATAAAGCCAGGGGTCTGCAACCTATGGCTCAGGGGCTACATGTGTCTCCTCAGACCCTCAGGAATGGCTCCTTCTTATGTTGACTAAAAATAAAACAAGACCTGAGCCTTTTGGTTGATAAATCTATTTACTTGCCCAAAAGTTGCATGAAATAACACAAATAAGACAAGAAGGCTGAGCTTTCTGTGTGAGCCCAGTTTTAACAGAACTTTGTCAAAATATCAGTTATTATAAACACACTGTATGCACAGCATCCCATCATTTCTGAAGCAGAATCAGCTAAATGTGGCTCATATTTTTATTCAAATGTGTTTAAAATTTGGTGATTAGTTTAAATCTTGAGCTAGTAGTTTGTTAGCCTGTCCTCCATTTTGTTCAGGCATCTTTACAGAACATTCTTCATCCTTAAGAAATTCACATTTTCTTTAAAAAAATAGGCAAATTGCTGTAAACACAAAAATGAAAAGTTGGCACATTTGTTGGATTTTATAAAGCATGACAAAGAAACATACATGTGATATCTTAAAACATGAAAAATAAAGGTTCACTTCTAAAAAAGATTCAGTAGATTTATTTCATAAAGGTTGTGGTTTTGATTATTAGAACTTGAATCTGCAGCAAAACAGTTCAGTGCAGCACAACTTGATTTACAGGATCACCGAGTGTCATATGTGATTTTTAAATTTTTTTTGCTCATTTTTCACAAATGTAAGAAGGACTTGGTCCAATCTGTATAATTTTCAATTATGTTTTTTTGTCCCCCACCGCTGAGTGAAAAGGGGGAATTAGAAATATCCCGGGGACGGACAGATGGGCGGCCATAAATATTGTGAGCTGGATAATTTGGAACAAAGAAGTGTGGTATTGACGTTCTTTTTGGTGTGTGGCTGCATCTAGATGTAAGAAAGGTTCCTTAAATTAATGGGTTGCCACAATAAGATGGCCACCACCATATGTGTAAACACCACCCACCCCAGTCATTTGAGGAATATTTATTGGAGGAGTTTTTATTGCTTAAAGGTATATTTTCCTCAAATGATTGGGATGGCCGAAGATTAGTCTATGGTGACCAAGGCCACCACTGGCCACCCCCTGTCTCCTCCACTGCACCTGGAGGGGGATAAAATTTCTCCTTCCCTCGTCAGGATCTGAGAATGTGCTGCCTCAGAAAATGTTTTATTTTACCTCTGTTCTTCTCCACAGTGTAACTCCTATACATTGAATATTTTGCATCAAAAACATTTAGGTTTATTTGCATTCCCTTCAAGTGCAGTCCAGAAAAACATTCATGTCAAAAACTACAAACATTCACTATTTAAATCCATCAGTGATGGGGGACATCGATGTACTGCTTGTTTCTTTTGACTCAACACAAAAAAAATACTGTTTTAATACATAAACTATAGGTTTTTATTGTATATTGTATTATAAATATATCAAAAGTATTTATTAAGTCACAGTTTGTGTTTTTACAAATTGTATTTAATAGGAAAGATGATAAAATATTTTTAAACATTATAAACTTCTAAATAGTTTATTCAATATTCACACACAACAGCTCGCTGCATAAAATCAATTTAAATGCCTTTTATCTTTTATTCAAGCTTTTGTAAATTAGAATCAGTATAGGGCAGAAAGCAACACAAAACAAAAAAAATCACACTTTTATTGTAAAAATATGACTTTTCATACATGACAAATGTCATAAAATTACATTTTAACACTAGAAAACAAATTTGCAAGACGTTTATATGCATTTTTTATTTGGACATGTTTTGAACGGCAAGTTTTTAATTTTTAAGATGGAAAAAAAAAGCACTGAGGGGGGCCATGTCCTACCAATCACTCTCTCCTCCTAAAGGGACTCCAATGGTACCTGAGGGGGAAATCTCATGGCCGTCATCCCAGAAAGCCTGCCGCACTGATGCCTGCTTACCATCTGCTCCCTATATGAGCAAAAAACAGGCAAGTGTGTTGAAAACGGCACCTCAATCTCACCGTCACTGAGCTAACACACTTTCACACACGTGTTCAGGTTGCTGTGGACAACATCTTGGTAGATCTCAGTGCTGGAAGAAGCTTTTGGGCTTGTGGAGATAACAGTAAAAGATTGTGTGTACGTGTGTGTGTGTGTGCACGGTTTCACTTGTACATCATGGTTTTGCCTCTGCTCAGCACGGACTTGGCATCTGACAGTAAAAAACAGCCCAACAGTGGGACTCTGTCAGGGTTACACATCCTGTAAATAACCCTCCACGCCTTTGGTTTTATCATTTTGTGCGAATGATTCCAGGCCCCTCCAGTGTCAACAAGAAATGGCATTATTTTATGGCATAGGAAAAAAGGAGAGAGATAAAAAGAGAAGCCAGCAGAGGAGGGAAAAAAGAAGGGAGATGGGGCTAAAAAAAGGTCCTTCAGGGAACATGGTGTAAATGAAGTTCCAGGAATGACACGGGCGAGCAATGAGGCGTGGATGGAAAATATACGCTGCACATCATTGGATAGAGATGCCAGTGGAAATGGCTTCATTGAAGTGTCAGCCCTCATCCATCAATCAATCATCCGCAAGAAACAATAACGCTGCAGCGATGGGGCGGCTTTTATGGGGCTTACTCGTGGGTATCGGAAACAGCACTTAAGTGTAGTTCTGACTCTGGCAGGGAAACAGAGAGGAGGTGCTCGGCTCATTCCACATGCAGGTGGAGCTGATGGACGGGGGGGGGGGGGGGGGGGTAGCCCTGTGGCAGTGGAGCTGGACAGAGGAGGTTTTATTTCCACCGCAAATCCAGCTTCCTGCTCACCCCTCACCCCCCCCCACCACCACCACCACCACCATCACCACCACCACCACCACAACAATGATGCTCTCTTTGTCCTCAGTGATAGTTATTTAGAGTTAAGTCTGTTCTTCCAGCTACTCTGAGGAACAAATAAAACAACAACTGCTGCATTATTTTAATAAACCAAACAGATCGAAAGCCAAAAATAGGTTTAAGGGTAAAAACATTTTTAAAATGAAACCTGCAGGAATGAAAACAATAACAGTGTTTAAACTTGTTTTGTTTGTTGAAACTGTTTGATTTTTCACTTCTTTGAGGAAATCGTGTTTATTTATTTTTTATTTAATTTTGGTCAAATACAGTAGCCTCTCACTACTTCGCAGTTCATTTATCGTGGACTCGCTCTATCACGGTTTTTCAAAATAAGACTGGATATGACAAACAATTGGCTGACTGTTAGATGAGCCGCACGATCGGCATGGAATATTCATTTTAAATAAAATTTTTTTCAATTATTTAGCACCTGCTGCATCTTTGTGAAACCCAGAGCTGCAGGATAAACTTCCTGCTGCAGCTGATCAGCTGTTCTCTGTGCAGAGCATAGAAGTGGGCGTGGCCAAGAGCGCTTGCAGTTGGCGGAGAGCAGCGGAGGCAGAGAGCTGACATCATGACATTCTGTGCTCTTTATGAGCTTTTAGAGTTTAGAAACATTGTTTAGAACATTGCAAGAGTGTGAGAAGGGTTTAAAACAC
>NC_056508.1:7472996-7474048 GCF_014905685.2 Nematolebias whitei
ATCCGTTTTAATCAGGTGAATATCTCAGGATATCTAGTCTCTCTACATACTGGTGGCCCGTCCGTACGTTTCCACCACATACATGACAGCTATAGCAATGGTTCACATGCAGATTGGCAAAATGACACTGTACCACCCAGTACACGTGTCTCGTGTTGACTCATTCCCATTCTTGGTTGGCCAGGACTTTATAAATTGCTTCGACGCGATTATAGATTATGGTGATCAAACAATGTGGACCAAAGTGAGCAAACCACTGCCAATAGATACGCCTCCGGGGTGTGACACAGACTGCCCAACAACAGGTACCGCGGAAGGCGCAAAGGACTCCTCAGCCGAGGACACGAGCCCGGTGAGTACTCCTCTGACATCATGTGAAATCAAAGAGACCCACCCAGTGGTCCAAACTCTGACCCAACAAGACAGCCTCCTCTGTGAGCTGGAGAAGTCAGAGTCCACCAAACACTACCTACCACTGGTAGTTAAAGGTGTAGAGATCCAAGGATCCCACACCAACGATGCTGTTCTGTCTCTGTGGACAGATAAATCAGCAATTAACCGAGCTTTCTATGAAACCTTGGTTCACAAACACGTTGGTCTAGAACTAATTAAAAAAGCTTTCCGCTTTCCATTAGTTCCCAATAGTTCACAGGTAATGACCGCAGAAGGAGTCATTAACCTAAAACTGAACTGGAACCAACGAGAACTAGTTCACCCGTTTCTCGTTATCCAAAACTTACCACATGCATCCTACATAGGCTCTGACATTTTGGTAAGGTTAGGTGTCCACGTGGACACCATCAACAAGGTGCTGTGGTCCCTAAAACCAGCCACAAAGGATCCTCCTGTGCTAGACACAGCGAGCCTTAAGGCTGGGCAGACCATTCCAGAGGCCTGCCAAGTTGCTAGCAACCAAACCACTACAGTACCACCTCAGGTGATTAACCTAATGGTGCGAATCCACATCATAGCTGGACAAGCTATTAGCCATAAACAGGCATATTTTCAACCCTCTCCTGCATTTTTCAACTTGGGACTGTCCGTGGAAGCCA
>NC_056508.1:7474148-7480038 GCF_014905685.2 Nematolebias whitei
CGCGGTGGTGGATTATTAACAATATTCAAACCAACTTTTGACTGTAAACAACTGCCCATCCCAGATTCCCGCACCAGCTTTGAGCTGAGTGTCTTTGAACTCGGCCATTCGTCTTCGACTTTATGCGCACTTGTCTACCGCCCACCTCGGTCTAAGGATTTCATAAATGAGTTTTCTGATTTCTTGGCTGAAATCACACCAAAATCTAATCATGTTTTCATTATTGGAGACTTTAATTTGCATGTGTGCTGTCAGGAGAAGCCCTTGGTTAAGGACTTTTTAGATCTATTTGACTCATTTAATCTAACACAGCTTGTAAACGGTCCCACCCAAGAGCTCGGACATACACTGGACCTTGTTTTAACTCGTGATGTGACTGTTAGTAATCTTGAAATTGGTGATAATGTTTTTTTCAGACCACATGCCAGTCCAGTTTGAGTTCACCCTCCCCCATCTAACTCCTAAGCCGTGCATTCTTGCAGGTAGTAGCCAGACCATTAACCACTTCACTGCCGCACATTTCACAGACGTTTATAACTCTGGAATGATCATTCAGCCCCCGGTGTTTCTCACCACCACGGAGGCGCTGACATCCCAGTTCAACTCTGTCTGCTTAAAGACTCTGGTTCATGTCGCTCCTGTTAAAACTAGAAAATCATAACTCAGAGCAGAACCTTGGCTGAGTGACGTCACCAATTCCGTTAGGCAGCATTGCAGGAGGGCGGAGCGCAAGTGGAGGAAAGACAGGCTGCAGGTCTCTTTCCAAATTCTTAAAGAGAGTTGACGCCGTTATCAGAAAGCAGTAAAAGCTGCTAAATCCAAATACTTTTCTGATATCATAACCTCAAACTCTCACAACCCAATCTTCTTATCTACCCGAAACTCTGTGCTCCACCTCACTGAACCATCACCTCTGGAAGCCTCAACGAGCTGTGCGAGAACTTCTTACATTTCTTTTTGGAAAAAATTGCGACCACCCGGGCTCTCATTTCCCCTCCAACTCATGACCCATCCATCCTACCTCAATCTGTAGCTTTATTTGACCATTTTGAACCCATCACTCTATCCTCTCTAGAGCAGGTCATGTGCAGCTTGAAACCTTCTGGTTCCCCCTTTGATGTGGTCCCCCCTCAACTACTAAAGGAGGTCTTTCCTACTCTAGGTCCGTCCATTATGGCTATAGTAAACAGTAGTTTATCCACTGGCGTGGTGCCAAAAACCTTTAAACATGCTACTGTCCAGCCTCTCCTGAAAAAAACAAATCTTGACCCCTCAGTCATTTCCAACTTCCAGCCTGTCTCCAAACTCCCATTTGTTTCTAAAATACTGGAGAAAACAGCTGAGTCCCAGTTGAAGTGCTTCCTGGAGAATCATACAATCTTAGAGCTATTCCAATCTGGCTTTAAACCTCTCCACAGCACTGAAACTGCCCTATTGAAGGTTTTTAATGACATCTTCAGATCCACAGATACTGGTGATTCTGTGCTGCTTGTCCTATTGGACCTCACAGCCGCCTTTGACACCATCGACCATGAGATCCTCATTGATAGGTTGGAGCAGTGGGTGGGCATCACAGAATCAGCCCTCAATTGGTTCAGATCCTACCTCACTGACAGATCCTTTTGTGTCTCCATCAAGGATTTTAGTTCTGCAGCGACCAAGCTTAAATGGGGGGTTCCGCAGGGGTTTATCCTGGGTCCCCTCCTATTCTCTCTATACCTGCTGCCACTCGGTGCTATTTTCCGGAAACACAACATACCCTTTCACTTCTACGCCAACGACTGTCAAATTTACTTCCCCCTAAGACACAATGGTACATGCTCTATTCAACCTCTGCTCGACTGCCTGGCTGACATCAGGGACTGGATGGCTTCAAACTTCTTAAGTTTCAATGAAAAGGAGTCTGGAGTCATGTTGTTCCCTTCCAATGACACAATCACAAACTACTGCATCAACCTTTCCACTCTAACCCTGTCAGAAAAACAAAGAGTCACTAATCTGGGAGTGATAATGGCCCCTTCCCTGAAACTTAACAATCATGTAAACATAATTGTTAAATCATGTTTTTTTCCAACTGAGGCGGCTGTCTAAACTGAAGCCCATATTGTCCAAAAAGAACTTGGAGACAGTAAGTAGTACATGCATTCATTATGTAGTGAACTTGACCTGATGTCAAATCAATGACCTTAGGATCATATGGTCAGAAACTGTCATTTCATTGATCTGCATCTAGAAATACAGGTTGATCGATCCTGAGACTTTCTTTCTTGAATTAATCAAGTGGAAAAGACAATTCTCTATGATCATTACTATTTTACAAATGTTTGATAATCAAATTGTGTTAGTTCAAACAATGTTTACACGTTGAAGTGAACTACTCATTTTTATTTACTTAAACAGTAGTAATGATTTTTATTCCTCATCCAAAGAAGAAATCAGGGTAATATGCATTTCTTGATTTTTCTGTCTTCAATGAGCAAATTTGTAAGTGTGTTAAAGTTCGAGCTTCGGTCAACTAAAAAGTTTACTGAAAAGAAATGTCATGTTTAACTTTTACAGCAAGATACAGGAGAGGTGGCACCACGAAGTCTGGTTTTTCCATGATATCTTTCTGTCTGTTCTTAAACAATCCTTGACTTTCCATAACACCTTACATCACAAACCACACCTCTGTTCTGGTCCATCCACGAATCAGAAAGCTCTCAAATGAACCGGAAGTATAGCCCGTTTAAATGTGGCAACTTCCCAGTTCAACAGAGAGTTCTGAAAGAGTTCACAAACAGTTCCAGAAGAGTTCAGAGTTCTTGGAATCCAGAATGCAGAGCGTTTGGGAGTTCATGAATGCAAAACGCAGGCATTCATGGATGCTGCTAAATCAAACAAGCTGAACCAGAGACGATTTTGGGAATTATAACTTCTGTTTGGATAACCTCGCACGACTCTCGAGGTATTTTAGCTGTTCTCAACGGAGACGCTGAAAGTGGCTGGAAGTAGGACTTCACGCCGACCTGATCTATCTTCAGAAAGGTAAAGTCGACCTTCACCCAAAAGTGTACTGTTTGGGACAAGCTGATTTCCCAAGAGCGTGCTGTTCTGGTTAAAACAGATAAATTCCCTCACACATCTCTCTGTAAGATAAATCTCAATTTTCCATCTTAAACTCTCCTTCTGCTAGAAAATCAATCACCGCCGTGTGAATTGATGTCTGCTGTTCTGCTGAAAAGTGAAAACAATCGCCGTATTGTTCTCACTTCCTGTAAAACTGATTAATTATGCTGTTGTTGTTTTCATATTTTGCCAAATTAATGTAAATGTTTGATGTTAATCTTTGATTCTGTAAATAAATGACCGCATTCATTTTGATGGGTCAAAGATAAATAACGTCTCTCGTTACATTTCTGTTAAATTCAATGCACGCATGTTACACAGTCCAGAAAAATGAAGAACCCGTTTAATGTATGAATATATCTCAGTATATGTCATACTACATCTGGTGGCCCGTGACGGTTCATAAATGACTGTGTATTCGTGTAAAGATTGATTTTACGTGTTGGCATGAAGAAAAAATAGCAGAGCGCAGCGTGTTGGGCTGTGATGCTCAGAAAGCTCACAGAAATACTGCAGCTAGTGATGTGTTGAAGCTGAACTTGTGAGTCATTGAGTTTTTAAAGCTGAAATTGTACGTCTGTTATGTGTAACATAAGCTGGCTTTGAGCTGTGGAAACGCTGTATTCTGTTTAAACTGGTCCAAACGGACAGAGGTTCGGTTCTGGTACCGGCTCGGTTCTGAAAAAGTTCGAACGAGTTGTTTAAATAGCTAGAAAGACGTTTTTGAGACCGGGGCGCCGACTCCGTGCAGCTGGGAGCTTATCGTTACATCTTTTAACAGAAAAAAGTGCATTTTGACAGTTTAAAAGACAAAAAGTTGACGGACTTGTTCAGATAAATCTAACATGCTAGTTGGGAAAGACGTTCTGCGATTGGTTGAAAAAGACCGTGTGTAATGTTTTGATTGGCTGACAGACGTGTCAGTAGTGACTAACTCTGACGTGTCAGGTCGTGTTGCTCTGTCATTGAACAATTCAGTCACGTGACCCGGAAATGAAAACTCGTTTTTCATAGGGAATAAAATCTGCTTTTTAAAGTTCAAAAACGCTTTAAAAGCTGTATTCTGATGCGTTGCTTTAGTTCTTCGAAGTCTAATTGCTAAAATTTTGCCACGTTTGTGTAAAAAATCCGTTCAGAAATGTTAGTTTTAACAGAGTCTAGCCGATGCTAATTTTAAGCTAACAGCTAACGACCGGACGCCACAGGAAGTCATAGCGACTCCTACTGGACAACACTAACAGTGTCTGAGTTAAAATTATTAAGGTTGTACTGCCACCTCCTGGGAAACTTGAGATCACAGGTTTCACTTCGCTTTCTAGGTTATTTTAGTGAAATTAAAAACGTATTTTCTTTCTGAAAGGCATTTTTGAGTTAATAAACGTTCCTCAAAGCTGAATAATCACTGTTATCTTGCATTTAAAAAGTTATTAAGGTATTTATGCAAAGAGGCATTTACCAAACACATTTTTATTCACTGGTAATTCCTTAAGGAAAAGGTACAAAATAAAAATTAGAAACTTTTTAAAAAAGAAACAGTTACAGATATTCACAGAGTTGGAAAAAGTTTACTCATTTGCTAAAAGATAATGCACGTTTAATTGATAAATCACTAAATAAGAGTAAATATATCAGACAAAGAGACTTTTCTGATTTTATTTATTTTGAAAAAACCTAAAACATTAAATTCTCCTATTTAATTTTTAAATAGAAGAAAAATGGCAAACGAAGAAGGAGAAGAGCATCCTTTCGACCCCCAACCAAATGATGATATCATTTTGGGGGCCTTACATATTTTAACAACTCCACTTATTGGCAAGCAAATACAGCAATTAGAACAACTCGATGAAATTCAAAGAGAACAAGAGCTGAGAAGTCTGGCAGCAGGAACATTAGTGTCAGAGAGTAAAAAGACTAGCCAGGAACGGTTAGCAAAAATCTCTCTGCTTCTAAAAGCAGAATTGGATGAACGGTCGGAACGCATTGTCTCACTGTCTAAAACACATGAGAGGGAGCTCTCAGATATGCAGGCGTTATTACAAACTCAATCTTATGACAAGATTAGTGAAAAAGACCGTCAATACCAAGCTGCGTGCTCAGACAATGAACAGCTACAAAAAGAGTTGCAGCTCGCAAAAATGGAGCTGGAAGAACGCAGAATGGATAAACACACATTACTGGAGCTATATATGCATTTACAAAGTGATTACCAAACGTCCCAAGAACATTTAAAAAAATGTGAGGAGAAACTAAAAGCAGCAACAGATAAAGGTAATGAAGAGGGGCAAGGTGGTCTGGAATCCAAACCAGACCCTGAACAGAGTCGGGATAATACACCAAAACCTCAACGACCTTTTTACTCACCCGGTGCTTTTAGACCCATCCAAACACCTACACAAACGGGCAGAGTAACACCCCCACTACCGACCACGCATGTGAGACCATTGATATCTTCTCCTTCAATGGATGATTTGCAAAAAATCTCAAAATATGTACAATGCTTTGTATCTGGACCGATGGGCTCATCTGGAACACAAGCGTACCTCAGAGATCTTGAGTTCAGATTGAGATCTTATCCTAATGCTACGCTAGAGGATAAGATCAGTCTGATATGGCTCACTTCGGACAGAGAGGTGTTTACCTTCATCGAGCGTCTACCTGATGCAACGAGAAAGGATTACAACCTTCTGTGTGAAGCTTTGATCAGAGAGTACGACTCCTGCACAGGACCAGCTGGGTACCCAGCCGCAGAAAAGGTCACGCAGGGTAAAGCTGAACATCCAAA
>NC_056508.1:7480138-7490804 GCF_014905685.2 Nematolebias whitei
GAGCCCAGCCCCCGGCAACCCCCCCGGGGCCCCAAACCCATACACCCGCCTCCACATCAACCCCAAGGCCCCACAAGGTCAGATCCCAGACTACCCACCCTCACTATGTAACGGAGCCGATCAAAGGAGCCCACAGAGATTGATCCAATGTGTCGGCAGATGCTGCTTCAAGACTGATATGATCTAACAGAAGATTTTTATACTGATTAATGCTAAGATTATTTTTATTTTTCCAATTCAGGAGTATGGTTTTCTTTGCGATGCATAAGGCAGTGAAAATCATGCGACATGTATTTTTTTCCAGGGTAACATCTTCCAAGATAGCCAATAAGCAAACAGACGGAGAGAGTGGAATATTACATTTCAGACATTTAGACAAGTCTTCACAAACCTGGACCCAGAACCTCTGAACGGGTGGGCAGAACCAGAGTGCATGGATATAATCATCAGGAATATTGCCTGTGCACTGTGAGCAGTTGTTAGATGATGTAAATCCCATCCGAAACATTCGCTGACCTGTATAATGTACTCTATAAAGAACTTTATACTGTATTAATTGTAAGTTGGAGATTCTAGTCATTTTAAATGTTCTTAAACATATTTGAGACCAGGTGTTTTGGTCAAAATTGATTGATAAATCTGACTCCCATTTTGCAACAGGTAACATTATGGAGTCATTGATTCTAGACAATTTCTTGTATATTTTAGATAATAATTTGGGGGATTTAAGATTAAGGAACTCTAACACACATATTGGTGTTTCTAACAAAGTTTTATTAAGCTTAAATTTCTTTTTTATGATAGACTTAATTTGTTGATATTCTAAGAAGTATTTATTTTCCATGTCAAATTGTATTATTAAATTATTAAATGGAATAAAGTCTACACCTTCATATATGTGTTCCAGACGTTCAATTCCCTTGACTCTCCAACCTGGGAAATTTAACATATTATTTTCTTGTAGGATGTCAGGATTGTTCCAGATGGGTGTATGTCTACAGGGGAGTAGTGAAGATTTTGTCATTTTCAAATACTCCCACCATGCTGTCAGAGAAGAGCTAATACTGATGCTTTTAAAGCAAACATGTCTTTTTATATTTGTGCTAATAAACGGTAGATCTGAAATCTTAATATTATTGCATAAAGTTTGTTCTATGTCTATCCAAGTTTCATCTAATGTATTTGGATTTAACCACTTTGAGATATATTGTAACCTATTGGCTAAATAGTAGTGATAGAAGTTGGGAAGTTCTAATCCTCCGGTATCTTTGGATTTCTGTAATGCTTTTAAGCTAATACGTGGAGTTTTGTTTTTCCAAAGGAATTTAGATATCAAAGAGTCCAGTGACTTAAACCATTCAGTTGAAGGTTTATTTGGAATCATTGAGAATAAATAGTTTATTCTCGGCAGGACCATCATTTTTACTGAGGCAACTCTTCCCATAAGTGATATGGGCAAAGATTTCCATCTAGTAAGATCATCTTCAATGTTCTTTAAAATTGGGATATGATTCAATCTTATTAAGTCTTCCAATCTAGGAGAAATATTAATGCCCAAGTATGTGATGTTACCTGATTGTAGTCGTTCATTGAGAGAAGTATTAAACACGCAGTTTATTGGAAGAGCTGTAGATTTTGACCAATTTATAGAATAATCAGAAACTTTTGAGAATGAGTTTATTAATTCGATAACATTAGATATTGAATTTTCTGTGTCATGATTGCGGTTTTGAGTAATGAACAAGGCTGGGAGTTTTTAAAAGCCAATGAATCTGAAATATTTGAAAGTTTCATTTTTATCATTACATTATGGAAAATAATGACCTTTATCACAATATGCTAATTTTTTGAGAAGGACCTGTAGTTGATAGTCACTCACAATACATATTCCAGCTGCTACTCAATGCACAAGATCTCTAATTAAAACTACCACGTTAATTATTGTAGTCAATTTTATTTGTCTGTTAGCAAATTATCTCATATCCTACAGGTCAGGTTTTATTGAAAGTATCAGAATGTAATAGCTGGATGTAAATCTACAATCGGAGTCGAGCTAATTCTAGCTGGGTGCCACAGCTAACTGACCTTAGCCAACACAAAAATTTTAGTTTAACAGGCACTGAGCTCAAATTTAAATTGGTAGTAGATGAAAGTGATTTACAGCCCATATACTGAGTGTCAGACTTCACAATATCACACAAGATTGTGCATAATGTTGCTTTCAGGATTTTACCAACGTAACTACAAGTCTGTCATCACGCATTCTTTCAAGAAATGCTTGGTCTTTCATTTATAAATGCAACTATAAACATCGAAAGATGTCTCTCAGTGATAGGCTGCTGGGAACAAAACACCTAGAGATTCAATTTGATTTTTTCCCCCCAGAGTTGTCTGTTATGTGTCAACAACAGTGGTTCTTTCCTTTATTATGTTTGAAATACTGTACTGTACTTCTACTTAAATTATTCTCATTTAAAGTTGTTGTTTTCTTTTGGCTGCATCCTTTTGCAGGGGTGGCCACAGCAAAGAAATTCTCATGAAAGATTTTGCAATTGTTTTACAGCAAACCTCCTCCTGATGCAATCTGGGCCTGATCCTGCAGCCTCAGATTACATAACTGACCACTGAGGTACTGCAGCCTCTTATTTCTTATTTAAATATTTAGACAAAAAAATTAAACATGAAAAAAGAGAAATACCAGAGGAAGTTACAGGATGTCACAGTTGAAAGAAGGTTTCTTTGGGGTTTTGGATAAAAATGGCTGAAGATTCATCATTCAGCAGCCAGTGAGTGATGAGTCACAGCCCCCAAAGGTATAAACTCCCACTGCTCCTTTGTTATCAGAGAGGCACTCTCTTCTTGGATTTCTGTTTGTAATAGGAGATCATTTTAAATTGAGCTTTAAAGTAATTACCATAACACTGAAGGAAAAAAAGTGAGGTACTTGGTGTATGTGCTCTATTGTCGTTACCTTCTCCTACTGAAAACTGTTTCAGTTAATATGAAGTATGTTTTTTTCAGCAGTTTGATGTGTGAAGATCTATTGTTTTTTAGCCAACAAAATAGCATTGAAAATCCAATTAGAACTTTTGATGAGACAGAAGAAATGGAACTGGTGAAGTTTCTCCAATGAAACTGAAACTATCAGGGATGTCTAACACTCTCCGATGATACCGTGGTTTCTAAAAATAATGACAAAGTTTGCATTGCTTTGAATAAAAGTGTTAACAAAGGCCACAATAATCTGTGCCATCAGTTCCTGATCTCTTCACTTCCTTGTGCAGTTTGGCCTTCTGTGCATGCTGTGTGTTGGTGGAGGGTAGGTGCATGTTGCTACATGCAGGGTTTGAGCCTGTATGACGAAGACGTTTCAAGACAAAGAAAACACATTTCACAAAAGCTGCCCAATTCTTATTGTATAACCACACTTATACACACACACACACACAAAACTAACTCATTTCTAAGGTTTCCTATGTCAGAACATGACAAAAATAAATCATTTAATCTTCAGCATTTCCTTAAATTCAGCAGTTACAGCTTGAAATTAATTCATAACACGTGGATTGTTTCAATGCTTATTTGACAAAATGCTGAATCATCAAATATAAAAAGCTAACCTTACCCTTGCTGCTTCCACAAGAAGAACAAAAGACAAGATGTAGCAGGCAAGTATTGTTAATCAAATAAATTGAATAATTAATAATCAACAACATTTGTGAATACACAAAGGTATCTATTGTTTCAGCCTTGCATCCAAACAGAAAGAGGTTTGTAGTAACCCCTAAATGGTATTCTTCAATAACAGGTTCCAGACAAAATCCTTCATTGCCTTTATTGCATTCTCATGTGGACAGCCTAAACATGTACTGAAAACAAAGATGATTAGTTGTTTTTATGCAATGTCACTACTACTGTTTTAGCACACTTTAATTAAATTTTTTTTTTTTTAACTTTTTGCTTGTTATGTTTGCACTTTGAGAGAAGTTGCTTTTAATCTCCGTGTATATTGGTATAGCGACAAAAAAGGGCATTCATTAATTCATTCATCATTCATGACATATTTCCACTCCTGCCTAAACTATGACTCCAATAATGTCAGATTATGCATATGATGCCAGTTGCTCAACTACAACAACACCTTTGTGAACTGTAAAAGTTCAATGAGCAGAAAAGGCTGATTAATAATAACGTGGTCCTACATACTGTAGAATAGAACAACAACAAAAAAACATTACATCAAATAATTTAAAGGCACAAAGGGTTTTATTACTTTACTGAACTAACAAGCACATGTGTTCAGGCTTCCGTTCCGTTTGTCCGATTAATCTGTGAGTAGGTGCCCTGTCAGCGTTTTGATTTTGTTTTGTTTAATAAATATTGCTTATTATCCCTCAAGCGTCTTCGTCATCCTCCTGCACGTGGGTTCAAACACACCTGACGGTCGAACGTGACATAATCCGGAGACCATTCTGAAGATGGAAGGAAGATGATTACTTTGTTTGAGTTTTTGGCTCATGAGGCAGAGAAGACCGCTCAGCGCGACAGAGAAAGGGTGGAGAGAATAAAGAATCCGTTTTGGGGGACCCACCTGGCCATTAAACCCGGGTCCTCAGCCTCTCCGTCTCACTCCTCCTCATCTGCTCGTCACGCTGCAGCACCCCGCTGCCCACCTCCACCTCGTTCTCCTCCTAGCTGTCCCGCACGATCGTCTGAGAGAGGGGGGCGAACCCTATATTGGTGGCCGCGTACGGTCTCTAAGAGAGATAGATTATGCCCCATCCTCCTCTTTAGACATTTTAGTGGATGAACAGATGTCTAAAGAGGTATGAATTATATGTGACACGAGGTTCTGTGCTGTTGAGATGGACGCTGCGTGTTGGCATGGTGGTCCGTGTTTTGAGCTTCAAGGGACATGATAAGTCATGCTTGTGGTGTTCAGAGAGCTGCAATAAAAGTCAATGTGTTCTTGTCAAAGCTGAAAAGTGTACATCTGTTTGTGTAACTAAGCTGGATGCTGTGGAAAAAAACGCTTTATTCTGTTTTAAACTGTAGCAAAAAGGGGGTTCTGCGTGTCTGACCCAGTTCTGTTTACTGGACTCGTTTTACCGAGTGGTGTTTTAAATGGATAAAACGCTGTTTTAAAGCTGGGCGCTGACTCAGACCACTGTTATATGCTGATTCGTTATATTTTTAACAGTAAATTGTGCATTTTTGAAGTTTAATGGGCGATAGTTGACCGGACTTTTCATGCTAACTGCTAGCTGGAGGCTAGTATTCACGGGCTGTGATTGGTTGAAAACCGCTGTTTGGGTCGCTTGGATTCGCTGAGAAGCTGGTGATGTATCTCTGTGCGTCCACTCCCTCTGATGTCAGATTGTGAAGCCAACCTCCGCTGTGCACGTGTCTGAAAAGTCACGTGACCCCGGAAATGAAGCTCGTTTTAACAGAGTCCGCCTTCGTGTTTGAAAATGCTAAATAAAGCCTGCCACTGTTCCAAAACTCATGTTTTCATGCAGATAAACGTGCTTGTGGACAACAGTTACGTTAAAAGCTTTAAAACCGTCCATAAAAATGTTGCAGAACCATGTTCGACCGTGTGTTAAAGCGTAGCTAACGGCTAACAGCCAGATGTCAACAGGACGGTTCACAGGAAGTTGTCATAGACTTCTGCTGGTAAAAGTAAGCTTATACCACCACCTGCTGTCGAAAATGGAGAATAACGGTTTTCCTGAAAGAAAGCTGATCACTTGCTTCATTTAAAAAAATTTTTTTTGTTAATCCAGCCTGGTTTTTGAGTTACTGTTTCAATAGCGAATTTCTGGTATATTAAACTGCTTGAGAGTGTTTAAAACTGAACTTTACTGTAAGACTTCTTAGAAAAATTGCAGGTTTATTAATTTTAAGTGCATTTGAGTGAATTAACACTGAACAGGCCTGGTTCTTGTATCTGTTAGATTTAAGCTCATTAAGTAACACTGCCAGAAGGAGGCATATACTTAGATTATTCATGCATTGGGGTAAAACCTACAAATAGGTGCCCATTCATTTGAAAAAGTTGGCATTTAACAGTACTGTTGATTGAACCCAAAGCTAAAATAGTGTATAAAGCTCACTGCTCACTTAAATACAAATATTTACCTGTTGAAAACACTAAGGTTGCAACTATTTAACCAGATAGGTTTTGCTGAACAGTGAATAACCATGGCAGATGTGACAGAAACAAATATTGATTGGTTGGAGAGAGCGTTAACGCTGCTAACAGAATCCTTACATCCATATGGTGAACAGGTGGACAGCATGAACTCAAAAGAGTTATTGGACGAGCTGAAGGATGTTGCAGAAGGTGTGACCTCTGCAACCATAACAAAGTCAAGCTATGACCAGCTAGCTAAATTAGCACTCTTGCTGAAAGCTAAATTTTATAGGGAGTCCAACGAAGCTGACGACCTTGCAATAAGGTTAAACAGCGAAACAGAGGAGTACCTCAAACTCGAGTCACAGTCTAAATTTGATCAGGAGACCTGGGCAAATGAATTAAAACGTGAGAGAGAGCTCTCACAAGCTCAGCTGTCATTACAAGCTGACTCATATGTGGAGAAGCTGAGGGAAAGAGACATTAAGTACCAGGCACTGGGTTCAGATAATGATGTTCTACAACGAAAGTTGCAGCTCACATCAAAAGATCTGGACGAGTGCAGATTGGAAAAGGCGGCGTTAGTCCAACAAGGCGTGCGTTTACAAAGTGAATGTCATACATCACAGGAACGCTTAAAAGCCTGTGAGGCGAAACTAGCCGCTACAACAAATGAGATTTCTGACGTGGGGCAAGGTTGTCTGGAACTCAAAGACGAACACGGTCAGAGTCCAGGTCACCTACCACCACCTCAGAAGGATTTTGCTGTACCTCCTGCTCTTAATCCCCTTCCGTCACCTCCACATGAGTCTAGTGACACAACTCCACGTGCCATTTTGGTTCCTACGGTACCGATAATACAGCCTTTGCTCTCAATTTCGGATTTGTACAAAATAGCAAAATATGTCAATCGCTTTGAGCCAGGGCCGTTGGGTTCAACTGACACTAAGGCCTATCTGAACAACCTTGACTTCCAATTAAGAAGCTATCCTAACGCTACAGTTGAGGATAAAGTAGGTTTGATCAGGCTCACTTCATCCAGGACAGTGTTTTCCTTTATAGAGTGTCAACCTTATGCCACAAGAAAGGATTACCGCCTGTTATGTGCTGCTCTTATGAAAGAGTATTCCCGTTGCGCGGGACCTGGCGGTTATCCAGCCACCGACAAGGTCATGCAAGGTAAGAATGAACACCCAAGGTCATATTATTCCAGGATTTTGCAGGCTTATTTTGGTTTCAGGAACGAGTCCGGCATGGAGGAGGAGGAACCGTTTAAGTACGTGTTCAGCAAAAATCTCCACCCTGACATAAGTATGTCAGTGCAAATGATGGCTAATTTCAAAGAGAGATCCATCAGTGAGATAAAAAGTTGTGCTGTGAATGTCTTTGAAGTCCGTTCACAGGCCAAAACACCCATTAAGGTGTTCCCAGGTGAGAGGATTCCTGCCCAGTCATTAGAATAGGAAGGGACGTGAGCTTCGACTCCCCCTCCCAAAAAAGGCGAGAGAAAACGAGGTTTTCCAGCAGCCAAACCACAACAGGTGAGTGCCCCCTGGTCCAGACGGGATCCTAAATGGTTTCCCAAGGAACCAGAGGATGAACGGATGTACCAGAAGGGGGGCGAACGCCCTAAGGGTAAAAAGTATGGCACCGAAAGTGGCCCATACAAACTGGGATCCCACTGGGAACCCCGGGGGGGGGGGGGGGGGGGACTTTTTCCCCACCACGTCGGGCTGTACAGCCTGAGACGAAAAAGAAACAGAAGCAGGTCCAGAAAGAGAGCCGCAGTCCTCTGAGCTCGGACTAGACAAAAAGGGTGCATCAGTTGTTGGACTTGTTAGAAGGTGTTGCCACGGTCAAACAACCCAACGCATTGTTTGGCAATATCATTGCTGATAAGTCAGAGCACACAGACAACACCGTTACTGCTGTCACAGACAGTCACCATGACGCTGTTGTTGTAAACTCTGACACGCCCTCACCTAAAAAAGGGGGGATACATTCACATGTCACCGACGGTGACCCGTCACAAACTGAAACCTCAGAAATAGCAACAGCTGTGCTAATATTTCAGTCCAAACAGGGTGACACAAACAACAACGTTGCCGCTGTCATAGACAGCCACCAAGACCTTGTTGTTACAAACAATGGGAGCCCCTCAACACAGGGTGAGTGGGTGATCTCATACATCAATGACGGAGGCCCGTCAAAAGCCGAACTCCCAGGGGCAGCAGCAACTGCACCAATGGTTTGGAAAAACCAGGATTACACAGGTGAAGGTAGACGTGAGAAGAAACGTCGGCCAAAACCTACAAGGTTCCTATGTAACCTAATCAGAAAGGGGTCGCTAAAAAAGCTTACCTGTCGATCACACTTGAAGGGTTTTAAAGAGGATTACAAGTCAAGAAAATAGCAGGAATGTTTTAGAAACGTCCCGTACAGACAGAAGACATGTTATGGTGAAGTGGGAGGAAGAGAGGCCAGTAGCTTCTTGTTTACCATCTGCTAGGTTTAAAAACACGACACTTCGTTATAATAACTTCTTTCTGACTTTCGACCAACATCACTACTCTCTCATTCAGACAGAAGATCAAAAATGCATAATTACTTTGTAAAATAGACATTTAACTTGATTTCTAATTTAAGTGAGGATTAAAAATCATTAATACTGTTTCACAGTTGATTTAAAATGAGTGGTTCCCTTCAACATTTAGAAATGGTATGAACTAAACACACATTTGATTTATCAAGATATTGTACAATAGTAATGATAATTGTAGATGAACATATGCTGTATATATTCATAAATTAAATGGATTCTTTCATTTTTCTGGACTGGATAATATCGTGCATTGAATTATTAAACATGTAACGTGAGACGTTAATTATCTTTGACTCACCAACGACTGTGGTTCACTACATAATATAGAAGAAGAGTGTTCTTTCAATTGATTACTTCAGGATACAATTGTATTTCTGGATTCCAATCAATGAAATAACAGTTCCTGTCCCATGAAGGTCCTCAGAGGCAAGTTTTGGTCGGAGGCCGAGTTCACTACACTGGTCCTCCCTGAATCCAGCGCATGGAGGAGAGAGCTTCGCAAGCGAGGGGGAAGCCCAGCCCTCGGTCGCCGGTTGAACGGCGGAAGATTTCGCTTGGGGGGAGGTACCCGTGTCCACGAGAGGAGCGGTCCGGCTCTCGCTTGCTCGAGGAGCGAGGGGGAAGTTCGCTGGGGGAGAGGAACCCATGCCCACACTTGGCGGAGGCGCAGTCCAGCCCTCCCTCACTGGAAGAGCTGGAACGGTGGCAGGCTTCTCTGGTGGCAATGTATCTTGGTCCGCCCAGTTGCGAGGAGGTCCAGGCGGACACTCCCCCATCTCCTGCTGCAACTCCTTCTCTGCCACCTACTGCAGCAGCCCTGACCCCATCTCCTGCAGCTGCAGCTCCGGACCCTGTCCCTGCAGCTCTGGTCCCCGTTCCTGGTTCTCCAGCTGCAGCCCCGTCTCTGGTCACCATTCCTGGTTCTCCAGCTGTAGTCCTGGTACCCGACTCTCCTGCAGCAGTCCTGACTCCACCACCACCTGCTGCAGATCTGATCCTCAGCTCTTTGGCTGAGGTCCACGCTCCCGGCTCTTCAGCTGAGCTCCACTCTACCGCAGAAGATCCCGGCCAGCCTTAAGTCATCGCTCTCGACTCTTCTGCTGAGGTCCTCGCTCCGGGCCCTTCGGCTGAGGTCCTCGCTCCTGGCTCACCTGAGGTCCTTGCTCCCAGCTTGTCTTCGGCTGAGGTCCTTGCTCCCGGCTCTTCTTCGCCTGAGGTCCTTGCTCCCGGCTCGCCTAAGGTCTTCACTCTGGGCTCAACCACAGAAGAGTCCAGCCCGTCTGTAGTCTTCGCTCCCGGCCCGCCTGCAGATGTGTCCGCTCCTGGCCCGCCTGAAGAGGTCCTCACCCCTGGTCCGCCCGAAGAGGTCCTTGCCTGCTTGAGTCCAGGTGGCCACAGGTGGACGCCCCTGTAGCCCACAGATGAACGGTCTCCTAGCTACCTCTCGGGACCATGGTCTGGGGATGGACGGTTCCCAGGCTGCCCTCCTGATCCCCTGCCTCATTGGAGATGATCATCGGACCACCCACCTGAACATCAGACTTGCCTGGGACTGTCTCCGGACCGTCCACCTTGACCCTGAGTTGGGGTCTTAGGTTTTTGTGTTTGGTGTTTCCCAGGTTTTCCTGTTGGGTTTTTTTTTTTTTTTTGGTCCTGTGTCTACTCGTCTTGCTCTGTCCTTTTATCCCACCTCCCACCCAAGCTGGATGTAGCATGTCCTTGGGATGTCAGGAACCATCCCTTGAGTGGGGGGTACTATAGGGTTTTTGTCCTGTCTCTGTCTGTTTTCTCATGTTTCCTGATTCAGCTCTCTGTGTTTTCCCTCCTTGTGTTCAGCCCCTGTCCCAACTGTGTCTCATGTTAATGACCTCAGGTGTCTGTTGTAGAGAGACTAGATATCCTGAGATATTCACCTGATTAAAACGGAT
>NC_056508.1:7490904-7495245 GCF_014905685.2 Nematolebias whitei
TCAGCGGCCATCAGCAAGGCAGGCTGCAGGCAGTGGGACCCTTACAGAGCTCTGGCAGCATAAAAACTCCACAGGGTGTTGGGAACCTGTGATGGTTCTTCAGGCCACTTATTATTGACATAATTACATACAGTCTGTAAATCTGCATCTTGACGGGTGGCTCGTCTGATGGCATCCAATCTGTCTTTTGTTATCGGCCTAATTTCAATCACTGCCTGTACATATGCTCTGACATCATCTTCTATGTCTGATTCACCACTGATTGGTAAAGGGTTGCGTGACAATGTGTCAGCCCCAATGAGTTGTTTTCCTGGTACATGGCATGCTTCTGCGTTGAACTTCATCAGCCTCATCAAGTCAAGTCATATTTATTTATAGAGCACAATTTAAAACAGATAGACTGTTATCAAAGTGCTTAACACTAAGGGTAACACTGAGAAATAAAAAGCAGTAAGAATATACCTTAAAAAATTAAAACAACAGCATTAAAATGAAGACATGGAACAAGATATACTAAATCAACTCACACAGTATGAAACGCCAGAGAGAACAGATATGTTTTTAGCAGGGATTTGAACACAGGAAGGGAGGTGGCATGCCTAATGTTGGGGGGTAGGTTGTTCCACAGTTTGGGACCCATGACTGAAAACGCCCGATCTCCTCGGAGCTTCAGTCGTGTTTTTGGAACAACCAAAAGCAGCTGATCGGATGATGTCAGAGCCCGAGAGGGAACATATGGTTCCAGTAGCTCAGAGAGGTAGATGGGTGCGAGGCCATTTAGGCACTTATAGGTCAGGAGGAGAATTTTGAAATCAATCCTAGTTCTCACAGGAAGCCAGTGTAGGGAGGACAGAACTGGTGTGATGTGCTCATACCTCGGTGTACCGGTTAAGAGCCGAGCTGCAGCATTCTGGAGGAGCTGTAGCCGTGAGATAGAGGCCTGGCTGACCCCAGCATACAGTGAATTACAATAGTCCAGGCGGGTTGTGATGAATGCATGGACTAGTGTCTCAAGGTCGGGTCTAGACAGCACTGGCTTGAGCTTAGCTACCTGCCGCAGTTGGAAGAAGCTTCTCTGCAGAACTGATCTGTTTGTCGAACTTAAAATCCGAGTCAAAAACCACTCCAAGGTTTTTAACAGAGTGCTTCAGATAAGGCTGAAGGGAGTCCAGGTTCACAGGATAAGAGGTGGTAGCTGAACTAGGGCTAAAGACAATGACTTCAGTCTTCTGGTCGTTAAAACTTAGAAAATCTGAAGCCATCCATGTCTTAATGTCGTCCAGACATTTGAGGAGAGGGTGGACGGAACAAGCACCGGTTGGTTTCAGTGGCAGGTAGATCTGACAGTCATCGGCGTAGCAATGGAATGGAATACCATGTTTTCTTAGGATCGACCCCAGCGGAAGCAGATAGAGTGAAAATAGAAGGGGTCCGAGAATCGAGCCCTGCGGGACACCGCAGGAAAGAGGCATTGAAGTCGATAGATTTTTACCCACCTTCACACAAAAACTCCTGTCAGAGAGATATGAGCGGAACCAGTGTAATGCAGCACCTGTAATCCCAACCCAGTGTTCAAGCCGAGAGATGAGGATACTGTGGTCATAAGTATCGAAAGCGGCAGTAAGATCGAGGAGTACAAGAGCCACAAAATGACCAGAATCATTTGCTGTTAAAATGTCATTACAAACCCTAACCAAAGCTGTTTCGGTGCTGTGGAGCTGCTTGAAACCAGACTGAAAGACCTCAAAGATTTTGTTCTCAGTTAAAAACTGATTTAACTGAGTAAAAACTACTTTTTCCAGGATTTTGGACAGAAAGGGGAGTTTTGAGATTGGCCTGTAATTTGAGCAGGCTGAAGGGTCAAGACCAGGTTTCTTAATTAACGGTGTGACTACTGCATGTTTGAACGCCTCTGGGACCACGCTTGTAGCAATACTACTGTTTAGTATTGTTAGAACAGCAGGCCCAATCACTGCTAGAACCTGTTTGAACAATGCTGCTGGGATGGGGTCCAATGGTGATCCTGATGGCTTCATATGACCAGCAACTTTGTTTAACAATGGGAGTGTGATTGGTTTGAATTGCCTGAAAGTAGCAGAACACGAAACAAAAGCTGATGGGTCGACTAAGGAGCGGGGGATGGAGGCCCTGATCAACTCCACTTTGTTAACAAAGAATTTAGTGAAGTCATTGCAGGTGTCAACAGAGGCCTCCATACATGAATACGAAGGGACATTTAGAATGGAATTTACTGTTGTGAATAGGGCGCGGGGGTTGTGTCTATTTGAGTTGATGAGTTGGGAGAAATATTTGTTTTTTTCAGATTTGACAGTGTTCTGGTAATTTTTTAAACAGGTTTTGAGCAAAATGAAAGAAACCTGGAGATGGTCCTTTTTCCACCTGCGCTCAGCTTTCCTGCACAGGCGTCTCGCTGCCCTGGTGGTCTCATTTATCCATGGGTACTGGGCTCTCCTTGGTTTCCTGACTTTTAGTGGAGCCACCAGATCCAAGATCTTAGTGCAGGTCACATTGTGGTTACTAAGCAGCTCCTGAGCACCGACACAGGCAGAGGTTTCAGGTGTTGTAGCAGCAGCTGTAATAAAGGCAGAGGAAAAATGAGCAGCAGTTGAAGGGTTAAATACACGACAAGTCCTGGGTGGAGCGGGAGATTTAGAGACATGAGCAAGAGGTATTACAAATGAGATTGGTTTGTGATCAGACATGACAGCATCCCCATTTTCCAGATTTAGCACAGAGACACCACAAGACAGAACAATATCAAGAGTGTGACCCTGATGGTGTGTGGGGCCGACAACATTTTGCACCAGGTTTAAAGAGTGGATCAGATTTAGAAAGTCCTGAACCAAAGGCTTTTCAGGGCAACAGACATGCACATTGAAGTCCCCTAGAATCAGCACACGGTCGTATTTTAACAGTATTGCAGTGAGAAAGACAGACAGTTCACTGATGAAGCCTGTGGAGGATTTGGGCGGTCGATAAAGCACCGCAATCAACATGGGGTTGGAGCGGCCCAGTTCAAAATGCAGCAGTTCAAAGGTCTGAAAAGATGGTGTCTGTAACAGTCTGCATTTCCAGATTTTCTTAAAAACAGCCAACACTCCTCCACCTCTTCCAGATGACCTCGGGCAATTAAGAAAAGTACAATCAGCAGGCACCAGTTCAGAAAACACACTTGACTCACCCGGAGGAAGCCAAGTCTCCGTCAGAAACATGAAATCCAGATTATTTGTGCAGAAAAAGTCATTCATGATGAAGGTTTTGTTTGTTAAAGACCTCACATTGAGGAGAGCAAACCTTGTTGGGTCAGCAGCTGAGGGAGAAGTTGAGGGGGGGGGGGGGGGGCGCAGATAAGCGGTTTTGGTTTGTTTACGTCGGGTCCTCGCCTCCTCCGGCCGGAGAAAGTGCAGCCGGGACGAACAACCGGAAACCGGGAGCCGCCGGACACAGCAGGGTCGTTGGTACGATCCAATGGGGCAGCAGATGGTTTTGCTGTTGGACCCGGGTTGGTTTCGGTTTGCTGTATACGGTTGGAAACACCGCAGCTGGGCGCGCGCTCGCTACACGCACGCTCGCTGCACGCCTCCGACCCGATGTTCTGCAGCAGGCAGGACTCCGCGAAGCATCCAGGTGTTGAAACCTCATTCTGGTGGACAGCTGTAGCTGAGGAACGAGCGAGGCTAGCTTTGAGCCTCACGAGGCGGCCAGCACGTCTCCCACGGCGACGAGAGCGATGTTTTCGTGCAGGCACGAAAGCCGCGCGCTGGAGATACCCAGGTACGTTCCCAAGCAGCGGAGGTGGGGGCCCAGAACCCCGATCAAAATGTTCATAGGAGGCGAGATAAGTGGTGGAAAATTGTAGATTGAGCAGTTGCTGGCGATCATACACCAGTAGTGAGCTGATCTTATTGAAGGAAAATGATAAAAATAGCAAAAAAAGAAACAGAGTGGACAGAGGTGAACGGCAAGCCACCAGCTCGGGCGCCATCTTGGAACATCTCATCAGGAGTCTTTGACACCTGATAGGTGCCTTGTCCAAATCATAAGAGTTTATTAGTGGGACAAGCGGCTTGTGGTCAGTTTGGAGACAAAACTTTTTCATACCCTGTAAGTATCTTGAAAACTTTTCACATGCCCACCCACTTGTAAGACATTCTTTTTCAATTTGTGAATACCTATGTTCAGTCTCAGTCAGCGTTCTAGAAGAGTAGGCCACAGGTCGAAGCCCTTCTCCATGCTCCTGGTAAAGAGCAGCCCCCAGACCATGGCTGCTGGTATCAGCACTGACTACTGTTGGTTTGTTTGCATCATAATATGCAAGGA
>NC_056508.1:7495345-7496410 GCF_014905685.2 Nematolebias whitei
TCTTGTTCAACTTCAGACCTGAAGCTCTGATAGTTTGCATGACTGCTTTGAGATTTTGGTCATGATCCTCTTTATCTTTTCCAAAGACTAATATATCATCCATAACAACCACAGTTCCTTCATGATTCTTTAGTAGAGAGCGCATCTTTTCTTGAAATACTTCTGGAGTAGAGGTGATGCCAAAGGGTAGCCTCCGGAAACAGAACCGACCCACTGGAAAGGTTGTGAGTTTCCTGCTGGTATCATCGAGTGGTATTTGCCAAAATCCACTTGAGGCATCCATTGTAGAAAACACTGTAGCTCCTGTTAATCTAGGTGCAATGTCTTCCAGTACTGGCAACACAAATCTTTCTTGTTTCACAGCTTTATTAAGCTTGGTTAAATCCACACATATCCTAACTCTTCTGTCCCTTTTAAGGACCGGCACCATAGAGGCACACCAGTCCGTTGCCTCCTTGACTTCCTCAATGATGCCTAATGACTGCATTCGCTTTAATTCCTCTTCCACTTGTGGCAATATAGGGAATGGAATGCGTCGGGGAGTGGAAACACTGTATGGTTTAACATCAGGATGAATCTCTATTTTCACAGGTGAGCAACTTAACAGTCCAATATCACCAAAAACATCATCAAATAATTCAACTCCATCCACTCTGCGAACAAGCCCCATTTTCACAGCTGCTTCACGTCCAAGCAGGTTAGTGGAAAAAGAACCTTTCATCACATAAATCCAGATTGAATGTTGAGCATTATTTTTCACACAGTCAGCTAGAAACTTGCCTCTGCAGGTGAGTTTCCCTCCAGGACTCATGAAGACTGCTTTTGTGGCTCTTAGATCTGGGCTGTCAGGTAGGCTTTGGTATGCGTGTTCAGATATAACAGTTATATCAGCCCCTGTGTCAATCCTGAATCCTATTGCTGTGCCATTCACCTCTAAGTTTGTGAACCACCGGTCTCTATCTTGCTCTGTATGTTCAGTAATGGTTCCTAAAAACCACACATCACCCTCATCCAGGTCTTTGTGCTTTTCACTGCTCCAACAAGTTTGGTTTTGCATACGCCTCC
>NC_056508.1:7496510-7502400 GCF_014905685.2 Nematolebias whitei
ATACGCCTCCAAAATGTCCTATTTTATTGCACCTATGGCAACGTTTTCCTCTTGCAGGACACTGTCCAGCCTCATGCAACCTCCCACACCTTGAACAGGGGTCAGACTTTAAAGCTCTTCTGTTATATTGGGTGTTTCTAGCTTTATACTGTTTTGTCCTGTTAAATGGCTGGAACTGTTTGAGTTTTCGGGTTACTGCATTTACTTCACACTCAGCCGCTCTGGCCTCTGCATTTTGCATTTTTATTAGTTCTGACTGGCAAGCAATACTGATGGCTTTTTCGAGTGTCAAATCCACTTCAAGCTGTAGCTTTTGAGAAACATCATTATCCAGAATACCTATGACAATGCGGTCACGTATTTGTTCATCTTTGGTAGTTCCAAAATCACAATATTCAGCCAATTCATAAAGGCGCCTGACAAAAGACTCCACACTCTCCCCCTGTTGCTGGGAGCGTGTATGAAAGCATGCACGTTCATGTATCGTGTTTCTTTTAGGCACAAAATGTTCATCAAACCGCTGCATAATTGCTTCATAATAGTCGTCTTCATCATTAGTTGTGAATGTGAAGGTGGTAAATATTGGCTCTGCCTCTTGGCCCATCGCGTACAAAAGTGTTAAAAAAGTATTAACTTGTACATCACCATCTTCCTGGTCAAGCTTTTTAGCAATCCGATAGCGGGAGAAGCGCTGCTTCCAGGCGGGCCACGCTGATGCCTGGGTGAAGTCAAACGGCTCCGGCGGATGAAACTTCGCCATTTTGACGCTTTAATCTTTCCTTTTCTCAAGCGGTCTAGTTCGCCACTTCTGACTCCATGTCATGAAGTCAAGTCACTCTTCATGGGTTTTCATTCAGCCACTTTATTTGTCAGTCTTCATCAGCTTTAGCTCTCTCCCTAACTACGTCCCCTCATTATATCCACAGGTGTTATATAATTAGTTGCATTTCATCCTCATCCATTATGTCCCTGTCTTATATTGCAGTGCCCCCTAGTGGCTAAACAAGACTATTAGTAAATCACATTACACTGAGCAAGCACAGTGGCCAGAGTGGAAAGAAAAAACTCCATTTTAAAAGGAAGAAACCTCCAGCAGAACCAGTCTCAGGACAAGCGGCCATCTGCTTTGACCGGCTGGTTGAGAGGATAGGAAGGACAGACAGACGAACACAGAATGGTAGGTCCAGGTATAGGTCCAGGTGTGTCTGAAAGACAAAAAAACACATGTTAAGGATAGAAAAAATAATTACAAATACAAAACAGGTTGAGCGGAGTAAGTAAAGACAGTAGTAAAGTGAAAATTATGGTCAGTTTGTCCTCCAGCAGTCTAAGCCTATAGCAGCATAACTAAGGGACAGCTCAGGAAACCCAAGCCGACCCTAACTATAGGATTTATCAAAAAGGAAAGTCTTGAGCCTAATTTTAAAACTGGATAATGTGTCAGCATCACGGACAGAGATTGGAATTTGGTTCCACAAGAGAGGAGCCTGATAACTGAAAGATCTGCATCCCATTCTGTTTTTATAAATTCTAGGAACCACAAGTAAACCTGCAGTCTGAGAGCGAAGTGCTCTGTTAGGAAAATATGGAACAATGAGATCTGTAATATAAGATGGAGCCAGGTTGTTGACAGTTTTGTAGGTTAGAAGTAAGATTTTGAATTCTATTCTGGATTTGACAGGAAGACAATCGAGAGAAGCTAAAACTGGAGAGATATGATCTCTCCTACTAACTCTGGTTAAAACTCTGGCAGCAGCATTTTGGATCAACTGAAGACGTTTTAAAGACGTATTTGGACATCCAGATAATAAACCATTGCAATAGTCCAGTCTAGATGTGACAAATGCATGGACCAGATTTTCTGCATCATTTTTAGATAAGATGTTTCTAATTTTAGTGATATTAAGCAGGTGGAAGAAGGCAGTTCTAGTAACATTTTTAATGTGGGGGATAAAAGACATGCCCTGATCAAAAATAACAGAGATTTTTAACATTAGAGCTGGAGAACAGATTAATGCCATCTAAGGAGGGAGAAAGACTGAAAAATTCATTCCTAAGGTGCTCCGGTCCAAAAACCAAAACCTCAGTCTTGTTTGTGTTTAAAAGGAGAAAAATAAGGGTTATCCAGGTTTTTATGTCTTTAAGACATGCTTGTAGTCTAAATAGCTGATTGGATTTATTGGGTTTAATGGACAAATATAATTGTGTGTCATCAGCATAACAATGAAAATTTATCCCATGCTGTTTAATAACTTTACCTAATGGAAGCATATATAAAGTAAAGAGTATTGGCCCAAGCACTGAGCCCTGAGGAACTCCATGACTAACTTTGGTGTATGAAGAAGATTTATTATTTACATTTACAAATTGGAATCTATCAAATAGATATGATTTAAACCATTTTAGAGCTGTTCCTGTAATCCCAATATCATATTCAAGCCTCTGTAGTAAAATATTGTGATCAACTGTATCAAATGCAGCACTGAGGTCTAACAGGACCAGTATAGACACAAGTCCATTGTCTGAGGCCATGAGAATATCATTAGTGACTTTTACTAGTGCTGTTTCTGTGCTATGATGAGCTCTAAACCCTGACTGAAACTCTTAAAACAGATTATTTCTTTGTAGATATTCACGCAACTGACCTGCAACTATTTTCTCTAGAATTTTTGAGATGAAAGTTAGATTAGATATAGGTCTACAGTTGGCCAGAATTTCTGAATCAAGATCAGACTTTTTAAGTAAAGGTTTAATTACAGCAACCTTAAAGCTCTGTGGTACATAACCATCCATTAAAGACAAATTAAGTAGATCCAAAATGTGGACATTAATTAGGGGAAATACCTCTTTAAACAGTCTGGTTGGGATCTAGCAGACATGTGGATGGTTTGGATGAGGTTATTATTTTTGACAATTCAGAGAGCTCAACAGGACAAAAACTGTCCAAACATAAATCAGGCTCTAGTGAAATTTTTAAAGTCGCCTAGTGAGGGTAAAAAGCTGATCCAGTGTTCCACGGCCAGGACGGATCCTGCATTGTTCCTCCTGGATCTGAGGTTCGACCAACAATTGATTCACTTCTCCAGTACCCCTGAATAGACCTTACCATGGAGGCTAAGGAGAGTTATGCCCCTATAATTGGAGCACACTCTACGATCCCCCTTTTTAAAGAGGGACCACCACCCTAGTCTGACAATCCAGTGGCAGTGCCCCCAATGTCCACACAATATTGCAAAGGCCTGTCAACCAACACAGCTCCACAACATCCAGAGCATTAAGGAAATCAGGGTGAATCTCATCCACCCCAAGCCCTACCACCGTAGAGCTTATTAACTGCCTTGATGACCTCAGCCACAGTTATGGACAGACAAACCCCAAAGTCCCCCAACTCAGCTTCCTCCGTGAAAGACATGCCTGTAGGATTGAGAAAGTCTGAGAAGTGTTCTTCAACCTCCCGACAATATCACTGGTTGAGGTCAACAGCACCCCACCTTCAATGAACACAGTGTTAGTAAAGTGCTACCTTCCCCTCCTCAGCCACCTGATGATTTGCCAGAATCTCCTCGGAGCCAACCGAGAGTTTCTATTCAAGGCATCACTGAACTCCTCCCACATCCCAACTTTTGCCTCAGCAACAGCCAAGGCTGCAGAACACTTGGCCCTCCGGTGCTTCTCAGCTGTCTCCGGAGTCCCACCAGCCATCAAGGTCCAATAGGGCTCCTTCTTCAGCTGGACAGCCTCCCTAACCTGAGTTGCCCACAACTGAGTTTGAGGATGGCCATCTTAAGAAACACCGACAACCTTGCGGCCACAGCTCAAGGTAGAACCTCAACAATCGAGGTGCGGAACATGTCCCACTTGGACTCAATATCCCCCGCCTCAGTTACGATGTGGTTAAAGCTCTCCCAGAGCTGTGAGTTGAAGATCTTTCTGAGGGTTGTTTTTTTTCTGCCATGCATACCCAGCAAATCCTCAATACATGTTTGGGTCTACCTGGTCTGTCTGGCATCTTCCCCCACCATCTGACCCAACTCACTAGGTGGTGATTGGTTAAATGGTAAATGGTAAATGGACTGGACTTATATAGCACCTTTCTATCTTATTGAGATACTCAAAGCACTTTACACTACAATCTGTGTCCTCATTTACCCATTCATACAGCACTCTACTAGATCTCTACAAAGCTAATTGAACAAATAATTCTAAAGAGACTAATCAGTGCTTTATCACATTCATACACCGATGGGACACACATCAGAGGCATTGAGGGATTCAGTGTCTTGCCCTGAGACACTTCGGCATGTGACTGCTGGTGGATTCAAACCCCCAACTCTTGCATTGGAGGACGACTGCTCTAACCACCCAGCCACAGCTGCCCAAAGCCGATTAGTTGACAGCTCAGGTCCTCTCTTGACCTGAATATCCAAAACAAACAAGCAAGTCAAATGACATGACTATAAAGTCAAGAATCGATCTACAACCTGGGGTGTCCTGGTGCCAACTGCATTTATGGACACCCTTATGTTCAAACATGGTGTTTGTGGTGGACAAACTGTGAATAGCACAGAAGTCCAACAAAAGAACATGGCTTGGGTTCAGATCAGAGAGGATGTTCCTCCCAGTCATGCCCCTCTAGGTCACACTGCCATTACCCACGTGGACATTGAAATAAAGGAGTCCCCAGCTGAAGCATTTTCCAGCACTCCCACCAAGGACTTCAAGAAGGCCTGATACTCTGAACTGCCATTTGGCACATAGGTGCAAACAACAATCAGAGCCTGTCCCCCCACTCAAAGGTGCAGGAAAGCCACCCTTTCATCCACCAGGGAAAACTCCAACTCACAGGCACCAAGTCAGGGGGCTAAAAGTAGACCCACACCAGCTCTGTGCCTCTCACCATCGGCATCTCCAGAGTGGAATAAAGTCCACTCGCTCTCAAGGAGATTGGTTTGAGAACCCAGGCTGTGGGTCGAGGTGAGCCCAACTATATCTAATCGGTACCTCTCAACCTCATGCACAAGCTCAGACTCCTTCACCACCAGACAGGTTACATGCCATGTCTCAAGAGCCAGCTTTGGTAAGCCAGGGTCAGGGCGCCAAGGCCCCACCTTCAGCCATTGCCCATGGCATCATGCACCAAACTCGTATGGGCCCTCCTGCAGGTGGTGGGCCTACAGGAAAGCAAAACCATGTTGCTCATTTGGGCTGAGCCCAACTGGGACTGATGGGTAGATACCCAGTTACAGGCGCTCTACGACAAGCCCCTCCTCCAGGCCTGGCTCCAGGGTGGGGTCCTGGTAACCCACACGAGCATCACTGACAGTGTTGCCAGACTGGGCGGTTTACTGCCAATTGAGCGGTTTTCATTCTGATTTTGCGGGTAAAAATTGCTTCGGGGGGGTGTGGATAATTTGGGCTGATTTGGAGTCAGATCGGCAGTTTTTGAGTTAACCTATTAAACACATTTCAAACAATCATTCATCATTATTTTATAGCAAAGCTCCCCTGACCTTTCTCCATTACTGATTGGCTATTGTCATCTGCCAGCGCATTCACAACAGAGAACTGGTGAGGCATTTTTAGCAGACACCTCGTTGAGCAGGCTGACATGTTGCAGCAGTACGTTGGAGCATCTGCCATACTGAATGTGGCAGAACTGTATTCTTTGGAGTGTTTACAACTACTAATGTGTGTGTAACACTATTACTGTGGTGATAAATATAGAAATATTCATATTTAACATTTAATCTGTGTCTATAATAACCAGATCCTGAAATGTGATGTGTGGATTTTCTGGATAAAGAACACTAGCATTCACATTTAACTGATTTTGATTACGTAATCACACACACACACACACACACACACACACACACACACACACACACAC
>NC_056508.1:7502410-7507217 GCF_014905685.2 Nematolebias whitei
ACACACACACACACACACACACACACACACACACACACACACACACATATATGGACTGTACTTATATAGCGCCTTTCTATCTTATCAAGATACTCAAAGCACTTTACACTACAATCTGTGTCCTCATTTACCCATTCATACAGCACTGTACTAGATCTCTAAAAAGCTAATTGAACAAATAATTCCAAAGAGACTAATCAGAGCTTTATCACATTCATACACTGATGGGACACACATCAGAGGCAACGAGGGGTTCCATGTCTTGCCCAGGGACACTTTGACATGTGATTGCTGGTGGATTCAAACCCCCAACTCTTGCATTGAAGGACGACTGCTCTAACTATTCAGCCACAGCCGCCTATATATATATTTATACACACACACACGCACGCACGCACGCACGCACGCACACACACACACACACACATGGGTTTGTTTAGCTATCTTTATGGGGCCTTTGCATTGACTTCCATTCAATCAACCTTTATTTATACAGGTAAATCCCATTGAGCCTCGAGGACTCATTTACAAGAGAGACCTGATTTCAACAAAGAAAGATGACAACAATGGACAACAGCAACAACAATAAACAGTTATAAAAAAGCATACTACAGGTTTTTTTTTTTTGTTTGTTTGTTTTTTGTTTTTTTAACAAATAGGATGGCTAAAAGGAAAAGGTAACAAAACAAAAAACAGCTAGATTCCAAGACAAATGTAGAAAACTAACAACAGGAACATGTCAGCATTGGACCCTGCCAGGTGTCCAACAGATTTTTAAAGACACTTAGAGAGGTCAAGGTCGAGAGCTTCAAATCTTTTTGTAAGATATTCCAGGAAACAGGAGCGGAATAGGAGAAGGCCCTTTTGCCTAGTTCAGTCCTCATTGAGGGAACACTGCAGGTAATAATGTCCTGAGAGCGCACTCCGTAGCTGCACTCACGCAGAGACATGTAGGAGGAGATGTATGAAGGCAGCAGACCAAGACGTGATTTAAAGATGAAAATATACCAGTGAATACAGGGTGCAGTGGTGGGTACGATAATCACAGCCAGTTATGAATCTTAGTGCACCATGATAGACAGCATCCAACATCTGCAGGGTTCTTGTAGGAGCGTTCATGTAAATAATGTCACCATAATCAATTGAGGGAAGGAAAGTCACAGATACAAGGCGTTTTCTAGCACTCAGGGTTAGACAGGATCTGTTTCTGAAAAAGAAACCCAGTTTAACTTTCAGTTTCTTTACCAAGTTTTCCACATGGAGCTTAAAAGAGAGATGTGAGTCGACCAAGATACCCAAATATTTATAGGAATCAACAAACTCAATGGGGACACCATTTGAGGATAAAATCGGAGGAAGAACAGCTGGGACCAACTTCCTATTTGAAAAAAGCATCCCTTTGGTTTTTTTGGCATTTAGGACAAGTTTGAGGTGAAACAAATCAGTCTGGATGATGTTGAATGCAGATTTCAAAAGCTGGAAAGCCTTAGCAACAGTTTTAGCTCGACAATAAACAACTGTGTCGTCAGCATAGAAATGTATGGATGCATTAGGGATGTTCTTACCTACATTATGTATATAGATTGTAAAGAGGGTGGGTCCTAAGACTGAGCCTTGTGGTACACCATTGTTGACTGTTAAATAACTGGAGGAAGTACCATTATGTTGAACACATTGCCTCCGGTCTGAAAGATAGTTAGAGAACCATCCAATGGTGTGATCTGAGAAACCGATTTCTGAGAGTTTATGACACAAGATGTTATGATCCACAGTGTCAAAAGCTTTAGACAGGTCTAAGAAAAGTGCAGCACAATAATCCTTAGCATCCAGTGCTTCAACAACATCATTAAGAACCTTCAGTGAAGCAGTGGTTGTGCTGTGTTGTTTCCTGAAACCAGATTGATGTGGAGGTAAGATATTAAATGAGTCCAGGTAATTTTTGATTTGAGAGTTTATCAGTTTTTCTAGAACCTTGGCTAAAATGCAGTTTAGAGATTGGTCGATAGTTGTTCAGTGAGGTGGGGTCTCCTCCCTTCAGCAAAGGAAGAACAAAGGCTGTTTTCCAAGTGTCTGGGATGGAGTTTTGTCTTATGGAGAGATTGAAGATGTGGGTCACAGGGACTGTGATGATATGAGCAGCCAGCCTTAAGAAATATTTTTCATTCATGTATATAGCCTAACCATGACCTTTATCCATAACCTAACCATTACCAGTACATACCTAACCCTAAACCTAACACATCCTCAATTCACACCTTAGTCCTAAACCTAGCCCCTAACACACCAACGGGACTTCTTCTTATGGGGCCTGGGCTTTGGGCCCCATAAGGAGCAGTTGGTCCTCACAATGCAGTATAAGTTGGAAAAATGGGCCTCACAAAGTGTTAGGATTTGTGTCAGGAGCGAACCCAGAGTGCAGAACAGGGACTCAACTCGGCAGAAATACAAAAATAGGCTTTTAATGATAAATGAAAAGTACAAAATAAACGAGCTGACGGGGCAGCAAAACTTACATAAGCAAGGAAGGAGGCACGGGGAACTCAGGAGACACAAGAGACATGGGGAACTCGAGGGACCAGGAAGACAGGGAGAGACTCAGGAGACCCAAGGAAGCGTACCCAACGAAGACGACCCGACGAAGAACAAGACAGAATAGGACAGCTTAAATACAGGGAGAAGACGAGACATGATGACAAACAGCTGGGACGAGACAAGGGTGGCAACAATGGAAACTAATGAGGGAGCACGAGGGAAACAGACACACCGGGCCACAGAAAAGTAACATCTTTACAGTACCCCCCCCCCCCAAGGACGCCTCCAGGCGTCCCCAAAAAAAACCCCTCCCGAAGGACTAGGGCGGGTGGAGGGTGACACTGCAAGGGTGGAGGGCCCGAGGAAAACACGAGGACCAGAGAAAAGACACGAGGAACCACAGAGAAAAAAGGACACGAGGAACCACAGAGAAGGGGACACGAGGAACCAGAGAACGAGGACACAAGGAGCCAGAGAACGAGGACATGAGGGGACAGAGAAGGGACACGAGGGGACAGAGAAGGGACACGAGGAACCAGAAAAGGGACACGAGGAACCAGAAAAGGGACACGAGGGGCCAGAGAAAATACACGAGGGATCACAAAGAACGAGGACACAAGGAACCAGAAAACGAGGACACGAGGAGAAAAAGGACACGAGGAACCAGAAAACGAGGACACGAGGAGAAAAAGGACACGAGGAACCAGAAAACGAGGAGAAAAAGGACACGAGGAACCAGAAAACGAGGGGCCAGAGAAAGGGACACGAGGAGCCACGGAGAAAAAGGGACACGAGGAGCCAAAGAGAACGAGGACACGAGGAGAGAAAGGACACGAGGAACCAGAAAACGAGGAGAAAAAAGACACGAGGAACAAGAAAACGAGGAGAAAAAGGACACAAGGAACCAGAAAACGAGGACACGAGGAGAAAAAGGACACTAGGAACCAGAAAATGAGGACACGAGGAACCAGAGAAAAAGGGAACACAAGGGATTTGGACGGTCAAGGGATCGTCCCTAAGAGTCACTGTTCCGGCGGGCGGCCGGGAGGCTGTCCATCAGACCGGGCCAGGTCAGGGGGGCGGCCGGGAGGCCGTCCAAAACACAGGGCCAAAGGGAACACGACCTGCATTAAGGAGACCTGGGGAGCTGCAGCATGCGGCGTGGAGACCTGGCTGCAGCATGCGGCATGGAGACCTGGGGAGCTGCAGCATGCGGCGTGGAAGCCTGGAGAGCTGCAGCATGCGGCGTGGAAGCCTGGAGAGCTGCAGCATGCGGCATGGAAGCCTGGAGAGCTGCAGCGGGCGGCGTGGAAGCCTGAAGAGCTGCAGCGGGCGGCGTGGAAGCCTGTAGAGCTGCAGCGGGCGGCGTGGAAGCTTGGAGAGCTGCAGCGGGCGGCGTGGAAACCTGGAGAGCTGCAGCGGGCGGCGTGGGAGCCTGGAGGGCTGCAGCAGACGGCGTGGGAGCCTGGAGGGCTGCAGCAGACAGCGTGGGAGCCTCGAGGGCTGCAGCAGACGGCGTGGGAGCCTGGAAGGCTGCAGCAGATAGCGTGGGAGCCTTGGAAACTGCAGCAGGAGACGAGGGAACCTTGGAGGCTGCAGTAGGAGACGAGGGAACCTTGGAGGATGCAGCAGGAGACGAGGGAACCTTGGAAACTGCAGCAGGAGACGAGGGAACCTTGGAGGCTGCAGCAGGAGACGAGGGAACCTTGGAGGCTGCAGCAGGAGACGAGGGAACCTTGGAGGCTGCAGTAGGAGACGAGGGAACATTGGAGGCTGCAGCAGGAGACGAGGGAACCTTGGAGGCTGCAACAGGAGACGAGGGAACCTTGGAGGCTGCAGCGCCTGGGGAGGTGCTGCTGCTGTCGGAGAGGCCTGGGGAGATGCCGCTGCTGTCGGAGAGGCCTGGGGAGATGCTGCTGCTGTCGGAGAGGCCTGTGGCTCTGCTGCTGCTGTCGGAGAGGCCTGTGGCTCTGCAGCAGACGACGGAGAGGCCTGTGGCTCTGCAGCAAACGACGGAGAGGCCTGTGGCGCCGACCCCTCTGGAGATGTGGAGGGCGCTGACCCCTCTGGAGATGTGGAGAGCGCCGACCCCTCTGGAGATATGGAGAGCGCCGACCCCTCTGGAGATGTGGAGAGCGCCGACCCCTCTGGAGATGTGGAGAGCGCCGACCCCTCTGGAGATGTGGAGAGCGCTGACCCCCCTGGAGATGTGGAGAGCGCCGACCCCCCTGGAGATGTGGAGAGCGCCGACCCCTCTGGAGATGTGGAGAGCGCC
>NC_056508.1:7507317-7507505 GCF_014905685.2 Nematolebias whitei
CCCCCTGGAGATGTGGAGAGCGCCGACCCCCCTGGAGATGTGGAGAGTGCCGACCCCTCTGGAGATGTGGAGAGCGCCGACCCCTCTGGAGATGTGGAGAGCGCCGACCCCTCTGGAGATGTAGAGAGATGAGGAGCGTCAGCCGGGACCCCCTCGGAGTAGGAGAGATGAGGAGCGTCTGCCGGGAC
>NC_056508.1:7507515-7508934 GCF_014905685.2 Nematolebias whitei
GCCGGGACCCCCTCGGAGTAGGAGAGATGAGGAGCGTCTGCCGGGACCCCCTCGGAGTAGGAGAGATGAGGAGCGTCTGCCGGGACCCCCTTGGAGTAGGAGAGATGAGGAGCGTCTGCTGGGACCCCCTCGGAGTAGTAGAGATGAGGAGCGTCTGCTGGGACCCCTCGGAGTAGGAGAGATGAGGAGCGTCTGCCGGGACCCCCTCAAGAGATGAGGACCCACCTCAGGGGCTGCGTGCAGCGTGGAGTCCACCTCAGGGATGGCTGCGTGCAGCGTGGAGTCCACCTCAGGAATGGCTGCAACTGGAGTCTTAAGAGTCTCTAATTCAGATAAAAAAAAATCATACTCGGGGAGCAAAGAAAGGCCTGGGATAGAAAGTAAAAAATCCTCCATCTGGGTCAAAACTAAATCAAAGGAGGACGGGTTTCTTTTAGCAGAACTAAATAGTTTGAGAATTGTCTGATTAATATGAAAAATATCCTCAGGGGAAAAAAAGGAAGGTCTGTATGAGTGGGTGTGGTGACGGGTGCCGCCCCCACCGGAAACCTGGAAGGTGAGGCGGCGGGACACGCCCCCACGGTGTCACAAAGAAAACTCTCCGGAGGTACGGCCAGGCTGGGTCAAACAGCCGCGACACGGAGTGGCGGTGAGAGGCCGGATTCCGCCCCCACCAGGAACCTGGAAGGTGAGGCGACGGAACCCGCCCCAGTGACGTCAACCGGACCGGACTCACCGAATCGAACAGGAGTGGACCGGAGCTCCCACGGGACGCTGGATCTCACCCCCACCGGAAACCTGGGAGGTGAAGCGACGGACCCCGCTCCCACGAAAACACCGGAACCAGCTCTGAAGTTCTGCTCGGCCGACGAGACCGGGCCGGTCGCCGCAGACTGCCTCCGGAACCGTCCACCGCGGCCGCGGCGGGACGGTGGATGGACAGAGACGGAGAGGAGCTCGTCCATCACGGCACGAGGAGGGAAAAATAGAAAAATGGTGAGTGTTGCCGAGTGAGAACCCTGCCCGCTGGGTTCTGTTCTGGTCGGGTCGTACTGTTAGGATTTGTGTCAGGAGCGAACCCAGAGTGCAGAACAGGGACTCAACTCGGCAGAAATACAAAAATAGGCTTTTAATGATAAATGAAAAGTACAAAATAAATATGCTGACGGGGCAGCAAAACTTACATAAGCAAGGAAGGAGGCACGGGGAACTCAGGAGACACGAGAGACATGGGGAACTCGAGGGACCAGGAAGACAGGGAGAGACTCAGGAGACCCAAGGAAGCGTACCCAACGAAGACGACCCGACGAAGAACAAGACAGAATAGGACAGCTTAAATACAGGGAGAAGACGAGACATGATGACAAACAGGTGGGACGAGACAAGGGTGGCAACAATGGAAACTAATGAGGGAGCACG
>NC_056508.1:7509034-7515862 GCF_014905685.2 Nematolebias whitei
TATTAATTGGACTAACTATGAAAGGAAAGTAAGGAACTATTTAAAGTTTGGCTTTTGGTGACGGTGGCCCTGCAGCTGGGGTTTAGTGGTGATAATTTAAATGGTAATAATGGAAGTAAATTAACTGGCATTTGTAAATAAAATGTAAAGCACAGCTCGGGTGTCTGCACTGGTGAAGGTGAACGATGTCACAGCTGTTTTGTTTGTTTGTTTGTTTTTTCCACTTTTCTTTTTTTTGTGTCTGTTAACGCATCTCTGCGTCATTCCTTTTTTTATTTTTCTCATTGCTTCTTTACCACCCAACAATCATTTACACACAAGCCCACAAGTACACACGCACACACACACCTCATAAGAGAACACACATGGACACCTCATATGAGAACTTTATATCTTTCCACCTCAACAACATCCAGCATCTACTCAATCTTCTGGTATCTTTCCACTTCCAACATCACTGTTTGTGAAGATCTAAACAGGCTAGCTCAAGCATTAACTCAGATTTTATTTAGATCTTTTTGTATCCATGGTGACATGCACTGGTCAACTTTAACTACGCACGTACAAATATGGGCACAGTAAGGTTTGTAACTTGGAATGTCAATGGAACCAGTACTCAACAAAAAAGATTAGGAATCTTTAACCAGCTTAAAAGATTACAGGCAGATGTTGTCTTTTTACAAGAGATTCATAAATCTACGACAACTGCAGATGATCTTAAATCAACTGATTTTCCTAATGTGTTTTGTGCCTGCTATAACTCAAGACAAAGAGGAGTAGCAATATTAATACACAAAAATGTTAACTTTAAAATACTAGACACAGTCACAGATCCAGAGGGTAGATATTTAATAATAAAACTATATAAATAACTATAGGTTGTGTATTGTCAGTATATATGCCCCAAATGTTGATGACACCACTTTTTTTCACGATTTTTTCTCAGCACTTTCTGATCACTTGGATTGCTCACTTATACTTGGAGGTGACCTCAACTTTGGTCTAAATGAAGAATTAGACAGATGTAGTAGAGCAGGAACTCAGCGTAGTTGGCAGTCCATAAATATAGTTAAACAATACATGAGTGATTATGGACTTTGTGATGCATGGCGATCTCTTCACCTGAATCGTAGAGAGTATACTTTCTTCTCTTCTGTCCATCACTCTTACTCTCGTCTGGATTATTTTTTAGTCAGCAACTCGTTGTTGACGGACATCTCAGACACTGAGATTCACCCTATAGCTGTCAGTGATCATGCTCCTGTCTGTTTAAATCTAGCAAACAGAAAAGAAATCCCTAAAAGTATAAACTGGAGATTTAACACTAGGACTCCCAGCATTTTCAAATGACTCCTTCTTCTACCAGAGACTGCCAAATGGCAGTTGGAGTAATTTGCATCCCATTAGACCACCTTTTGTTGTGTACAGGTAATGCTGTCCCAGGCAAATGCTAAATGGGGGGGATGGGTGATAGTGTGAACGATGTTGATACTCAGATGGAGAAGAAAAAACCCTCGATTGTATCCAACTCCAGGTGGATAAAAAGCCATGTCACAACATATATTTCACTTACTCTGTTGGCTGAGAAGCAAAGATGGCAAAGGTTTACAGTGCACAGCAGGCTTTGGATATGATTCTGAACCATGTTCTAAGCTTTTTTATTGTTTTCTGTTGTATGGGTGTACACATGTTTATGTTATGTTTTCATTTTTACTTTATTTGTGGGTGTACACAGGTCTTATGTCTTATGTAATGTTTTCATTTTTACTTTATTTTACTTTATTACTATTCACACCTTATGTCGAAGCAAATTCCTAGTTTGTGAACCTCATTCATTGACATGGCAATAATAAACTGATTCTGATTCTGATGTCAACCCCTGTGACTCCGAGGGAGAAGAAATAATCCTTGAGCTGAGTTCTGACTCTGAAATTTCTTCTGGTAAGATTTTCTAAAGTTCCTAATTTCCTATATTTGTTTGCCAGTTATGTCTATTGTGGTTTTGGAAGAGACGCACTGCAAAAAGTACCATCTTGATAAGTTAAAATTGCTCAAGAATATGTATTTTGACCTAAAACAAGACAAATGGCTTGATAAGATGTTTTTACTTAGGGTTTTATGCATGTTTTAGTTAAAAATGTATTTTTTTCAAGTAGCTGAGGGTTTTTTGTATAAATTTATGTAAAAATATCTTTAGCTACTGGCAAATTTTTAAAAGACAAAATTACTTTAAAAAGGTTTAAAAAAAATCAGAGCTATTTTGACTAAACAATATGCCACTTTTTTTCATTCATTTGGTTTATTCATTAATTTTCATTAAAAACACAGCAAATTTATGTACAAGAAAAATATATACAACTGAAGAAAGAAAATAAATGAAAGGCAGCAGAAAGAAAAAAAAAATATTTTAGAATCTGCTCCGTCACACCATCAAATCAACCCCAAAAAATTAATCTCCACATAACAAAACAAAAAAATAATAATAATTAAAAAATCTTTTTGCAGTGTGAAAAAATCCTACATTAGTACACAGGAGGCATAGTTGAGATGTTTTGGAATTACAATTCAAATATTATGTTTGTGTCAGTTTCACATTATTTCAACCTTTCACTAATCAAATCTCAAACATATGGTCCTGTAGATGAGGAGAATTCACCACCTCCAGTTAAGAGAGGACGCATGGAGACACACAAGTGGCTCACAGAGATGGCAAAAGACGCACAGTGTGGTGTGAAGAACAGATCGGAAGACCTCTGCATCACAGCCCAATTGAATGTCATCCCACGGATGGAGAACCAACTGCTTTAGCCAGAAGAAAAGTGTTGAGTCGCTTACAGTTTCCTCTGTTTCATCTCTCTGGAAATGCTTTGGACCATACAGGAGTGGACTGTCCAGCATGCATGTCAGTCACAGCATGAAAATTGGTTCATAGCCCTCCCTGAACTAATGGCATTCATTGTAATCCTCATCCTGCGAGGGATTGTTCGCCTTCCAACGGTGTATGGTCTGCAACACTGGGAGTGCCCTCCATCAGCAAGATTATGGCTTGTATCATATTGTTGCATGCCTATTTTATTTTATATTTTATTACTTGTGTACTTAGATTTATATAAAATATTTTGGACATCCGCTGTGAGAAGCAAGTAAGAATTTCATTGTACATGGAAACAGGGTAACATTTGTCTTTAATGTGCATATAACAATAAAGCTTTGAATTTTGAATCTAACTTTCTGGGAACTTTGATTTTTATTTTTTATTTTTTTGGGGAGGGGGTTCTTCAAACCATGATAATTACAGGAGTTACATTGAAGTTCCTTTGGAGACCAACTTGTTGCTGAGTAGGGTGTCTTTAGAATTACTTCTTGCAAATGTAATGGCCTCATTTACATAACAATGGAGGCAAGCGGGCTGAATTTGAATGAATTTCAATTTGAATTCTTTCTAAAGTCAAGTTCAAACCTGCCAAATGGCAGTTCCTTGGGATTTAAAGGTATAACTGCCAAATGGCGAAGGTTTGGGAGTTCTAGTGTTAATACATCACTGCTTGAAGATGTAGATTTTATCAAATATTTTACAGAAGAGTGGGCTTCATATCTGGAGCATAATGGCGTGCCTGGAACTTCAGCATCTATTCTCTGGGAGGCAGGTAAAGCTGTAATGAGAGGTAAAATAATTTCATTCTCATCACAAAAGAAGAAAAAAGAAAATAAACATATTCAGGAACTAGAAGAAACCATTAAATCGTTAGAAGCCTCTCAAGATGAAGAAATGCTGGAGAAAATGCGTAAATCAAAATTGGAATTAAAAGAATGTATTAACAAAAAAACTCAATTCTTAATACAACGACTTAGAATCGAAAATTTTGAACAGAGCAATAAGTCGGGTAGCTTTCTAGCTAAACAGCTCAAAATAAATAAGGAAAAAACAACTATAGTTGGTGTTAAAGACTCGACTGGGAATACAGTTTACGATCCTGAAAGAATTAACAGCATTTTCAGAGATTTTTATAAAGACTTGTATTCGCCCCAGATAAACCCATCAGATAATGAAATTAATGAATTTCTGGATAAAATAACACTTCCTAAACTATCAGATGGTCAAACAATGGAGCTGGATTCACCACTGACACCAGTGGAACTCCAGGAAGCCCTCAAAAGCATGTCCAATAAAAAGGCTCCAGGTCCAGATGGATTCCCAGCAGAATTCTATAAAGAATTCTGGAATATCCTGGCTCCACTATTTCACAAAATGCTACAAGAAACTGAGAAAAATAACAGTCTTCCAAAAAATATAAATTCTGCCAACATTAGTCTCCTGTTAAAACCAGGCAAAGATCCTGTATTACCTACCAGTTATCGTCCAATATCTCTTATCAACGTTGATCTTAAAATAATTTGTAAAGCCCTCTCAAAAAGATTAGAAAAGGTAACTCCTCTAATAATACATCCAGACCAAACTGGTTTTATAAAAGGGAGACATTCATCCACTAATGCACGCAGATTATTTAATTTAATAGATTATTCTTACAGTAAAAATATTGAAACTGCAATATTCTCTCTAGATGCAGAAAAAGCCTTCGATAGAGTTAACTGGAAATTTTTATTTGCAGCCTTGCATAAATTTGGTTTTGGAAATTATTTCATAAACGTTAAAAATATTATACACTTCCCCATCAGCATGCATTAGGACAAACAATCAAATATCTGCTAGTTTTGCTCTGCAAAGGGGAACCAGGCAGGGAAGTCCACTCTCCCCCTCACTGTTTGCTATTTTCATCGAACCGCTAGCCGCAGCAATCAGGCAAACTACAGATATTAAAGGCATAAAATGCAAGAACATAGAGCACAAAATCAGTCTATATGCTGATGATGTGCTGCTCTTCCTCCGGCATTCACAAACCTCCATCTCTCAGGTTATTGGACTGATAAACTCCTTCTCAAAAGTGTCAGATTACTCTATAAACTGGCTAAAATCCACAGTTCTACCAATTAATTGCTCTTTCAACAATTCACTTACTACACAACTGCAATCGGGGAATATTACATATTTGGGTATCAAAGTTTCGCCTAAATTAGCAGATTTAACAAAACTAAACCACACCCCACTTTTAAAGAAAATTGAGGATGATCTGGCTAGATGGAAATCTTTACCCATATCTCTCATGGGAAGGATCGCATCAAAGGTTTTGCCTAGAATAAATTATTTATTCTCAATGATCCCAAATAAACCATCATCTGACTGGTTTAGATCCCTGGACTCCTCTATTTCTACATTTCTGTGGAAAGATAAACGCCCCCGTATTAGATTAAAAACACTACAGAAATCCAAAGATAAAGGAGGACTAGAGCTACCCAACTTTTATTATTATTTTCTAGCCAACAGGCTAGAATACATCTCAAAATGGATAAAACACACACCGCTTGATGAACCCTGGCTAGACGTAGAACAGACACTTTGCAATAATATAATGATCTCAGACCTTCCATTCATTAGCTCAAACATAAAACAACAGGAATGCTTTAAAAGCATCAATATCAGCTCCTCTCTGACAGCTTGGTGGGAGTTTCTTAAAATGACAGAGTCTTCACTAATCCCATGTAAACGTGCACCCATCTGGAACAACCCTGACATCCTACAACAGAATAAGATGATAAACTTCCCAGGTTGGAGGTGTAAAGGAATTGAATATTTGGAACATATATATGAAGACTTGGACTACATCCCATTTAACAGATTAATTACACAATATGGGATTGATAAGAATAAATTTTTAGAATATCAACAAATTAAATCTATAACCAAAAATAAATTTAACCTTAATAACACTAGGATTGAAATGTCTACAAGTGTATTAGAATTCCTTAATCTTAACCCTCCCAAATTACTATCTAAGGTTTATCAGAAACTCAGTAAAATAGATGAATCTATATCTCTTCCCATTGTAAAATGGGAGACAGACTTGTCAGTTAATTTTGGCCAAAACTTTTGGTCTGCAGATCTGTCTGAGAACTTTTAAGATGACTAAAAACTCGAATTTACAACTAATACAATACAAAATCCTTCATAGAGTACACTATACAGGTCAACGGATGTTCAAGATGGGTTTCGCATCATCTAATATTTGCTCACAGTGTACAGACAATATTACGGACAATTACATCCACGCATTTTGGTTCTGTCCACCTGTTCAGAGGTTTTGGTGCCGGATATGTGAAGACTTATCAAAGTGTCTGAGATGTAATATTCCACTCTCTCCGTCAGTTTGCTTATTGGGCCACTTAGATGATGTCACCTTGGAGACAAAATCAATTCATATTATTCTCACTGCCCTATGTATAGCAAAAAAAAAACTATACTCATGAATTGGAAAAATAAAAACACACTTAGTATTAAACAGTATAAAGACCTTCTGTTAGATTACATCAGTCTTGAGACAGCCTGTACCCCCACATCGGACTATTCTCTCTGGACTTCTTTAATCGGCTCCAACAGGTAGTGGAGGTGGGTGGTCCCCTTTGATTCTGTCCCGTGGGGCATGGTGGTCGGTGTGGGTGGGGTGTCGGGGCTGGGGACGTGGGGGGGGTCATGGGCCTGGAGCGGTGGCGCCCGATTGGGGAGGTGGCTCTGGCGGTTCTGGGTGATGGCCTGTGCTGGCTGCATGCGGGCTTCTGGGCGGTCTGTACCGGCGGACATGGGTTACTGGCCTGGTGACCTGGCTGTCCCTGGGTGGGTCTGGGGTGGACGCGGGTGCGGGTTCTGGGGTGGTATCGCTCCTGGGCAGGGTTCCCGGCTTGGGCCGGGGATCTCGGGCCTTGACAGGTATGTTG
>NC_056508.1:7515962-7521535 GCF_014905685.2 Nematolebias whitei
GTGGGGTATATTGGGGGCTCTCGTGTGGGGGGGCTCTGTGCTGTGGGACCGGGGGAGTCTGGGCTCACTGGGTGTGTGCCCTCACTTGCATGGGGCGCTCTCGCTGTGGGTGTTGTTATGGGTGGACTGGTCTTTTGCTTTTTTGGGGTGGGGGGGTGCTCTTGGACAGCTGTGGTGCTCTATCTCTGACTGTTTGGGCACTCCTGGCTGATTGCCCCAGTTGGGGTTTGGTGGCCTCTCTGGTTGGGGGGCTGGGTGTTGGGCTGGGAATCGGGTTGGGGCGTCTGGACGGTTTCGGGATGGGTCTGGGTTGCTGGCCCTGGTTCTGGTTGGTCCTCAGGAGCTATGTGCCGGTCCGTGGCCTTGATCCCTGGTGGTGTGGCTGCCACCTCCTCCTAGGTATCTCTGTTAGAGCCTCTGTCCCCTGGTGGATCTCGGAGAGTGGGGTGCCTATTGGGGTCAGTGAGGGAGCTGGTCCCCTGGGGGGGCATTGCCACCTCAGTTCACCTCCCCATCCCGACGTCCTCCTCCGCCCACTCCACCACACCACCACTCAAACAGGGTTTTGGGGTTCAGGTGCACTACTGAGCTACGGGGAGATTCATCCATCTCCGTGGCTGGTGGGGTCCTGGGCCCTAATTTTAATATACAACCTAGACACTCACTTATAACACTCTCACGACACATGCATATATAGGATCTGGAGTGGGCACATGATCGCACTTAGGTGGTGGGATGTACTACCATTTCCACCTCCCCGGACCTGTGCCCACTCTCATATGTAGCATGTAGTCATTTAGGGTTCTGGGCGGAGATGAGGGGTGAACGGGCACTGCCTGCTCTCTGGGCAAGAGGTGGGTCTGTGCCGGTCGCCACCTCATCCCCCCATTTTAAACTCACTGTATAACAACATGCATCAACACCATATTCGAGTGGGAGGAGGAGGAAGTGGGTCTGTTCATAATTTATTTATGCATATATAGATTTATTTATTTATTTATTATTTTATTTTTTTTCCCCTTTCACAAACACCTCCTTTCTCCGTGTGACACTAGGGGTCGGGGATGGAGGGGGGGGGGGGCGCGCATTGTTGGGGTCTGGGCTGTGGGTGGGCTTTGGGCCTTGGGGGCGGTCAATGATGGGGCCGGTGCTTCGGTTCCTCCTGGGCTGTTCCGATTCTTTTAATCTAGGTTCCTGGTTGCGATGGCCAGCACTTTGACCAGGGTGGCTGCCGGCTTTCGGCGGGGGGTCAGCTATGGTAGTGTACGTGTGGTCATTGGTGGTGTACGGTGGCGGTTGGGGGTGTGGCTTCGCCTCATCGGGGCACTGGCTGGTCTTCCTTGTGGCATTTGCGGTGGGGGTGCTGTGTGTGTGGGGGGTGCATGGGTGGTGTGCTGGGGCGTCTCCGGGCCTATGGTGCGGAGCTCTTGATGTGAGAGCCGGCCCTCCTCAGCTGCGGCTCCCTACTGCTCTGCCCCTTGGGCTGGGGCCGGCCTGTGGTCGCTGTCAGGTAGATGGTGCATGCGGTCGGCCCAACAGAGATTCTGTCGGGCTATCTGTGTGTGCCTGTTGGTTGCTCAGGTTGGGTTTTTGGTGGTCCCCCCTCTCTTGGATCAATTTGGGCCCCACGTTTGGTGTGGGGCCCACTCCCCCCAGTCGTGCCCCCCTTTGGTGGGGGACCCCCTTGCTGCCTTTGCAGTGATGGCTCTCTGTGTCTGGGCTGGGTAGTGGGGTGCACGTCGGTCCGCCCTGGTTGCTGCCTGGCAGGGCCTGGGTGCCCTGGCTCTGTCGGGGCTCTGCTGGGGGGTGGTATGGCCTCGGGGCTTGGGGCTCAGTGTCCATGGCCGGATCTACCTGTGGGGGGCATGAGTCGCCGGCCGGACCTGTGGGCTTGTCGCTGCAGCTTCCTGGAGGCTCTGCGTTGTGGTGGCTGGGGTCACCCGGTTCTTTCCTCTGCTCCTCTCTGGGGGGTGCGGTTCTCCCTGTTGGGAGACTCTTGGGGCTCCGGGCCTGTGAGCCGCTGTGTGTCTGTGGCTCCGGTCCTCCCTATGTTGCCATTGTGTCCTGGGGGGGCGGGTCTGTGGGCCCCCGCGTCCACTATTGGGCATTCTTTTGGAGAAATCTGGTGGTGGCGGGCGTGCTTGCGTAGGTGTTTGGATTCAGGTGCTTTGACAGATGCACGCTAGGTTGGGTAGTGGTGGAAGCTAGATGATTCCTTGTGCGATGTCGAATGTTTCATGGTGATATTGTGGGTGGCATTGTGCTGTGCATGTTGTTTTGTCGTGGTGGTCTCTCATCTTATCTATTTCTCTTTTATTATTTATTTATTCTTCTTTCTTCTCTTTCTTTAAAAAAAATAAAATAAAATTGAGCGATGATGATAAGTTCATTGAAACACTTCACAATGTTTCTACACTTAAACTGAGCTAAAAAAAAAAAACACCGAGCTACATGTCATAAACTCTGGAAATCACCACGAGATGACTGATTTCTTTATATTCAATTCTCGTACACCCCAAATAATTTTAGGTTTCCCCTGGCTTCGTAACCATAACCCAGTTATAAACTGGGAGCGTGGCTATATTGATAAATGGAGCGACAAGTGCCTCAGCAATTGTCTGCGCTCCGCCATTAAAGAGTTCCCTCGAGACACGCCTCCTCTAGAGGAGATCGATCTTACCTCAGTCCCTGCCGAATACCGCGACCTGGCGGCCGTCTTTAGTAAACAACGCGCCTTGTCACTTCCTCCTCACCGTCCCTATGACTGCGTGATTGACATTACCTGGCGCCCCCTTGCCGTCAAGTAGACTCTACAACCTTTCTGGTCCCGAGAGAGAGTCTATGTCTGACTATATTAATGAATCTCTTGCCTCAGGCATTATTAGACCCTCGACCTCCCCTGTGGGAGCGGGTTTTTTCTTTGTTTCCAAAAAGGATAAATCACTCCGGCCATGTATAGACTATCGCGGCTTAAATAATATAACCATTAAGAATAAATATCCTCTTCCTCTCATTGATTCTCTTCAGGAACAGTTACAGACTGCTTCCTGTTTTTCTAAACTCGATCTTCGGAATGCGTACCACCTCGTCCGTATTAAAGAGGGCGACGAGTGGAAGACAGCCTTTCGCACTCCTTTGGGCCATTTCGAGTACTTAGTTATGCCTTTTGGGTTAACCAATGCCCCCGCTGTTTTTCAGGCGCTCGTTAATGACGTCTTGCGCGATTTCATTGGTAATTTTGTTTTCGTTTATCTAGATGACATCCTTGTTTATTCCCGCGACCCCGCTCAACACACGGCCCACGTTCGCACGGTTCTTCAGCGGCTGCTGGAGAATCAATTATTCGTTAAAGCAGAGAAGTGTGAGTTTAACACCTCCACTCTCATTTTTAGGTTTTATTTTTGAGGGAGGTCGTTGCCGAACCGACCCTGAGAAGACCAGGGCGGTAGTCGACTGACCGACCCCCGAGTCCAGGAAGCAGTTACAACGCTTCCTGGGTTTTGCAAATTTCTATAGGCGGTTTATTAAGAATTACAGTCATGTCGCCGCCCCCCTGTCTCAGCTCACTTCAACCGCCCGAGCCTTTCACTGGACCCCGGAGGCTGAGGCCGCCTTCTCAAGACTTAAGTCCCTCTTTTCCTCGGCGCCCATCCTCTGCCCCCCTGACCCCGTGCACCAGTTTATCTTGGAGGTGGACGCCTCCGACACTGGGGTTGGGGCGGTCCTTTCCCAGCGATCCCCTCTGGACAACAAGGTCCATCCCTGCATCTTCTTCTCTCGTCGTCTCTCTCAGGCAGAACGTAATTACGACGTGGGCAACTGCGAGCTATTGGCGGTCAAACTCGCACTCGAGGAATGGCGGCACTGGTTGGAAGGCACTGAGACTCCTTTTTTGATTTGGACAGACCACAAAAACTTAATTTACCTTTGGAACGCCAAGCGTCTGACCCCCCGTCAGGCCCGTTGGTCGCTTTTCTTTAACCGCTTCAATTTTGTTCTGACCTTTCGCCCGGGCTCCAAGAACATTAAGCCTGATGCCCTGTCCAGGCAGTTTGCTCCTCCTGACTCGCCCAAGGCTTCTGACTCCATTATCCCTTCCTCTTGCATCGTTGGTTCTCTCTCTTGGCCCATTACCGCCACCGTTCAACAGGCCCTCCTCTCTGAACCTGATCCAGGTGGTGGTCCCCCCGGCACCCTCTTCATTCCCTCCAGCGTGCGGTCCCAGGTGCTCCAATGGCTACATTCCAATAAACTTTCTTGCCACCCTGGAGTCAACCGCATGCTCTCCCTCACCAAAACCCATCTCTGGTGGCCCTCTATGAACAACGATATCAAGGACTTTGTTTCTGCCTGCCCTGTCTGCGCCAGAAACAAGTCAGGTACTCAACCCCCGGCTGGCCCTCTGCTCCTCCTCCCGACCCCTAGTCGCCCTTGGTCCCACATCGCCCTTGACTTTGTGACTAGTCTTCCCCCATCTGACAGCAACACCACCATCCTCACGGTGGTAGACCGCTTTTCTAAGGCCGCTCATTTTGTCCCCCTCCCTAAGCTCCCCTCTGCCCTTGAAACTGCCCACTTACTCACCCTCCATGTGTTTAGGTTCCATGGGATTCCATCAGACATAGTCTCTGACCGAGGCCCGTAGTTCATCTCCCAGGTCTGGCACTCCTTTTGCAAGTCGCTCGGGGCATCCGTTAGCCTCACCTCTGGTTACCATCCTCAGGCTAACGGACAAGCCGAGCGCTGCAATCAGGAGCTGGAGTCCACACTGCGTTGCCTGGTCGAGTCCAATCCTTCGTCCTGGAGCCAGCACTTGGTTTGGGTGGAGTATGCCCACAACTCCCTCCGCTCCTCTGCCACCAGCATGTCCCCTTTTGAGGCCTCCCTTGGTTATCATCCTCCCTTGTTTCCAGATTCCGAAACAGATTGTTCGGTCCCATCCGTCCAGCATCAGTTTAGGCGTTGCCGTCGCATCTGGCGCCAGGCCAAGGCGGCCCTCCTTAGGACCGCAGCCCAGGCAAAATGGTTCGCTGACCGCCACCGTTCGGAGACGCCCGCCTACCAGGTCAGCCAGCAGGTTTGGCTGTCCACCAAGGACATCAAGCTGTGGGACACCCCTCGCAAACTGGCCCCCCGCTTCATTGGTCCCTTCCCCATCACCCGCATTATCAACCCCTCTGCGGTCCGCCTCCAGCTTCCCAGGGCCATGCGTATCCACCCAACGTTTCACGTCTCGCAGGTTAAGCCTGTCTCCCTCAGTCCCCTGTGTCCTCCATCTGACCTCCCTCCGCCGCCCCGCCTGATCGACAACCACCCTGCGTTCTCCGTCCGTTCCATCTTGGACGTGAGACGCAGGGGTAGGGGCTTCCAATACCTGGTCGATTGGGAGGGGTACGGTCCTGAGGAGAGGTTGTGGATCCCCAGGTTCTTCATCCTTGATCCAAGCCTTATTTCCAGGTTCTACAGAGACCACCCCGAGAAGCGCCTCAGGTCGCCAGGAGGCGATTCTTGAGGGGGGGGGGGGTACTGTAAGGGTCCCACTGCCTGCAGCCTGCCTTGCTGATGGCCGCTGA
>NC_056508.1:7521635-7553534 GCF_014905685.2 Nematolebias whitei
CTGTAAGGGTCCCACTGCCTGCAGCCTGCCTTGCTGATGGCCGCTGATTACCAACACCTGGCGGCCATCAGCCTGATGAGCCTCTCCATCTACTTAAGGCTGCAGTCCGGTGTGACTCAACGCTGGAGCATATCACCTCTTATGGTATAGTACTGTTGTGAGGCAAATGTCTTGGTGAAAATAATTTGTTCACCTTTTGCTCTTTTTTCCAGTTTCCTGGTTCCTCGTGCTTTTTGGATTCCCTCATGACCTGACCTGGATCCCTTGGCCTGTCAGGTATTCCTCGTGCCTCTTTGCCTCCAGTTGCCAGCCTTCCTCGTTTCCCTTTGGACCCTTGTTGGATTTCCCTCTGCTGCTCGCTCTCCTTGGACTGAAGGACCAGCTCACCTCCTCGGGTTTTGGACTGTAAGGACAAACGCTCATTAAACAAACTACTCTGGCCTTCCCCGTTGGACAACTATTAACCTGTCGTCCCTCTTTCCAGGAGCCTCTGTGAAGCAGCTTGTGGACACTTTAATATCACTGTACATAATAAACACTGTTCTTTTGTATTTCCCCTGTGTCTGCCTCGTTCTGGGTCTCATACCATCTGGGTTCCCCGCGCACTCCTAACAAGCTCATCTGTCGACAACTGATGGTCTACTTCTGTATGACAACAGAATTGTTGTTCCAGAACTATTGCGTCGACTGGTGTTGTCACAGATTCATGATGGTCACCAGGGCCTAACTAAATACAGACTTAGAGCCAACATGTCAGTATGGTGGCCAGGGATTGGACGAAACATCACAGAATTGGTTAGAATGTGTAAGTTTTGCCAAGAAAATAAAGCATCTCAAAGAAAGGAGCCTTTGATTCCAACACCTCTGCCAGATGGAGCAGGACAGAAGGCTGCAGCTGACATTTGTGATCATAATGGGAAACATTACTTGGTTGTAGTGGATAATTTCTCATGAGATATTGAGATTGCACATTTATCTTCCATGACTAGTCAACAAGTCATTTCTCGTTTGAAAAGCATCTTTGCTAGATGGGGGATCCCTTTTGAGCTGATAACTGATAATGGAACGCAGTTTACATCAGTTGAGTTCAAGCAATTCAGTGCGGCATACCACTTTAAACATACAACATCCAGTCCACATTACCCCCAGGCTAATGGAGCAGCTGAAAGAAGTGTTGCAGTGGCAAAACATATTCTGAGACAGCCGGACTCGCATTTAGCTCTTGTAAGCTACAGAGCTACTCCTCACACGGCGACAGGATTGTGCCCAGCACAACTTATGATGGGAAGACGGGTCAGGACAACAGTTCCCATGTTGTCAAAACATCTTTCTCCTAGTCAAATAAACTATTATGCGGTTCAAGAAGCAGATAAGAAAACTAAGGATTCGTACTGCTATTTCTACAACCGACGACACTCTGCTCGACCATTGCCTGCATTACAACAGGCTCAGGAAGTGAGAGTCAAGTTGGATGGACAAAAGAACTGGGGGACTTCTGCAAGGGTTATTGCTCAGGCACCAGAGCCCTGTTCTTATTTTGTACAAACTGGAAATGGACATATCACTCGCAGAAACAGGAGACATATTCAGCTGGTGCCAGAAACAACACCAGAGACTCAGTTTAGAGAGACTACTGACCCAACATCTGGTTTGGTGCGCAACTCAGATGCTATGAATTCTACACACACGCAGGTTTCTGATGTTGTTATTCCACCGTTGATGGGAGACTGCAACGAAGCCAAGATTACACTTGTCTGTTGGATTCCTTAGATAGAGAACCTTACTAATTGGCTTTTATGTATGTGAATGTTTCTGTAAAGTGCCCTGAGACAACTTTGCTGTGATTTGGCACTATATAAATAAACTGAATTGAATTGAATTGAACTAGGGTCCTCGAGGGGTCATGGGAGTTTGCCTATCCAGTCTACATGTGTTTTGTGGACTTGGAGAAGGCTGTCTGGTATGTTCCTCAAGGTACTCTGTGGGGGGTGCTCCATGAGTATGGGATGGGGGCCCGTTGCTATGGGCTGTTTAGTCCCTATACAAGCTTTGCAAAAGTTTGGTTTGCATTGCTGGTACTAAGTCGGACCCCTTTAGGAAGGGAGTTAGACTCCGCCAGTGCTGCCCATTGTCACCGATTCTGTTCATAACTTTCATGGACAGAATTTCTCCATGCAGCCATCTCTGCTATTTGCAGATGATGTGTTCCTGTTTTTTTTTTCCTCTCTGGCTCTTGATCGAGGTGGCTGCTTTTGCCTTTCCTCCCTCATTTTTCCTTCCTCCTGCTCTGCTCTCTGTGTGTTTGAAGTGCCTGGTTCACATCTCCTGAACATAAATATTATGGATCTGGTATCCTGGGCGTTCAACTTTATTGATAAGGTTTTTTCAACAAAGTGACAAGTTCCTGGAGAGCCTGCATGTCCAGCTGAGACGCACGCTGTGGGGTATGTCATGGACCCGTGGGGAGTGTGGCAGCTGATGTGCCTCTCAGTTCTGTCTCAGGAGGATGCTGAAGACGTTTACATATTTGGATTTATGATAACAGGGAATCTGCTTTTTGCCATCGGCAGCGCTCTGTTTTATCAACTATTGAAGAAGACATCGGCAGCAATTTCGGCCATGGCAACACTTCCGAGTCAGTGTGAAGGTTTGGTCCGTGCTGTTGGAACTCTAAATCAATTGGTTTACAAGCTAAACTGTAAGGTGGAGGCGATTTATGAGAATCGCAGGCAACTTGCGGCTTCTGGGACTCGTCAACGTGGTGGGTTCGACCTTGAGAGAGACTCATAGCATGGATCAGTGGAATGGAATCTCACAATTAGGCTATTTTGGAACCAGAACGTCCAGATGGACTCAAATCTAAAGAAAAAGTAATCTGTCTGCCTGAAGAAAATCAACAATCAAAGCTTATCTGAATCAGACTCCCGACGGCCTCGGAATGGGCCGACTATCAAATTTCTCCTGGGCCATGGGTAACCAAGGACAAAAACTTCACTGGAGTGGTTTTCAGCCAAGTGTGAAGCAGCTAGGATGAGAAACAGCACCTCCAAATCTGAGGCCATGGTTCTCAGTCAGAAAATGTTGGATTGCTCCCTTCGTTGTTGAGGGTGAGGTTTTGCATCAAATGGAAGAGTTCAAGTATCTAAGGGTTTTATTCACAAGATAGGGTGAGAAGTTCAGTTATCAGGAGAGATTCGGAGTAGAACCGCTGCTCATCCACAACGAAAAGAGCCATTTGAGGTGGTTCGGGCATTTGGCAAGGATACATCCTGGGCGCCTCCCTAGGAAGGTGCTTTGGGCATGTCTGACTGGAAGGAGACCCCAGGGAAGACTCATAACACAGGACACGCTGGAGAAGCAGGTAAAAAATAATGATGGATGGAGTTAGATGTCTTACTTTGTTTGAATGAGAAGATACAAGAAGTGAACTGAAAACTACTTAAATCACATCATAATAAAAAACAAACAAACAAACAAAACTTGAGATTTATTGCAAAATAGCACATAAAAATACAAAGAAACAAAAAAGACTCTGTAAAAGCAAAACATTTATGGATTTTTATTACACCACTGCATATACCATATGTGGATGAGTACAGATGTTCTATGCAGTTTATCATTATTTTTAGGATGTATGAAGACCAGACAACTGTTGAACATATTTATTATTTGTCAAAGAGCTGAAGTTACACATACAGGCAACAGAAGCATCTTATTAATTTGTGCACATGACAGACACTAAGAACCCCACAAGACTTTAACTAATGACATAATGTATGTTATGATTTAGTGGAGGTAAAAGCTAAATGGTTGAGCGAATGAAACACTAAGACCTATTTGCAAAAAAATAAAATAAAATAAAGAGACCATTATACCCAGTTGATTTGTTAACATTAGTATTTACAGTCAGCTTCTCGGAGAGAAGCAGAAATTATGATTTCCCTTAAAGCCCCATATTTAACTGTTATAGTTTATATATGTGTTTGCTTAAGTCTACATTTAACCATGTGCAGTCTGCTGTATAAACAAGTTCTTCATGTCTATTGAAGGCCGTTAATTCACACTCTGCATTCACCAAAGTGCAGATTTCTGAAAATAAATAGCAAATAATATAGTGTGTAAGACTAGCTGTTTATCAGACAGATTAAGTATTGGTACTTGGCCTACAAACCTTTTTCCTTTTTTTTATTGGTACTTGAAGCAAAGTGCAGCACTTTATATTGCAAAAGCTCAGTATGTTAGTTTAAACACTGAAAGTTTAGACTAGGCCTAAACTTCTGGAGAAAACATTTCACACCTTCATTACTGTATTTATCAAGATGTTTATGTGATCAAAAGAATATATAAGCTCCAACGTTGCCATTAATTTATTCTTTTAATTTTCTCTAGTTCAACAACTTCATTATTATGTTTTCTGTTCATTTTCCCCAGTCTATCCAACATCATTTGTTTTCATTTTGGAATGGCTACAAAAAGTTGTTAAAGTAACTCAAAAGAGAGTCTGATGATGACAAGGAGGCGAAGATTGAGTATGACCTAAAGAGGAGGAGGAGGGTCTGTACATGGAAAGCTGAGGGTTTCATTTGGTTTTCTCAGATGAAGCAGCAGTCAGTGGTTCTGTTTGGACCCCGGCATCTGTGGAGTGGCGTTTCTGACCCTGCAATATAAAGAGACAAAAGAACAAATTCACTTTCACTCAAGAACTGACTGAACATCATCTCTAACCTGCGGTAACAATCTCATGTATCAACATTTCTTTAAACTGACTCCTCTAAGTGAAGTTAAACTTAGAACAAAGAGAAGTTTGGTATCAATAAATCAGCATGACAGTATAAAACCACAATAGAGAAGAAAAATGCAAGTTGTGTAACAGATGTGGCATGCCAGTCTGCTTTGTTCCCACTAAAGCATGTCTTGTAGGGAACATAGCAGAAATGCTGCCCTCTAGTGGTGGTTACTCAAAACTAACTTCAATATGGATCCAACAATTTTCAGTCAGGTCATCTGGACGGTTTCTTTTTTTTTTTTTTTGCTGAAACGTTTCACCTTCCATCTGGAAGGCATGTATACCTGGATTATTGAGCATGGACTTTTTCAGTATGGATCGACGTTAGTCATTTTGGAAATGACACAAAAGTGTTTGTGTTGTTTTCGGTATTTCCGGAATTGATGTCATTCATTCGTTCAAACTATTTAGACAGGTAAATTCCATTGATCCTCGGGGACTCATTTAAATGGTAAATGGTAAATAGACTGTACTTATATAGCGTCTTTCTATCTTATTTCAAAATACTCAAAGCACTTTACAACACAATATGTGTCCTCATTTACCCTTTCATACAGCACTCTGCTAGATCTCTACAAAGCTAATTGAACAAATGATTCTAACATTCACACACTGATGGGACACACATCAGAGCCAATGAGGGGTTCAGTGTCTTGCCCAGGGACACTTCGGCATGTGACTGCTGGTGGATTCGAACCCCCAACTCTCACGTTGGAGGACAACTGCTCTAACCACTCAGCCACAACCGCCGAAAATTTACAAGAGAGACCTAATTTCAACAAAGAGTGATGACAACAATGGACAACATGTCACATTAGTTTTGAATTTTATTGCAGGCAGGTCAGATGCCTATTATTACAAAGAACCTCACAGTGTTCGCATTATTTTCCTCTTTTCCTGCACATGTTTGCAGTTTTAGCTCTGCATATCAAAACATTTAGTTAATTAAGGAAATGAATAACGGTTTAAAAATATTTCTATTTTCAAAGCATTAACTTTCTTTACATTAGGATTTTTTACCATTTCTTTTAAAGATTGTCATATGTGAAATCTACTTCAGCATTCTGGCTCTTATATTTTATTTTACAATTAGTTTTTTCTTTGGCTATTTTTTGGTTTTAGCCAAACTGGTGCTAATTTTAGCTTCTAGCCAGTCTTTTAATACTTGCAGCTTGTTAGTTTTGTGCTACTTTTAGCATTTAGCCACCATTTGCTACTTTTAGCTTTTAACCAACCTAGCTTCTTCCCAGTTTTAGCTAGTGCCCTGCTTATTTTGGCTTTAACAACTAAGTTTCCGCTTCGTTGGTGAGTTTCAGAAAAGTCAATAATTGCTCAGCATTTACATAACTTCACAGAAAAGGCAAATTTATATAGTTTAATTTTTAATTTCCCTGTATATGACTGCATTGGCACGAAACAATTTCATTTCAGTATTAACCTTTACACTTACTAATGTGCATGCTCAGTGTCAGTATTTTGTGATGCATTGTGGTCTAGATATATTCATGCCTTCTTAGTTTGTTAAAATACTCTTTGTCTAAACAGAGTTCACTTCATGTTTCAGCTGTGCTCTGCAGTCAATCAGACACTCTGCAACATGGCATGTTGGGGACATTCAAGTATCAAAACATAGAGCACCAATAAAACAAATTTATTTTATTTACTTTGTAAGGAGAAAGAACTGGAAGTGGCAGAAATGAAGATAGGACCAACGCAGACATGTTCCTGTTTTTAGTTTTCTACATTCGCCTTATAATCCAGCTGTTTTTGTTACCTTTTTTAGCCATCTTATTTGTAATAATAATAAAAAAAAATCTGTATGCCTTTTTATAACTGTCTATTGTTTTAGCTGTTGTCCATTGTTGTCATCATTCTTTGTTGAAATCAGGTCTCTCTTGTAAATGAGTCCTCGAGGCTCAGTGGGATTTACCTGTCTAAATAAAGGTTGAATTAATATTGAGGTTCTCCTTAGGAGTGACAAGGATGGATAAGATTAGGAATGAGATCATCAGAGGGACAGCACAGGTTGAACAACTGGAAGATAAAGTTTAAGAGGCAAGACTGAGATGGTTTAGACAAGTCTAGAGGAGGGACAGTGGGTATATTGGTAGAAGGATGTTTGAAATACAGCTGCCTGGAAAAAGACAAAGAGGAGATATATGGATGCAGTTAGAGAGGCCATGAAGGTAGTTGGAGTGAGGACAGAGGATGCAGAGGACAGAGATGGAGGATGACTCGCTGTGGAGACCCTTGAAGAGGGAAAAACTGAAAGAAGAAGAAGATATTTATTTTGTATAGCTATAATAAAAAGTGGGTGTAAAGGGCTGAAAGATTAAAGTTGAGCATCAATCTCTAATACCAGAAATAACTATCAATGTATTTGGAGCATGGTGTTTGATTTTATACATGCACATTTGTAACAATAAAAAGGTCAATTATAAAAAATACAAGTGAAACTGTATAAAAGTAGAGCTTTAATCACTTTATCAGTTTCATTAACAGACCTTTTGCTGTAAATGAGAAAATTGTGTGTGTTTGTAATTAATACTTCCAAAGAAAAGTGCGCAGTCATCAGTTAGGCATCACTGTTGCCTCATGTGGAAAGAAACTGCTGCTGAGAATAATGAACCTGAATGAACAGCTGTTCTGGATCATCAAGAACTTCAATGTGAGAGGTGAAGAAGGGTGAAAGATGTGCAAGATAGTCCGGCAATCACAAGGACTCTCCTCCTGAGGCATGAACTACAGAATCATGTTTCTAGCAGAACAGAACTTACTGTTATCACCAGGAGGGTGTGAGTGCATCTGCTGTGAGGCAAAGACAACAGCCTTGGGACAAGACTGACAACAAAGAAATCACTTCTGTCCAAAGAAAACATCCAAGGACAGACTGAATTCTGCAGGAAGTGCAAGAAGGGAACCTTGAAGACTGGTGCCAAGTTAGTTCCTCTGAAGAATCTTCCTTCTGAGAATTTGGGACATTTGAAGAACCATCTTTTGTATCATTTCAACAATGGAGCCTCAGTTCAAAAGCCTCAGTTTGAAAATGGTGGCCTCATGGCTTGTTTTGACCCAAGGGCAGCAGGTAGGTTACATATATAAGTATTTATTTAAACGTGTGTTTTTTCAAAGTGATAAAATGTGTTGTGTGTGTTTGTTTGATACAATGATGTCCTCACCAGGTTTTTAAAGAACAACTGGATGGAGTTCCTCTTCTCCAGTTTTTTGGGTGCACCGACTGCATCGTCTCCTGCTTGAAGGACTGCAGACACTGGTTTGTTATCAACAACTGCCTCTGAGGACTTGGCTGCAGCTTTTGGTTCCTCTTTGGCTTTAGCCACTTGAGCTGCTTCTGCTGCTGCAGCTGGGGCTGAAGATGTTTTTTTGGGCTCAGCTGCCTGAAATCAGGGAGAAAAGCTCTATAAAACCAGTTGGACTGAATTTTGAACGAGTGACTGAATTTTTAGTATGACGTAGCCAGCAAGTTACTTGTTCACCACGTTTTTGATTGGATGGATTCTGCTGCTTTTAAATGAAGTTCATGGGTGATGAAAATGTCACTCTAGTTCAAAAAGCACACTCAGGTTTATGACACTCAATTAAATATAGACTAAAATATTTTATTTTATCTAAATACTGACTGACTTTCATGACTATCGGATGTTGAGAACATGGTTTTTGAGACCCTGAACACGCCAATGCTTTATGCCCTTTCATGGCGGATGCAAAACAGTGAAATATGTTTATCTTTGATCCCTGGGTAATCACATTGTTTTCCATCTAGCTTGAGTAATAGAGCCTATTTTGTTTGCATCAAGTCCAGGATTATGCAGTTTACTGTTCTTAACTGAACTGAATGAACCCTGAGATGACTTCTGTTGTGACTTGGCGCTAGATAAAAAAAACTGAATTGAATTGAATTATTAAATTATTATTTTTTTTGATTACACCTTTAGTTAACCAGATAAAAAAACCATTGAGATCAAGACCTCTTTCACAAGGGTGACCTGGCCAAGAACAGGCAGCAGCAGCACACGTCATAAACAACAAAACAAGTAGCAAGATTATGAAGACTTCAAAAATATATAAAAATATAAAACATACAGTATAACAATAAATGGCAATAATTATTTAAAACAATAACAATTTAAGATCTAAAACACAGGCACTGTTGACAAGATATCTTTTGTCGGTTTTTTAAAAGTTTGCAAAAAGCACTCAAAGTAACACGTTCTGTCAGTTTTAATTCAGCTTGCAAGGCATTCCAAGCTGAGGGGGGCAGAAAAGCTAAAAGCTTTCTTGCCCTTTTCTGTTTGCACACGAGGAACATGAAGATGCAAACAGTCCTTAGAACGTAAGGCATAACTACTGTCCATTCTTCGTATAAAAGTACATAAATAATGTGGAATCATGCCAATAAGAAACTTAGGTCGTTTTCACACAAGATAGTCCGGTAGATTCGGTTCGGTTCGAGACCAATATTCATGAGCTTTTGTTTACATTTGAGTTGGTGAGTTTGCATTCACACTGCACTGTGCAGTCGAGTCAACCTGTTGAACCAATCTATTCCCCCGCTTGCCTGTGGGGGCGCTGCACCTAGAACTACTGAAAGAAACGACACAAAAACCTCTGAAGACACTTCTTCTTCTTCTTCTGTAAATAATAATAAAAACGAAGTGGCATCAAGTTTTAGCAGTTTTAGGAGTTATATTTTGTCATTTTTCAAAAATGGACTTAGCATGAGCAGAAGATGAGACAGAAGACCAAGGAGAATATTGTTTTTCACACAAGGCAGCTGACCGCTCCATATAAGGTCAGAGAAATGCGTGTTTGTTTACCCTGCGGAGCAGGGCTCGGTCTGTTTACATTCACACTGTACTCGAACCGCGCTGGAGTTCGTTTCTACTGGACCGAGACCTAGGTTTTAGCCCGGGCCAGAGTTCGCCTTTTTGTTCCATGACAGAGTTCGATGGTGCGTTCACACCTCTCTAAACGAGCCGGACTTTCAAGGAAAACGAGCTAGAGTTCGATTAAAGCGGACTAAACAGGGCTAGTGTGAATGCACCCTTATAAACCAAAGGCATGCAATGCACATGTCGCCTGTTAAACAGGGAAGACAATAATGAATATTGGTAGCGTATGACAAGAACATACGTTCCTTCTTCTTCTGAAAATTTCCTCTGATTATCTCAAGAAATAAGGAAGTTAAGTTATTTTGATGTTTGTTGCAGGTCCATCACAATTTTATTTGGTTGTTAAGGTCAAACCAAAGGAAAAATAATTTAATTTTATTTTAGACAAAAATTGCCACAACTTCCTTATTTCTTCACCAATCTAGATAATCTTGGTGTCAATCACTTTACTAAGCTCCATCCATTACATATGAACAAAGAAAAAAATCATGGACATCATTTTTTTTATTTTGGTCTCATACCTAAACGTGTTTTTTTTTTACATTAAAATGACATTTTACATTTTTTTGTCTCTTTTATAAGCCTAAAATAAACCACATGACCTGGGCTCTTATGTAGCTCGTTATTAGCATAGCATAGATAAAGACCTGCCCTTTTTGTTATCTGTGTTTTATGACCGATGTACCGGCTGATAACGTTTTAAGTAAATAAAATCTAGTAGAGTGCTGTAGGAATGGGTAAATGAGGACACAGATTGTGTTGTAAAGCGCTTTGAGTATCTTGAAATAAGGTAGAAATGTGCTATATAAGTACAGTCCATTTAAATAAATCTCGGTAATCTCTGAAAGAATTCAGTTATTTTTTTCAATTCAGTTTATTTATATAGCGCCAATTCACAACAATGTCTCAGGACACTTTACAGAAACATTCACCTACATGGAAAAGCCATTTAGTAAAGGTATCTATCTAAGGACATCACTTAGACAAAATGACCAACCTATCCTTTTAAGATTATATAAACTGTAGTGAATATGAATATGTACATCTGCTGTTAGGCTCCAGTTTGTCTTAGTGACTGTGCCATTATGAAAGATGATCGCAAGTGCTGTTATAGTTTTTGAATACAACAAATGAAGCCGAGTAAATCTGGCAAATAAGTTTAAAGTTGTAAGGATGGTATCCCTCTGTTGGTCTCCCTGTGTCTGTACTCCCTAGTGTCTCTCCTTAATTGCCCTGATCAGTTCCACCTGCATGTACTCCAGGTGTTTGTAATTATGTCTTATCTAGTCTGTGTATTTAAGTCTTGGTCTGTGTGTCATTTGGTGTCGGTCCATCATCTGGTATTCTCCTGGTCTGTCTCCTGTGTCCCTCATGTATTAGATTATCTGCCTTGTAAGTTTTTGCTGCCATGTCAGCTATTTATTTTCATTATTAATTTATTATTTTTACATTCTGGCCTCCGAGTCCTGCCTGCACCATTGGGTTCTTTCGTGCACTGCCCTGCCTGAAACCCTGACATTATGGACTGAACAACCAGAACCCAGCAGGCAGCTCATCCCTGGCTTCGCTCACCTGTTTAAACGAGCAGACTCGGATGGAGGATTCTGTGAGCCGGTGTGGTAGGTTCCCGATCAAACTTGCCCGGACACGTGAACGCCATAGCAGGAAAGACAGAAAGCAGACCTGGAACTGGTTCACTGTACTTCTTCAGGCACCTTCTGCACGCCCAGCTTCTCACACTCAGTCTGGCGAGGCTGAATTTCCTGGACCTGGTCCCAATGCTTTGGTGGGGGCTAGTTCCAACGCCTCACCTTCCAGGTTTCCGGTGAGGGTCGGGTCCGACACCTCACCCCATACAGAGCCTTAGTAAGGACTGCACCTGACACATCTCAGTCTCGGACTTCCCCCTGCTCTCCTCGTGAACAACCAGGCCCCTGCTCATCAATGGGTTCAAAGGGGGGTCAACCCAGAGGGCACTCTGAGCAGTTGTGTTCTCAGTCAGTTGACAGTTCTGAACTGGTCACTATAAACAACACACTCCAAAATCAGTTTTTTTCTGCTGCACTTGACACAGACTCTCAGATCCTCACATACACCCTGGCTGAGAGATTATTGCTGTCTTGACCCAGACTGATCCAGATCCCGAGTACCACCAGCTCCTCAGTAAAATAAGAACTTTTAAGAAACATTACAAGAACCCATATCTCTCCAATTCTGCTGTGTCACCTCTGAACCTCTTGCCCCCAATGTCTCAGAGAAGGTCCAGGAGGACGCCTCTCATTTATCCTCAGAGAGGGTCCTGGATAGCTCCTCCCACTACTCCTTGCCTGGTGAGGGTTCTGGGTCACCTATGAACTCTGACTCTGCTACAGAATCAGACTCCCCTGCTGCAGAACTAGACTCTGTTACAGACCCAAACTCATCAGCTACAGCAGGTGTGCCCAACCAGAGCTGGTTCCCAGTTGCCCGCGAAGCAAAGCCTTGACTTGTATTCTCACAGACATAGTCTCGCGAGTTTTGGGTGCGGTGACACAGTGCTCTCACGAGACTTTAGTCTCAGTAGTTGAGTAATGTCGGTGCGCAGAAAACATGGATGGAAAACTAGCGAACAAGCAAACGAAAACTTATTATTTTCACACAGAGTGGGAGGAGGAGTATTTTTTTGTTTATTCTAATTCGAAGTCCATTTGCCTCATCTGTAATTCGAGCGTTGCCTTACCCAAAAAGTGTAACTTGGAGCGGCATTTCAAGACGATGCACAAACGGTTTGAGACAGATTTCCCTCTTAAAAGTTCTTTACGGACTCAGAAAGTGCGGGAGCTAAAAAACAAGCTTGCAGCCCAGCAATCAGTCTTCACTCGCCCCAGCACAAAAGGTAAAGCTGCTACGATAGCTTCCTACCGTGTTAGCCGCATCCTGGCTCAACATAAGAAGTCTTTCAGCGATGGACAAGTTATGAAAGAAGCGTTTATTGAGGCTGCAGATGCGCTTTTTCATGATTTTAAAAATAAAAGTGAGATTGTAGCTGCTATTAAAGACGTGCAGTTGTCCAGACAAACAGTGACACGGCGATGTGAGGGAATGGCTGTGGATGTGGAGGAGCAGCTAAAAAAGGACGTGGAACAATGCGAGTGTTTCTCTCTTCAGTTTGATGAGTCGACAGACATGGTGGATGTAGCCCAGCTGTGTGTTTTTATCAGAATGGCCTTTGCAGACATGAGTGCAAAAGAGGAGCTGCTCACCATCTTGCCTTTGAAGGGACATACAAGAGGAGAAGATATTTTTAATGTGTTTATGGAGTTTGTTAATAAAAGCAACTTGCCCCACTTTAAACTAATTTCTATAACAACTGATGGCGCTCCAGCAATGACTGGTCACACCAGTGGATTTGTTGCACTCTGCAAGCAGAATGATGCTTTCCCAGACATTTTGCACTATCACTGCATCATCCACCAACAGGCCCTGTGTGGGAAGATTTTAAACATGAAGGAAGTGATGGATGTTGCCATGAAAACTGTGTGCTCTATAAGGGCCAGGAGTCTGCAGAGGAGGTTGTTCCGGGCTCACTTGGAGGAGGCAGGAGCAGACCACACAGACCTGCTGCTGCACATGGACGTCAGGTGGCTAAGCAGAGGTAAATTTCTGGACAGATTCAGTGAGCTGTTGCCTGAGATCAGGGATTTTCTGAAGCTGTCAGATCATGGTGAACATTCAAAACTAGAGGACACCCAGTGGCTTTTGGATTTAGCCTTCCTCACAGATCTCACCAGCCTGCTCAATGAACTGAATTTGGAGCTTCAGGGAAAGGACAAAAACATAATCCACATGATCAGTTCTGTGAACACCTTCAAAAGCAGGCTGCAACTGCTCACAAGTCGGCTGCAACGCAGGGACCTGCGAAACTTCCCACACATGGAGGCAGAGCTACAGCGCCAAGGGAAAGAAGTCCCACAACTGGACAGTGCACACTATTCTAAGCAGGTTCAGAGCATCTCAGCAGAATTTGAGAGACGATTTACTGACTTTTCCTCCATCGAGCCTGTTACCAGCTACATGTGTTATCCTTTTGGAAATGTTGATGTGGATGACATTGTGTCCAAATTGGTGTCCGTGTTTCAGCTGGACAGCTCTGGTGTTGAAAATGAGGTGTTGAGTCTGCAAAATGACATTGGGATCAAATCCAGAGCATCACCTGGCGTGGATGGAGAGTTCTGGAGTCTGCTGTCAGAAGAAAAGTATCCTAACATCCGAAGATGTGCTTTGAACTTAACAGCACTTTTTGGATCTACCTACCTGTGTGAGTCTGCTTTTTCACACATGAAAATCATCAAGTCCAAAAACAGATCCACAATGAATGATGATCATTTGGAGACCTGCCTGCGCCTCGCAACCACCTCATACTGCCCATCTTATGAGACCCTGGCCTCCTCCTCTCAGTGTCAGAAGTCCCACTAAGGTAGAGACACATTTATTTTATACAGCTTGCATAAAAAGTTGTCTCCTATAGACACATCACGTTCTGTTTTATTTACTTTAAAGAAGTGAGGAGTAGGGATTGATGAAAAATTATGTTTGTTGATAATGAGACTGGACGAGTAGCTCTCGGCAAATTGCCGACTTCAAAAGTAGCTCTTGGTTCAAAAAAGGTTGGGCACCCCTGAGCTACAGAACTAACTCAGACCCAGACCCTGTTCGTCTCAGACCCAGACTCTGTTCCAGTCTCAGACCCAGATTCTGTTCCAGTTTCAGACCCAGACTCAACCCCACAGCCTGGCTCTTCTCTAGACTCAGACTCGCCTGCATCCAAACCAGACTCTGCCTTAGACCTAGAGTCAGCTCCAGACCTAGACATGACTACTTCAGACCCAGAGTCGTTAGCTCCCTGCATCTCTGAGAGGGTTCTGGAAGACTCTCCTCACTGCACCTTGCTTGGTGTGGGGGCTGACCCACCTACGACCTCTGTTGCCTGTGCCTCTGTGGGGTACAACCATTACACCCCACCTCCTCCTTATGTGCCTATGGGAGATGGTCCCAATGCTCCGCCTCTGAGTTCCTCTGTGGGGGTTGGACCAGACTCCTCACCTCCTTGTGTCTCCTTGGGAACTGGTCCTGAGGCCCTGCCTCTGAGTCTCTCCATGGGGGTCAGAACAGAATCCTTACCACCTTCCTTCTGTCCAGCTGTGGGAGTCCAGGCAGGCTCCTCTCCGCCACCTCCTGCAGGAGGCTCCACGCCATCGGAGTGTGTGTGTCCACGCAGCCTCCTGCTGTGGTCTCCATGCCACATGCAGCTCCCAGGGTGGTCTCCATGTTGGCAGCTGCACGCCCAGAGGTTTCCATGCCTCCTGTTGAGGGTTCCATGTCCTCTAGGTTTCCACATCCTTCAGGTCTTTGCTTCACCTCTCAAGGTCTTTGCCTCACCTTGGGTCCATGCCTCATCCAGGCTCCTCGCCTCATCCAAGCGCCTCAGCAGTTGGGTGCTCCTTAGCATCCATGGTCCTACTCCAGCGAGATGGACGACCGCCCGCCTGACCTGCTCCAGCGTGTTGGACAGCCTCCTGTCTGCCCACCCTGAACTCTGCCAGCCTTGGGATGGTTCCCTGACCGTCTAGACATTTCTGTTTTGTGTACTGTATGTCTTATGTTAAATGGACTGTACTTAAATAGCGCCTTTCTATCTTATTGAGATACTCAAAGCGCTTTACATTACAATATGTGTGTCATTTACCCATTCATACAGCACTCTACTAGATCTCTACAAAGCTAATTGAACAAATTATTCTAAAGAGACTAATCAGACCTTTATGACATTCACACACTGATGGGACACACATCAGCAGCAATGAGGGGTTCAGTGTCTTGCCCAGGGACACTTCGGCATGTGACTGCTGTTGGATTCGAACCCCCAACTCTCGCATTGGAGGTCAACTGCTCTAACCACTCAGCCACAGCCGTCCCCAGGTTTTTTCCTTGCCGGTTTTTGGTTCTCTTCTTGTGTTTTCCTTGTGCCCTCCATCCTTGCGGTTCCTCCCGCCCATGTTCTGTGGGGTGGGCTTTTCAGGACACCTGGGGTGGGGGAGGGGGGTACTGTAAGGATTGTATCCCTCTGTTGGTTTCACTGTGAGTGTCTCTCCTTCATTGCCCTGATCAGTTCCACCCGCATGTCCTCAAGGTGTTTAACCTTCCTAGCGGGGCGAGATCCCGCACGCACTTATGATGTGAACGGATCAGTTGTGACCCGTCTTAAATCAGCCAAAAAATGCCCTCAAAACAGTGTTTTTTTAAGAAGTATTAGAACACATCTCTAAAATAAATTTGTCTTATTATTTTGTTATTTTAATATTATTAACCATAGTAACATTTATAGTGTTAAGGGTAAGTTTTGACCCATGTATATTTATTTATTTTAAGGATTACCCGTTTTCCTTGATTCTTCTCAGGGATGCCAGCTGCAAGTTTGCCTGTGTAAATCTGTAGATTCCAGGCATAGCTGGTTTTCGCATCACAGGCTGCCCAGATTTTTATGCCATATTTGCCTGGCTTACTGGGCATGTATTGCCGGAAGGGGCATTTTCCACGGAAAGGGAGAAGACGCTCATCCACTGTCACCTCTGGTCCTGGGTTGAACATCAGTGGAAGGAGCTTCACCCATCTATCCCAGACGTCTTTGATGGGAGCAAGCTTGTCAGACCGTGCTCTAGTATCTCTGTTGTCAAATCTGAGGACTCTTGAGATCATTTGAAAGGTCTGAAGTGACATTGTTGCGCGGAAAATACTCCTGCCTGTGGACACATCCCAGAGACTAGTAAGGGCCTCATTGCTGGATCTGTACACGCCAGCGAGAAGAAGAACACCAATAAAAGCATCCAGGCACTCCTCATCAATGTCCTTCCAAGTGTCACCGTGAACTTTTTTCCCTTCGAAGTTTGTCATAGCAATGATGACTTTCTTTAGTGACAATGGCATAAACAAATCAAAGCATGTCTTGATGTCACTTACTCGTGTCACAGCAAACCTTGTAATCCCAGGGGTCATCTTCATAACATTTTCAGCAGCTTCCCTGCCATGTGAAACAGGAGGAATCGCACTCCAAGTGATGTTACCCTTTTTGGATTTATAGGTTTCAGTTACAGGAGCAGCTTCAGCACCTGTGCCCTCCTCATCCGACGAGTCTGTGTACTCTGATTCATATTCACTAGCATCGTCCTCCTCAGAAACTGGCTCATCTGTGTCACTAGGTGTGTCCTCTGCATCATTTTCAGCAAGGATGTGATCTAGAGCTTCTTGTACTGTGAATCTTCTCTTCATTTTGGTATGCAGCCAAGCTCTAGGTAAAATGGAGTGTCTGTTTCTACATGTCTCTACATGCCCATGTAGAGACACACCCAGGTGGGTGTGTCTATCTAGGTCTGCCTATCAAGATGGGCATGGCTATCCAGGTAGGCTCATCTCTACATGGGCATGCCTCAACATGTCTCTGTATCTACAGCTGGATGAACTTTTTCAGTTTTTGGGAGCAGAGTATGAGGAACTTATCAATAAAAGTAGTACGGATAAATGGGGATGTTTTGGTCAGTGAAGTAGACAAACAGGTAAAAACAGAAGGCCCTAACATATGTATGACAAAGTTAGTGAGGTCACAGTGTGTTTATGATTTCAGTTTTGACACTGATTATTGGTTGATAGTCTTATACCATAACTGGGTCACAAATTACCCCAGCGCGGCAAGTGCGTGTTGTTCTATAAAAAATAAAAATTAAATTTAGTGAAAAAAAAAAAATATTTTTTTTATTTAAATAAAGGTTCCAGACAAAGTCAAAAAGCCTTGATGCAAAAAAAAAAATATTTAAAAGACAGTATCATGATTTAAAATTTAAAATGGGTCACTACGGACCCTAACATAGTAGTTAATTATGTCTCGTCTAGTCTGTGTATTTAAGTCTTGGTCTGTGTCTCATTCATTGTCGATCCATCGTCTGGTATTGTCCTGGTCTGTCTCCTGGTCTGTCTCCTGTGTCCCTTGTGCTTTGGATTATCATCCTTGTAAGTTTTTGCTGCCATGTCAGCTATTTAGTTTCATTATTAAACTATTTATTATGTTTACATTCTGGCCTCTGAGTCCTGCCTGCACCATCGGATTCTTACCTGCCCTGCCTGAAACCCTGATAATCCCAGATGTAATTGGTGGCATTACGCTGGTTAATGAGGCAGCTAATCACAAGAGGTAGTATGACTGTATTTAGACTGTAGTTTTCCTGAGACAAACTCTACTTGTGGAGGCTGGTTGGACTTTTGTGGTCATGTCATCTAACAATACCTCGAATTCACATTCATTTGTTTCTCAATGTTATGTAATTGCATCACAAAGTATACTCAGAGGTTTTCAGGTTATAAAGGCTTACAAAAAGTGAATTAGTCTTACTTTGGACTTGAAGACAGACAGAAAGGATGATTTTGAGGCTCCTTTCTTTTCTTCCTGAGGGGGTAGAGCTGGTTCTGGATTGGCAGCTGCCTCCAAAGTGCTGGTTTTTGAAGGATCCACCTTCTATTGTCAAAACAGCACAGAGGAAAACAAATCACAAGACATTCACAAACCAAAAAGCCAGTCATCAGTGAAGCTGACAGAGCAAAAGGAGCTGCCACCAGTGACATAAAAGGGGAGGTGAAAGGAAGAACAACCAAATCAGAATGTCCATGTCAGACGTGAACAGGTGCCTGTAAGAAGAAAGAAACCCACACCATGATTCGATTCATGACTTAAGAAATTGATGCTTTCTGTAAGAAAAGGTGAAAAATGTACAGAAAAAAAGTGTCAATCTTAACAGGCTCAGTGGTTTTCTAATCATAAAGTGATGGAAAGCTGCACATTTTATGAAATAAAAACTTATATGAGAAAGTAAGATGACCATTTGACCAAAAATGAAGCTACAAAAACTTTAATCCAGCATCTCACAGGGATTGTTGGTGAATGGTAATGGTAAATGGACTGCACTTACATATTTCCTTTCTATTTTATCAAGATACTCAAAGCTCGACTACTGCCAGCGATCCATCAACCCAAATGGACGTTCATTCAGCCGCTGTACTCAGCGGACACACGTGACCGACGACCCAAACCGGTGAAATCACAAAATATCTGACATGTCAGAGCAGCGGCCGTGTCTGAATAATGCAGAATGCAAGCAGAAGCAGCTCCGATCTTCTGCCCTCTTTACTCAGCAGCGTGCATCCACCAACCATTAATAACTTTATTAGTAGTCAAAGTTTAATTCAAGGTGTTGGGGGTGGGGGTGGGGTTCGCGTTCGGACCTGTAACTACTGTTAATTTGATGGGTCGGATGGTTTATGGAGATGATGGCTACGGGGTGGGGGTGGGGGTGGGGCTGGGTCGGGTCAGGTCGGGTTTTTTGGGACCAAAAGCAACTCTAATGAGGGGTTCAGTGTCTTGCCCAGGGACACTTCGGCATGTGACTGCTGGTGGAATCGAACCTCCAACTCTTGCATTGGAGAACGACTGCTCTAACCACTTGGCCACAGCTGCCTTTTAACAAAGAACAACAAAGTCTCCAAAATGTCTCAAAACATGTCACAACACAGCCCCCATTTGGGCATCTTCAGTTTTTGTTCCTTAGTCACAGACTTGCAGTCTTGTTGCTTGAATTTTGAACATGTTCAAAAAATGTGCAACAATTATTTTCTAAATAGAGTCAGATTTGTTGTGCATGTCTCAATGTTGTCTTGAACTCTTTTCCACTTACACTTGTATTTTGGCACCTACAAAGGAACTGTCCTTAAAACAGAAAACATCACAGAGCCATATGTCCAGGTCTAACCAAAATGTCTAACTCTGCTTGTTTTATTTCATGAACTCACTCCAGCTGAATAAATTGTAAGTGGGGTCAAGGTAGGTGTGAGGTGGGTGGGGTTTGCATGCTGTACACATGAAAATAGACTGGGATTTTCACCGTTTGCCTAAAGCATGGCTGCACGGCTCAAAGGCCCTTGGCTGGAATCTAGTGAGACTGCATTTTAAATTTAGCCTTTTACTTTTTCAATTTCAACTCACCAACATGTGACCCAGTGAGATACTGGTTTAGCTTGCCATAAACAAGTGTCACAGTGAAATTTATATTTTTGTGTAACTTTTGCAAATAAATAAATAAATAAATAATCAAACAAGTGTATTTTTCTAAAATAATCAACTCAGTCAGTTTAGTTCAGTTTGTACCAGTGGTTGTGTAACTCTCCCATCATCTACAGAGAAAGTAAAGCATGAATGATCACAAACAACTCTGTTCCCAGAAAAATTTTGATGTTTCAACTGAAAATAGTGATGAAGAATAATAAGGCAAAGATTTGATTTTTGATGTTTTCTCATTTTGAGTTCATCTCAAGCAGAATACTTAAAAAGGATGAGACGTGTTGCATTGTGTCATAATTTAAAACATTTTATACCTGGAAAATTACATTTTTAAAAGTGAAATGTTTTATTTTTAGTTTGGTCTCAGTTTATAAATGCTTCTCTTAACAGTCATTAAAGCATTATGTATTTGGATATAATAATAATTATACTGTATCTTTAAGTTAGGTAGTCAAACTGGATCAAGGTAACTCTTGTACTGTATGGTGTCAGCCGGGCCGGCTCGTCTTTTACCACAAACAAAATAACTTGCACATATCCTGAGGTCCAGGCTGGTCCACAGAGGAGATCAGGACCAGCTGCCCATTCATATTAGACAGACTTTTACTCTTGGTGTCTTTAGGTTTATTTTTAAAGCACTTTTGAACTCACTGGCTTTTATTACAGCATGAGGACTGACATGTTTGGTTAGTTTTAATGTTTTTTATGACAAAAAATTTTCATGCAATATTTTAGCTCTTTTTTATGGTTTTATTAATGACCGGTAATTAAAGCTTGATAAACCCTTTGATTTAACCAAATGTAGAACCCACTGTGGGAGAAGTAACTTTAAACAGACAAAAAAGGATAGACAAAAACGTTGGTTACATACTGTAACCCCAGATTCTATGAGTATAAGCGTAGCCCTTTAAGGCTGTCGCTTGGTGGGTTTATCCCATTATGTGGAGCATTGCACTGAAAAATTTAGTCCACGCCCACCTGCTGTGTGGGCCCTACCCGGTCCGTATAAATTACGTTAAGAGCGGGAAATCGGCTCCCAAAATAGCTTTTTCTTCAGCCATTTAGGAGACAGTGAGGCCCGACGCTTAAAGGGCTACGCTTATACTCATAGAATCTGGGGTTACAGTACGTAACTAACGTTCTATTTCGTATAAGCTTCGCCCTTTAAGGCTGTCGCTTGGTGGGTTAAGGGCGAAGCAGATGTGGTCCTCGCCTCACTGGGTCCATTCGAACACCGTATGAAGCAGAAGCTTGCCCAAAAAACGTCTTGTCACTCAGCTCCCCATGTGCGTAATTACGCATTGCGTAATTATGTGAGCCATGCACAGACGCATGTTGTGTAACTATGCGTTCATGGCTGAACAGTATAGACAGATTAATAATAACAAATGAACTGATTATTAATCAAATGAACTGATTGGTAACAATAGTCATGAAATGATTAGTGACAATAGAACCAAAACAACAGACACAACTTGTGACTGATAACACATCTCACACTGTGAAGCATGCAGACAGATGTGAGCTTAAACAGAGTTCCGTGAAAACAACAATATTCATTCTGTTAGAGCACTAAGGATAGAATGTGTCATGGAACGGGCCGTCACATCACGTAGATAAGAGCGAATGAATGAGCAGGGTGTTGACCACGCGGCCGCAGTGCAAATGTCCTGCATTGTCATACCATTATGCAAAGCAGTTGAAGATGCAATACCCCTGGTCGAGTGCACCCTGAGGTTGACAGAAGGCTCTAAATCTGATGCTCTGTAGGCTTCAGTAAAGGCCTCACACAGCCAGTGTGACAAGCACTGGGTGGATAACAGGCGACCTGCAGATGCATCTGTATAATGCACAAACAAATGTTGAGTTTGGCGCATTACAGCTGTGCGCGCTATGTAACACGTCAATGCCCACACCGGACAGAGAAGATGGAAAGATACTTCTTCTTCTGATCTGTGGGGGGTGAGGGAAAAACGCCTCCAACGATATCGCTCTTCATTTAAAAGAGCTCGTGATGTTTTTAGGCATAAAGGCTGAGTTTGGTCTTAAATCAGCTGAGCTGCCATCAGCCTGAATTCTGAGACATGACGGAGCGACAGAGAGGGCAGATAAATCACTCACCCTCTTAGCAGATGTTAAAGACAGCAGCAGGGCTGTTTTAAGAGACAAGAATTTAAGTGGAACCTGATCTATAGGCTCAAATGGAGCTTTGATCAGGGCTCGCAGGACCAGCGTTAAATCCCACTGTGGAACAAGTGGGCGTGAAAACAGGCCTGCGTCTCTGTACACCTTTTAGAAAATGCTTCAGCAGCGGGTGATTAAAAGCTGTTCTGTCTCCGAACCCTTTGTGGCAGGGAGAGATGGCTGCAGCGTACGTTTTAATCGTGCTGAAAAGCCAACTTCCTGTCCATCAGCTGTGTAGAAAAGACAGCACGCCGCCTAATGTACATGAGGTGGCCTCTACACCTTTCTCTGTACACCAGCGCTGAAAAACTGTCCACTTTGATATGTACAGCGCTGTGGTAAATGCAGCACGTGAATCCTGGATTGTGCGCACTACCTCCTGTGGGAGACCCATCCTCTCTAAGCGGAACCGCTCAGTGGCCAGACCCACAGGTGCTGGCCTATTTCTGGGTAACTCCTGATCACTCCTCCTTCCTGGAGGAGAGCATCCTCCCTCCATGGCAGTTTCCACGGGCGCCCCGATAGCAGGCGTTGTAGGACTGAGAACCATGGTGTGTTCACGCGCTCGGGGGCCACCAGGAGAGCTGTCAATCTCTCCTCCTGAACTCTGTTCAGGAACCGTAAAATCAGAGGAGGTGGAGGAAACGCGTACCAAAGCGTTTTGGGCCATGGGCTGTGAGCAAACGCATCCACCCCCCAGCGGTGGTTCGTCTCACGGGCTCAGGGAAAACCATAGTTGACACTGAGCGTTCTCTCGTGTCGCAAACAGGTCCACAGCTGCTTTGCCAAATTTCTGCCACATCTGAGTCATCAGGTCTGGATGGAGAGTCCAGTCCCCATGACGTGGGCCGCCCCTGGACATCACATCTGCCCCTTTGTTCAGAACACCGGGTATGTAAACTGCTCTGATGGAGAACAGATTTTGGTGAGCCCAACACAGAAGCTTTCGCGCAATGTGTAACATCTGGGCTGAGCGCATACCCCCCTGCTGGTTTATGTACGCAGCAGTCACCTTGTTGTCTGTGTGAATCAACACGTGTTGATTCTGTAACACGGGAGCAAAGTGCTGAATCACATTCAGCACTGTGCGACACTCCAAAACATTTATGTGGGCTGATGTGTGATGGGGCCACAGCGCCCCTACTGCTTGAGATAGGCATGTCCCCCCCCAAGCCTGACAGCGACGCGTCCGTGAAGACTGACACGTGTGACGTGGGTCTGCTGACGGGGGCTCCCTCTGACAGAACCAGGGTGTTTCCCCAGTGTCGGAGGTCTGCTCTCACAGAGGGAAGAACAGTGATCATCCGTCTCTTTTGTTTTACTGGGTCCACATGCAGACACACAAACCACCTCTGGAGGCGTCTCATGTGTAATAAACCCAGCGGGACCACTGTGTGAGCTGATGACATCATTCCTAACAGCTTCATGACGGAGACAGCTGTTACCACTCTGCCAGGTCTTACGTGGCGGAGCTGGTCTTTTAAAGTGTCGATTCTTGTTTGTGATAAACGAGCCTTCACGGTGGTTGAATTTAACTCCACTCCCAGATAAATAATTGTCTGGGCCGGGAAAATCGAGCTTTTCTTCCAATTTATGGCGAAGCCCAGATTTAACAGTTGTGATGTCAACACCTGAGCCTGCATCACTGCTTCCTGTCTGGAGCGTGACAGCAGCAGCAGGTCGTCCAGGTAAAACAAAACTCTCATCCCTGCTCTGTGTGACGGATGCAGGGCTGTCTCCACACACTTTGAGAACGTACGAGGCGCGAGGGAATACCCGAACGGCAGCCTGTTGTACTTATACTTCATCCCCTGAAAAGAGAAACGCAGGAATTTTCTGTGCTTTGGGATGATCGGTATGTGAAAATAAGCATCTTTTAGGTCGATGGAAAACAAGCCAGTCATTTCTCTGGATGTTGTCCAACAGCTGTCTGGTTGTCAACATGTGAAACGGTCTGTCCATGATCGCCTTGTTGAAAGTTGACAGATCCAAAATCGGTCTCATCCCTCCAGTCCGTTTGGGAACCAGGAAGTAACGTGAGTAAAACCCTGTGTTTTCCTCTCCGTTGGGAACCCTGGAGGTTACCTCTTTTATCAGAAGCTCTTGGACTTCTGCATTTAGGGATGAGATTTGGTCTGGTGATGACAGGACCGTCTCTAAAACTCCTCCGAACGGAGGGGGTCGGGTTGCAAACTGCAACGTGTAATCTTTGCATAACACCCTGTCCATCCATCTGACCGGCGAGCATGTTTTTAGCCACTCCGCGTAACGTTCATGGAGTGGACGTGCGTTTAAGTGATGCGTCATGTTTTGTACGGATGTCATCCAGTCCGCTGCTTCGACCGCCGTCATGTGTCGCGGGAATGTTTTCCGTGTGACCCAAGGCGAGGCTTCCTCGAAAAGGCTCTGAACGTGCCCGTGCGCTGCATTCGAACCGCGGACCAACCTTCATGTACAGGTGGGCCGGCGTGTGCTGAGGCGAAGCGTGTGACAGCTGATGACGCCGTGGGGCTGCGCGTTCGACGTCGCTGTGCGAACGTTGAGAGGCGGAGGGCGTGACTTCATCTACGCCGTGCTGTTGGAGTGAAGGCTGCGAGCCCCGCGGGAGCACACGTTTTCTCTGGAGGGACGCGCGCCACTCTCGCTGGAGGGGCGCGCGTCGCTCTCGCTGGAGGGACGCACGCCGCTCTCGCTGGAGGCGAGACTCGTCACCGGGTTCGTTCAGCCGTCTCATGCTTGTGCTGCCGTGAGCTGCCGAGCACTGAGACGTGGTGGGTGACGGCTGCCCGCGTCACAGCCGCACGCGTTGCTTCAGTGAGGCGTGTGTTGCTCTTGCTGAGAACGAGGACCTTCACCGGACCCGGCCTGTGGTCCCACATTTATACCGATGTGAGCCGGTGAGCGCCGGGGAGCTGTGTGTGCGCCATCATCAACGCAGCGCCGTTTGGATGAAGGCTGTTTGTATCGCACGAGTATGCGTTTGACACCGCTTGGGTGAGGATCGTGCAGCTCGGATTGACAACGAGTTATTTCGCTTACCATCGTGTCGTGTGAGCGTCTCGTCATGTCTTGGAGCAACGGTGAGTTTAAAAAAACTTTATTTAAGGACACCGGCTCGTTATGTGTGGAGGATGTTTGCGCAGCCGCTGTGAGTTCATCCGAGCTTACAGACTGGCTAGAAACAGACACTTGATCATTGAATGATGATTTATTTCAACTTTCGTGTCACTTTTACACACACCCTCTGCAGACCGTCATTTTTTAAAATCTTCTCCCCTGTGAGCTCTGCGATTTGTTTGCCCAGAGCGCTGTCTGCAGGCGAACTCTGGGGAAATGCTGAACTGCAGGTTGCTGGGATGAAGAGGGCTGGTCTCTGACGGGCGGGGCTGGTGGTGGAGCTGAGCGAGAGTCGCCGCCGCGGCCGTGGAACGTCGTTGCTTCTGCCTCTGCTCACGACGGTCTCTCCAGCAGGCCGGGGGGCGAGATGAGCAGCGCGGCTTGATAAGGTGGCGCACAGCCTCTGACACCTCCTCCGACTGCTTCGAGTTCGCCAGCATGGCTTTGAAGCTGCTCCCGAACAGCGCGTCTGCCGTGATGGGGCCCTCCATCAGGTCTTTGTGCAGTTTCTCCGGCAGCGAGGTGGAGTGGCGGATCTAGGTGGATCATTGAATCATCGTCATCCACGCTGCAATCCTGGACAGGCAAACCGTAGAAGAGGCACACATATTGAGGATGGTGTCGGCTGCCTTACAAAGGGAGCTCTTGGTCTCCTCAGGCAGGTCTGCAACCTCCAGCCTCTTGGACATGCTATATGCTAGCAGCGCCATGTTGTTGTTAGCTGCGGCTGCCTGAAAAGCACATTGATGGGCTCGATTGGAGAGCGTGGTCACCATCTGGTCGTGTTTCCCAGGAGGGACGGGACGCTGCTCCAACCTGGACAGCTTCGCTCCGAAAGCTTCCGCGCGGCTTGGCTCAAGGGGGGGTACCGAGGGATAGCCCCGCTCGGTGAACCCCTCCACTCTGGTGATGGGTACGGACTGTGGAGACCGGCTCCCCCAATCTACCAGGAAAGAACCGTCTGTGGCCTCGCCTGTAGGGCGTCCTGTTGGAACATGAGGCCATATGGATCAAGACGGTGAGCCGGAATGGAACCCAGTAAACAACCTTCCCGCCGGATCATCTGAACTGGCGGGAAAGGCGTGGGACGTATAAAAAAGGGGTCCCTTCATGTCAGCCGCCTCCTGGGTTACGTCGGGCAACCCCTGAGGGCGCCGTCGGCCGGGAGCGGTGTGATCACCGATGCGGAACGAGGTGGGATAGGGTGAGCATTCACTCAGCCCCCCTCCACCGACACAACGCTCTCCAGGAGGGAATGAGCAGCGGGGGGGCTGCAGCTGAGCGCGCCTGTCCCGGAGAAACCATCCGATTCGCTCCGAGGGTCGGCAATAAGAGGAAAATTACAAGATGGCGTTGTCCAGCGTGTAGTGACCCGTCACTGAGAAATGTTCCTCGGAGCTTACCTTGAAATAAGACTGTTCGTCAGCTTCTCCTCGGGGAGGAGAACTCACTGGACGACCGGAGGTCGACTGCCGGGCCAAGCATCCTTAACAAAGGTTGTCCATCTACACAATTTTCCTTCTTTGTTCTTCTGACAGTGCTATTAGCTCGCTGAAGAAAAAATGGGAGCCGATTTCCCGCTCTTAACGTAATTTATATGGACCGGGTAGGGCCCACACAGCAGGTGGGTGTGGACTAGATTTTTCAGTGCAACGCTCCGCATAACGGGATAAACCCACCAAGCGACAGCCTTAAAGGGCGAAGCTTATACGAAATAGAACTGTGTTGCATGGTGGAGCAGGTGGTTGGTTACAGCAGCAAGATGGACAAAACTTGGATGAGGCCTTTTTGAGTGCAGTTTGCATGTTCTCCATGTTCATGGGATTTATCCAGGTGCTTCGGTTTCTTCACTCAACACAGTCAAAATAATGCAAATTAGGTTAACTGGCAATGCTTAACTGGCTCTAGGTGTGAGTGTGCATCATTGTCTATGTGGCTCTGTGACAAGCTGTGACGGCGTCATCAAGATGGCGCCGGTGTGTAGGGCTGCCCGTCTCTCACTCTCTGCTTGTATTTTATTTTTGTTATTTTTACAATGGTTTGTGCAGTGTGCCGAGTCATATTTTCAGTATGATCGTCGGGCACTTTTGGAGCTCCGTACTTTTGCTGAAATTCCCGCGGAGTTTTTGAACAGCGGCCAGCACTCTCCCCCACCGGTCCTATCTGAGATTCCTGCGTTCCTTCTGCGTGACCCTGGCCTTTCTCCATGGAGGAAACGTCGCAGACGTCGTGGGAAGCGTGCAGGGATTTTGGTGAAACTGAGGCAAAGTGTGGATTATTCTAACAGGACTCGCTCTGGATCTGATCATCTCCTCTCTGACCCGTGGTGCTCCCGGGGCCCGGCTGCTGGCCAACTGCCCGCGCGCTCAGTCCATGGAAACACCTGGAGTTGTTTACCTGTGCGCCGCACCAACAGACCAGGAGGAGCTGTTCTTCATAACCTGCGCCCGCTGGCGCGCGCGTCTCCCTCCACGGCTGTGCATGTGTCGGACAATATCAAGATGTGTTTAATCAATGCAAGGTCTGTTTCCAACAAGACGTTTATTCTCAATGACTTTTTTAAAGATGAGGAGTTGGATTTTCTGTTCGTCACGGAATCTTGGATTTCTGATGGTGAGTCCAGCGCCTTGGTGGAACTACTTCCTCCGGACTGTGTATGTTTCAATGCCCCGCGGCCATCAGGTCGGCGCGGGGGGGGATTATTAACAGTTTTTAAAGCAAACTTTGCCTGTAAACAGTTGTCCATCCCGGTGTCCCGCGCCAGCTTCGAGCTGAGCGCCTTTGAACTTGGACACTCTCCTCCGGTCCTGTGTGCGCTCATCTACCGCCCACCTCGTTCTAAGGACTTCATAAATGAATTCTCTGACTTTTTGGCTGATATCACACAGAGATACACTCACTTTTTGCTTATTGGTGACTTTAATTTGCATGTGTGTTGTCAGGAGAAGCCCTTAGTGAAGGACTTTCTGGATTTATTGGACTCTTTTAATTTAGCTCAACAGGTGAGCGGCCCCACCCAAGAACATGGTCACACGCTGGACCTCATTTTAACACGCGATGTCTCTGTTTCTAATTTGAAAATCGGTGACAATGATTTTTCAGATCACATGCCTGTATTGTTTGACTTCACCCCCCCTTGTCCTAATGCTAAGACGCGCGTTCCTGCACGTACGCGTTCCATTAACCGTTTCACTGCTGCTCGTTTTAATGAAGGTTTTAATTCTGAGAGGATCGAACAGCTCCCGGTGTCTCTTACCACTGAGGAGCTAACCTCTCAGTTCAACTCTGCCTGTTTAAATGTTCTGGACCATGTTGCTCCCCTTAAGACCAGAAAAACAAAACTTAAATCAGAGCCTTGGCTGAATGACGTCACGCGAGCCGTTAGGCAGCAGTGTCGCAGAGCTGAACGAAAGTGGAGGAAGGACAGGCTCCAGGTGTCTTTTCAAATGTTAAGGGAGAGTTGGCGACACTATCAGAAAACCGTTAAAGTTGCCAAATGTAAATTCTTTTCTGATTTAATTGTCTCCAACTCCCACAACCCCCGAGTTCTTTTCTCCACCCTGAACTCAGTTCTACACCTCCGTGAGCCTTCACCTCTGGAAGCCTCAACTGAGCTGTGTGAGAACTTCCTCCATTTCTTTTTAGAAAAAGTGGCAAACACCCGGGCACTCATTTCTCCACCAGCTCATGATCTGTCCATCCCTTCTCAGTGTGTGGCTGTGTTTGACCACTTTGAGCCCATCTCTCTGTCCTCTCTGGAGCAGGTAATGTGCAGCATGAAGCCATCTGGTTCCCCCTTTGATATGGTCCACCCTCGACTGCTAAAGAGACCATTGTTTCATCAGTCTCCCTCTCTCAGGGATGTCATCATGGAGACTGATGAAACAATGGTCTCTTTTGATGTCACATCACTCTTTACCTGCATTCCTGTTGATGATGCAGTAGAGGTGGTCAGTTTAAGATTAAAATCAGACACCACTCTGAGCAGCAGGACCACGCTTTCCACAGAACAACTATGTCAACTCTTGAAACTGTGCCTGCAGTCCACCTACTTCACATATGGGGAGCAATATTATAGGCAGAAACATGGGTGTGCTATGGGGTCTCCAGTTTCTCCTATTGTTGCCAACCTGTACATGGAAGAGGTAGAAAAGAGAGCCTTGACGTCCTTTTCAGGGACACCACCAAGTCATTGGTTCAGGTATGTTGACGACACCTGGGTTAAAATTAAATCTCAGGAAGTCCAACATTTTACTGACCACATCAACTCTGTGGATAAACACATCAAGTTCACACGAGAAGATGTAAAAAATGGCAAGTTGGCTTTCTTGGACTGTGAGGTCTCAGTCTCGGATAGAGGACATTTGCAAACCGAGGTGTACCGCAAACCCACCCACACAGACCAGTATTTGCAGTTTGACTCCCATCACCCTTTGGAGCACAAGTTAGGAGTCATCAGGACTCTGTATCACAGAGCAGACAGCATCCCCACTAGCTCAGGAGCCAGGCAGAAGGAGAAATCCTACACAAAACAGGCTCTAGAGCAATGTGGATATCCTAACTGGGCCTTCCTGAAAGCAGAGAAGAAACCCAAACAGGACTCCAGTCAGCCATCAGGTGAAAAGGAGGAACCCAGACCCAGACCAGTGGTCATTCCGTATGTTGAGGGGGTATCAGAGAAACTGAGACGTTTATTTTCTAAACATAACGTCCCAGTGGCTTTTAAACCCCAAAATACATTACGGCGAAGACTGGTTCATCCCAAAGATCCAGTCCCCCGGCACAAACAGAGTAATGTTGTGTATGCTGTTCAGTGTCAGGAGGGCTGTGATCAGTCTTACATCGGGGAAACTAAACAGCCACTGGCCAAAAGGATGGCCCAGCACAGAAGATCAACATCATCAGGCCAGGATTCTGCGGTCTACACTCATCTCCAGGCCAGAGGTCACTCTTTCAAGGATGAAGATGTGCACATCCTGGACAGAGAGGAACGATGGCTTGAGAGAGGAGTAAAGGAGGCCATCTTTGTGAAAAGAAATCGTCCATCATTAAACAGGGGTGGAGGCCTCCGGGTTCAACTGTCCCCCTCTTACAATGCTGTGATTGCTAGTATCACTCAGCCCTCTGGGAGTAGTAAACAGCCATCAGTGTGCTAATGACCCATTGTTAGGCTGATGGTCCTTCTTGAGCATGTGATCAGCTGGTTTTGGTTGTCAGCAGCAAACTGGTTGATCCACTCTAAGAAGGTGCTATTTAAGAGACTGAGCTGAAAACAGCACCTCAGACTGAGGAAGTCTCTTGGATGAGAGACGAAACGTTTCTAGATTTCTTTTGCTTTGTTTTGCGTTTGTTTTTTTTGAATGTCCAGAGGACCAGATTGAACTTTTTTGGAATGTAATATCAGTGTTTCCCCTAGTTAGCTTGCCATGGCGGGGTGCTCATCTCTTCCACGATTTTTGCTGATGGCTGATGGGGTGGGGGGGAGACATGTCTGAGCGCAGCTTGTACTAAAAGTTTCTGAGCGGGGGCGGGGGGCGTTCAACATGAGGGACGAGGCAATGTGAGTGCTGCTTTGGGCTTTTTAGCTAGAGAGCCTGTATTTTGTGCCGCTACCTTAGTGATATGTCAGTGCCGGGTGGGGGTGGGAGGGGCAAGGTCAGTTTGATAGGCGGGGTGCTCAGTTTTGTTGGTGGGGTGGGGCACCCCGCCTGGACAATGGTAGGGGAAACACTGACTATAATAATAATAATAATAATGTCATCACAATGTCAGCACTGTATGTTTCCATACAATGGCAAAATTAGTTTCTGCATTTAACCCATCCACCACAGGGTGGTGCAGTGGGCAGCTATTGAAGGTGCCCGGGGTGCATTTTGGGGATGAGGTGTGCTGCCCAGAGATACCACGTGATATGCAGTGACTGGGGATCGAACCTGGGACTTTCGGGTCCCAAGCCGGCTGCCCTGCCTCTACACCATCTCGGCCCCCATAGTTTTATGTATTATCCTTCAAAATCCACTTGAAATAAATTGGATCAAAAACAATAACAAGACACAAAAAGATAGAAAACAAAATTATTAAAATCTCTTTTTATACTTAAGGTTTGAATGAGGTCATTGTAGACAGTGAATCATCATATTAGTTAGTTAAAAGAAATGTCATTCATAAGTTGCATCGTCGTACATTGCGTTTCTAAATGTGGAGATAACACTTTCTCTATTTTATTTTTTTATCATTTGAAGGTTTGGTAAATTTGTAAATGAGTGCATTTTGTTTTGTTTACATTTATTAACAGCTTCGCAACTTTTCAGGAAACGGAAGTGATAGTGGTGAAGCATGAAGTTTTGAACATTTGTAGTATTATCATTTCAAATGTTCCTGCAGAGGGAGGAAAGTTGAAAAAAGACCATTTCAGAGCTCCCTCCTCATTTACCTGCACGTCTAGAATTTGTTGTGTCACCTCCACTGCAGCCTCCTGAACTTCAACCATATTTTCAACCATCTGAACAAATGCAAATGAACCAGAACATGTAAACAGAGCTGAAAAGTCCATTTTATCCCCTAAAAATAACAAAACTGCATGTCTGAGAACTTAGCTCTGTTTACCTGCACTTCTACAACAGGCTGAGGGACCTCTACTGATGTTTCCTGCAGAATAAAGCTGGTTTTATATTCTCAGTAGATGCAGATGAAAATGTAAAATACTGATTGTCTATCTTTCCACACCCTCATGCATGCATGCATTACACCATTAAATATAT
>NC_056508.1:7553634-7573980 GCF_014905685.2 Nematolebias whitei
ACCACATGAGGTGCGAATGACAATAAAGAAACTCTGACTCTGACTCTGAATAAATAATCAAAATAAAAATGCGTAATGACTTTGGACTTTTAGGGTTTGGAGTTGGCAGATCTGAGCCGTCAAAATTATAGAGTTCCATTATCTTGTTCTGACAGGATTCGGCTCAATTTAACCACTGTCTGAATATCAAAAAACAAGAGCTGTTCATAACATATAATACGTGTAAAATGGGGATGTGAACCGGGGCTTGAGCCATCTTTAATACACTGAATCTCGCCAGATGTTTGAAACTCAGCCTGTCAACTCGAAGCAGTCAGCTGACTCTGTCTGAATGAAGCAGTGAAGTGGTTCACACGCCATCGTTGACGTCACATGAAGCAAGCTCCGGCCCACTGCTTCACCATAACTAACCTGTCGAGTTTGAAGCATGCTTTGAAGCTTCAGTGTTAGAGGTAACTTCACTAGTTTTTGGGCGCTACACCTGCTGTGTGTTTCTGCAGCATTGTTGCTCCATCTTATTGGCTGCACCTGGAGCCTTTTGCAGTGCACAGCTTCTGCCTTCTTCTGAGCTGCTGCTGATCTACTTGCTCTCCGGCTAGTCTGCGCTCCCACTCCTCGGTAAGCTGCCTGCCATTTAGATCTTTTATTATTGTCAGTTAACTTGAATTTAGAACAAAGGTGATTTTTCTTTTTAGGCTGGTCTCCCATTCCTCAGCATGTGATTTAATAATAATAATAATAATGCATTTTATTTGTCAGCGCCTTTCAAAACACCCAAGGGCACTTCACAGCATTAAAAACACAGTATTAAACAATTTAAAATAACTATTAAAAACACTAAACCAAAAAGAAAATAACATTTAAAAATAACAGTTAAAGTGAAAAGGCTAGCTTGAACAGATGAGTTTTGAGTTTTGATTTGAAGGTCAGAAGGCAGTCAATGTTACGGATGTCCGGTGGAAGAGCATTCCAGAGCTGGGGAGCAGAGTGAGAAAAGGCTCTGTGTCCCATGGTGCTGAGGCGGACAAGAGGCACGTTAAGGTGGATGGAAGTGGAAGAACGAAGGGAGCGTGAATGGGTGGTAATGTGCAGGAGATCTAACAGGTAAGGAGGGGCGAGGTTGTGGATGGCCTTGAAAGTGAACAACAAGATTTTAAATTGAATTCTGAATGTGACTGGAAGCCAGTGAAGTTGCTGTAAAACTGGGGTGATGTGGTGAAATGAGGGGGTTTTGGTGACGATGCGGGCAGCTGAATTTTGAACCATTTGAAGCTTACGGATTAATTTGTGAGGCAGACCAAAGAGGAGAGAGTTACAGCAATCGATTCGAGAAATTACCAGACTGTGGACCAGGATGGAAGCAGAGTGTGGAGAGAGGGATGGACGGAGACAGTTGATATTTCGAAGGTGGAAATATGCAGACCGGATAATACTATTGATGTGAGAGTGGAAATAGAGAGTGCTGTCAAGAATGACACCCAGACTCTTGACGTGAGGGGAGGGAGAAACCAAGGAGTTGTCGATGATGAGTGAGAAACTGTTAACTTTAGATAAGGTGGATTTAGTGCCAATGCATAGAAACTCTGTTTTATCATTGTTTAATTTCAAGAAGTTAGACGTGAACCAGGATTTAATTTCAGCTAAGCAGGAAGTGAGGAAGGAGGGAGGAAGTGAAGAGTTAGGTGCAGTGGATAAAAAGAGCTGGGTGTCATCGGCAAAACAGTGGAAATGGATGTTAAATTTACGAAAGATATTACCAAGGGGGAGAAGGTAGATGATGAAAAGAAGGGGCCCCAGGACAGAGCCTTGGGGCACACCTGAAGTCACAGGAGAGGAATGGGACCTGAATGATTTCAGTTGGATGAACTGAGTGCGGCCAGAGAGATATGACTGAAACCAAGCGAGGGGTGTGTGGGTGATGCCAATGGATGAAAGTCTATGGAGGAGGATGTTGTAGGAGATGGTATCAAAAGTCGCACTGAGATCAAGGAGGATGAGGAGAGAAAGTAATCCAGAATCTGCTGCCATGAGAAGAGAGTTCATGCATTTATGAATCTTGTAATAAGCTTGTGGATCTTACTGCACACATACAAATCTTGTTGTACACTTGTTCAACTACTTTTGAGACTGATTTGTCTTCATATCAGAGCCTCAAAAATGCATACATTTGTAAACCAGAATCCAGAGCAAAATATCTAGAAATGTCACTTTTGGATTTTTATGTAGACAGCCAAATTGCAACCTTTCAAATACAATGATGTCATAGTTCCACCTCTTGCTAACCAACAATCCAGATTTTGATCTATGTAAAAATATCAACAGATTAAATGCTTGAGTTTGTGTTTCAGATACCTGTTGCTCAACCATTACTTCAATGAACAGACAAGGATGGTGAACAAAACAAGGTCTTTAAATAGAGCAGAGCAAATCTCTAACATTAATACACCAAATAAAGCCAGAAAGGGTTTGATCACTTTATTGAACATTCTCTGTCAACATTAGTAAAGCAAACCCAGCAGAAAAAGACATATACTATACGTCATGTATAGATTCCAAATATATGGAAATTAAGTGTTCTAAAAGTCTGACATTTGTGTATAAAGAATTGATCCTAATATGATTTGAACATTGTGTGGATAATTTTTCCCCAAGCATCTCTCCTGGGAAACTATGTGTGAAATGTGTTAATTATGCCCACATGTTTGGACTGACATGACTCAAAATCAGTGATGTCCTGCACTTTTGTGGGCTCTATGTTTAAAGTGACCGGAAGTTGAATTTCCTTCGTCTTCAGCTTTTAAATTTGCTATCCTTGTTCTTTTTTCTGTCTGTGTTGAGAGTTTGAAGTGCTCTATGCCTTGTTTGCTGTTTTTGGTGTATATTTGTGGCAGTGTTACAGTCATACATACATGCCTAGCATGGTTGCAAAAGCTTTTCTGGTCACTTTTTGTGTTTTCATGGGGATGCGTCATGATCAGTGGCCCCGGCTGGCCCCCCATCTGCTCACTTCTCTTCCCCTTCATGACATGCCATGTTTTCTGCCCCTCTCCTTCATGTTTTGTTTATCCCTCAGCTCCTGTCATTGTTCACATCAGCTCCTGTCAATCTGCACTTCAAGTCTGCTCATGTCACTTCTCTGTCACTACGCCCCCTCAGCTGATTCACCGCAATCAATCTTCATGCCTCTCACCTGTTCTCTCCACTATTTAAACTCCATGCCCACACTCATTCGGGGTGAGATTATTACACCACTCATGGTCCCTGATAGTGAAGCCTTCAATTATAGTATCTTGTTCCATAGTTTTGTATCCTTGCCTTGTCTTGCCTTGAACCCTCGCCTGTTTTTTGACTCCTCGCCTTGCATTGCCCCTTTCTGGATTTGTCTGCATATCTGACCACGGTAACGACTCTTGCTCTCCCTTGACTACTTTTTTGGATCACGACTCGGCCCTGTTCTTGCTTCTCTGCTTCAACGTGCTTGACCTCTGCTACCACCATTGGACCACGCCTCTGGATTTCACCTGTCACGTACAGACTGAGAAGGTTAGTGACTTTAATCCAAAAAAGTTCAATCTGGTCCTCTGGACATTCAAAAAACAAGAAAACAAACAAACAAAAAAAAAAACAAAGCAAAAAAAATGTAGAAACGTTTCGTCTCTCATCCGAGAGACTTCCTCAGTCTGAGGTGCTGTATTCAGCTCAGTCTCTTAAATAGCACCTTCTCAGAGTGGATCAACCAGTTTGCTGCTGACAACCAAAACCAGCTGCTCACATGGTCAAGAAGGACCATCAGCCTAACAATGGATCATTAGCACACTGATGGCTGTTTACTTATGTTTAATTATGTTACTTATGCTCTGTTTACTGTTACCTTTTCCTTTTTCCTTTTTTCCTTTTAGCCATCCTATTTGTAAAAAATAAATAAATAAAAATAAAAACCTGTATTATGACTTTTTATAATTGTTTATTATTGTTGCTGTTGTCCTTTGTTGTCATCTTTCTTTGTTGAAATCAGGTCTCTCTTGTAAATGAGTCCTCGAGGCTCAATGGGATTTACCTGTCTAAATAAAGGTTGATTGATTGATTACTATTCACAGGGGGTTGAGTGACACTAGCAATCACAGCATTGTAAGAGGGGGACAGTTGAACCCGGAGGCCTCCACCCCTGTTTAATGATGGATGATTTCTTTTCACAAAGATGGCCTCCTTTACTCCTCTCTCAAACCATCGTTCCTCTCTGTCCAGGATGTGAACATCTTCATCCCTGAAAGAGTGACCGCTGGCCTGGAGATGAGTGTAGACCGCAGAATCCTGGCCTGATGATGTTGATCTTCTTTGCTTGGCCATCCTTTTAGCCAGTGGCTGTTTTGTTTCCCCGATGTAAGACTGATCACAGCCCTCCTGACACTGAACAGCATACACAATATTACTCTGTTTGTGCCGGGGGACAGGATCTTTGGGATGAATCAGTCTTTGCCGTAATGTATTTTGGGGTTTAAAAGCCACTGGGACGTTATGTTTAGAAAATAAACATCTCAGTTTCTCTGATACTCCCTCAACATATGGAATGACCACTGGTCTGGGTCTGGGTTCCTCCTTTTCACCTGAAGGCTGACTGGAGTCCTGTTTGGGTTTCTTCTCTGCTTTCAGGAAGGCCCAGTTAGGATATCCACATTGCTCTAGAGCCTGTCTTGTGTAGGATTTCTCCTTCTGCCTGGCTCCTGAGTTAATGGAGATGCTGTCTGCTCTGTGATACAGAGTCCTGATGACACCTAACTTGTGCTTCAAAGGGTGATGGGAGTCAAACTGCAAATACTGGTCTGTGTGGGTGGGTTTGCGGTAAACCTCGGTTTGCAAAAGTCCTCTATCAGAGACTGATACCTCACAGTCCAAGAAAGCCAACCTGCCATTTTTTACATCTTCTCATGTGAACTTGATGTATTTATCCACAGAGTTGATGTGGTCAGTAAAATGTTGGACTTCCTGAGATTTAATTTTAACCCAGGTGTCGTCAACATACCTGAACCAATGACTTGTTGGTGTCCCTGAAAAAGACATCAACGCTCTCTTTTCTACCTCCTCCATGTACAGGTTGGCAACAATAGGAGAAACTGGAGACCCCATAGCACACCCATGTTTCTGCCTATAATATTGCTCCCCATATGTGAAGTAGGTTGACTGCAGGCACAGTTTCAAGAGTTGACACAGTTGTTCTGTGGAAAGCGTGATCTTGCTGCTCAGAGTGGTGTCTGATATTAATCTTAACCTGACCAACTCTACTGCATCCTCAACAGGAATGCACGTAAAGAGTGATGTGGCATCAAAAGAGACCATTGTTTCATCAGTTTCCATGATGACATCCCTCATCATTGTTGCCAACCTGTACATGGAGGAGGTAGAAAATAGAGCCTTGATGTCCTTTTCAGGGACACCACCAAGTCATTGGTTCAGGTATGTTGACGACACCTGGATTAAAATTAAATCTCAGGAAGTCCAACATTTTACTGACCACATCAACTCGGTGGATAAATACATCAAGTTCACATGAGAAGATGTAAAAAATGGCAGGTTGGCTTTCTTGGACTGTGAGGTCTCAGTCTCTGATAAAAAACTTTTGCAAACCGAGGTGTACCGCAAACCCACCCACACAGACCAGTATTTGCAGTTTGACTCCCATCACCCTTTGGAGCACAAGTTAGGAGTCATCAGGACTCTGTATCACAGAGCAGACAGCATCCCCACTAACTCAGGAGCCAGGCAGAAGGAGAAATCCTACACAGGACTCCAGTCAGCCATCAGGTGAAAAGGAGGAACCCAGACCCAGACGAGTGGTCATTCTGTATGTTGAGGGAGTATCAGAGAAACTGAGACATTTATTTTCTAAACATAACGTCCCAGTGGCTTTTAAACCCCAAAATACATTACGGCAAAGACTGGTTCATCCCAAAGATCCAGTCCCCCGGCACAAACAGAGTAATATTGTGTATGCTGTTCAGTGTCAGGAGGGCTGTGATCAGTCTTACATCGGGGAAACTAAACAGCCACTGGCTAAAAGGATGGCCCAGCAAAGAAGATCAACATCATCAGGCCAGGATTCTGCGGTCTACACTCATCTCCAGGCCAGCGGTCACTCTTTCAGGGATGATGTTCACATCCTGGACAGAGAGGAACAATGGTTTGAGAGAGGAGTAAAGGAGGCCATCTTTGTGAAAAGAAATCGTCCATCATTAAACAGGGGTGGAGGCCTCCAGGTTCAACTGTCCCCCTCTTACAATGCTGTGATTGCTAGTGTCACTCAACCCCCTGTGAATAGTAAACAGCCATCAGTGTGCTAATGATCCATTGTTAGGCTGATGTTCCTTCTTGACCATGTGAGCAGCTGGTTTTGGTTGTCAAAACCAACCTTTTCAAGATGGCCGCGCACACGTCCACACATATTTTTCTTAGCTGCTGAGTTTTAGTATTTTCTTTGTTTCTTTTTCTCTGTTTTACTTTATTTTTACTTTTTTTTTACTATATTTTGTACTTAGTCTTTTATAGTTTGTTCTGTCCTAGTTTTTTCTCGATGTTTTTGTTATCTTTTTGCTCACCGCGACTCAAGCTTGTTTACCTCCTGCGCGCGCCTGTTGTGTAGGAGTTCAATCGCCCTGCCTTTGATCACGGCACTGACATCTCCGGAGCTCCTCTTCCATGCAGTGGATCTCACCTCTCATCCCCCACCTAGGCCTCTGGTGTAAATCGGTGGCTGGCCGCTACTGCTGGTGATTCCCTGGCCCGAGAGACCAGGTGATCGTGCGGCGCGCGGCAAAGTCCATGCCTCTTCCTGGAGAAGCTCGGGTGGAGACCCTGATCTCGAGCGGACTGCTGGTGCTTCTCACCTGCCTGAGGTGAGTTGGGGGCCGCGTGATTCAATCCTGCCAGGAGAGTCTGCTTGCTGAGGTGCCGGCTGTAACAAATTTGTGGACCGGCTTCTAAGAGCTGCACCGTCTGGATGTTCGCGGTCGTATGGAAGACAATTGATGCCATTAGAGACCACCAGGTGATCGACTGTACTTCTCCCATAAAAATCTGCTGATACGTCCGGCAAGTAATTCTTAACTTTTTTTTTTTTTTTCCCCCAACGACCACAGACTTACATCTGACTGCTGAAAATGTTTTAAAGGGATAATTGGAAAATATCTTACTTAACTCTGGAGAGAACACTGTCTTATTTTATTTCACTTTTCAACCTCCATTTTGTTTTCAGCTGGAGGTCTCTCTCTTCAGTTCTTTTCTTTTGTATAATTGACAATGTTATCACTTGTGACTCTCACCCTAGCCATCATGTCTGCAGGGCTTAATTTGGAAAACAATTCAAGTATTCAAATTGTAATGCCCCCCCCCCCCCACACACACACACACACTGACTTCTCATGATTCAGGTACAATCTCTTGGACGACCATGGATCTCACAAACTGGGTCCTCGTGACTTTTCTTCCCAAAACAACAACCCCCACTGATTTGAGAGCTTGGTGTGTCCTTGTAATTAAAAACTACTTCATCCTCTCTGAAACTGAACTCCATGATGACATGAGATGGAAAACTGTCACTGCTAGACCACCTACTACTGTTAAATGGAAAACTTTAATTGTTTTTTTACTTCTTCTTTCTGGGATTGAACCAAACCCTGGCCCGCCGCTGCTACATGACATTTGTACACCAGTTGAATTTAAAAACCGGTCTGAGCTGGGTTTTCTACATTTAAATGTCAGAAGTCTTATATCCAAACTAGATGCAATAAAAATCTGGGTTCAGTCCACAGAAGCAGACATAATAGTCTTATCTGAAACATGGCTCAACAAAGCTATCTCTGACAAACAAATCTCCATTCCTGGTTATAATGTTTTTAGATGTGATCGCCCCAAAAGAGGTGGTGGAGTGGCTATTTATATCAAGAACAAATTCACAGCAAAATTTCTGTCTTCTTGCTCAATTAGCAAACAACTTGAGCTACTGGCACTAATACTAGACTTCCCTGACGGTCAATCAATCACTGTGGTGGGTTGTTACAGGCCCCCCTCAGCCTCAAGTGATGCCCTCACTTCCCTAAGAAACTTTCTGACGGGGCTAAATGCTAAGGAACTACTGCTAATCGGTGATCTAAACCTAGACTGGTTGACCTCTACATCTGACAATCTTAAATCCATCTGTGAATCATTAAATCAAACTCAACTAATTCAAACATCAACACGCCCAAATAACAAAACCCCTGAAAAATCCACCCTACTGGACCTTATCCTAACAAACATGCCTCACAAGTACACAAATACATGTGTTTTCGCTAATGATCTTAGTGATCACTGCACCATTGCAGCCGTAAGAAACGGAAAATTACCAAAATTAAAACCCACCATTATTTTCAAAAGGGATTTAAAACATTTCTGTGAGCAGGCCTTTTTTCACGACTTAGCCACTTTTGATTGGAATAAAATTTCATTGATAGATGACGTAGAACTTGCACTGGCTTACTTCAACGAGGGTTTTCAAAACATAATCAACACACATGCTCCATATCGTAGATACAGAATAAAGGGACGTAAAAATCCTTGGTTTTCCACCGAGATAGGAAATCTGCTCAAAGAAAGAGATACTACCTGGGCTAAGGCCAGAAAATCAAAAACTGAACATGACTGGCTCAGCTTCCGACAACTTAGAAACAAATGCACAACCCTAATTAGAAATGCAAAATCAAATTACTACCTGGACGCATCCACAAAAAATCTAAATGATCCAAAAAGGTTTTGGCAAATAGTAAAATCAAATTCTGGTCAGACAACAACCACTGATTTACCCAGCTCCATTATGACCAGCTCAGGTATTCTGTCAGACAAATGATCAATTCTAAACTGTTTTAATGAACACTTTATATCCTCTGGCTCCCTGTTCGAATCTACGCATCCTGAAATGTTATCTGCTGACCAAACTGATGAAAATTTACCCCCAACTCCGCATGTGCTAGACAAACAGGTCACAAACCGATTTGACTTTGTATCAATATCTCCCAGTGAGGTTCTAAATGCGCTAAAAACTCTTGACACACGCAAAGCAGCAGGACCTGACAACATAGAACCACTTTTCCTAAAACTAGCTGCAGATTTCATTGCTGAACCACTTTCATGTATTTTCAATCTCAGTCTAAATACAAATACAATACCCAAAATCTGGAAATCGGCTTATGTTCTCCCTCTGCTAAAAGGGGGTGAACCAACTAATTCAACAACTACAGACCAATTTCTAAATTATGTATTCTTGCTAAACTGTTCGAAAGACTTGTCTGTGATCAGCTAACTGTTTTTCTACAATCAAATAATATTTTATCACAATTCCAGTCAGGATTCAGAAAACAGCACAGTACCGTAACTACAGTTCTCAAAGTATTAAATGATATCATACATGCCCTGGACTGCAAACAATACTGTGTTGCCTTATTTATAGACCCATCCAAGGCATTTGATACAGTTGATCACAGACTATTGACTAACATCCTGAAACACTCTGGTCTATCAAAACTAGCAGTCTCCTGGTTCACCAACTATCTAACTGACAGAACACAGTCTGTCCATGTAGCCGGATCTAGATGTTGTGAAAGGGGTGCCACAGGGTTCTGTCTTGGGTCCCATTCTTTTCTCCTTATATATCAACGATCTATGCAGTGATCTGTCAAACGCCTCCCACCATTATTATGCAGATGACATTTATTGCTGTTCATCCTCCCTCAGCCAAGCCTTCACCTCTCTTCAAGACGCTTTTAATATTATCCAGTCACGTCTGCAAAAACTAAGACTGGTCCTAAATGCTGACAAAAGCAAGATCGTGGTTTTATCCAACAGAAAGCAGCAACCAGAGAACCCACCTCAAATTGAAACCCAAGAGGGAAAACAAATAGAAATGGTCTCCACCTACAAATATCTAGGTTTCAACATTGACAATAAACTGTCATTTAAAATCCACATCTCCAAAATGGTCACTAAACTCAAATTGAAGCTAGGCTTCTACTTCAGAAATAAATCCTGCTTCTCATGTAAAGCCAGGAGAACATTAGTAGCTGCAACTTTCATGCCGATATTAGATTATGGTGACGTGCTGTACATGAGTGCTGCATCAAAATACCTACAGTCCTTAGACTCAGTTTATCATGGTGCCCTTCGATTCATTACTGATTCCAATTATCGCACTCATCACTGTGAGCTTTACGTCAAGTCTAGCTGGTCTTCTCTCAGCGCTCACAGATACACTCACTGGATATCCTTCATCTATAAGACCCTTCTAAACCTAGTCCCGTCATACCTTACCTCCCTAATACAAACATCACACAATCATTACTCCCTGCGCTCTAATGACTTAATCCTCCTGTCAGTTCCTCTGGTCAGAACTGAACTAGGAAAAAGAGCAATCAGCTTCGCCGTCCCCTCAGCCTGGAACAACTTACAGACAGATTTGAAACTATCAACACTCATCTCGCCTAGATCCTTCATGTCAACCGTATCAGATAATGTTATCAAAAATCTGGACCATTGCAGATGTTTCTAAAACACTACTTATCAAATATACATGTCTTTGTTGACTTTTAACTCTATCTACTTAAACTGATGGCTGTTCTACATTTAATGTCTACAGAAGTCTGTCTTATCCTGATGGTTTCAAACTGTTAACATTTATTTATCGTGATAGTAGTTTATTTTTTCTTTTGATAAATGTAAATGCTTATTGTCAATTACCCTGTGACGTGTGCTGATGACCACTTGACCAGGTCACCCTTGTGAAAGAGATCTCGATCTCAACGTGCTCTACCTGGTAAAATAAAGGTGATTGATTGATTGATTGATTGATTGTCAGCAGCAAACTGGTTGATCCACTCTGAGAAGGTGCTATTTAAGAGACTGAGCTTAATACAGCACCTCAGACTGAGGAAGTCTCTCGGATGAGAGACGAAACGTTTCTACATTTTTTTTGCTTTGTTTTGTTTTTTTGTTTTTTTTTGTTTTCTTGTTTTTTGAATGTCCAGAGGACCAGATTGAACTTTTTTGGATTTTTCTACCTGGATTATTGAGCATGTATCAGGATGTTAGTAACTTTAACTATAATCCCAGTATCCCCTTGTCCTCACCAAAGTCACTAACCTCTCTGTCTTTTAAGATTGGACTCCTGCCTTGGACCCTGACTCCAGCAACCAGCAGCATAATAAATAAAAAATGTTCTTGTTTTAGCACTCCTGTGTCTGGCTTATTATGAATCCGAAAACCCATTCCTGACAGGATGAAAACATTTTTACAAATAGGGCCATATTTATAAGTATATTTTTAGAAAGGACTAGGGTGCTAAAAAGGTGGCGCAGTTGGTAGAGCTGCTGTCTCTCAGCAAACAGGTCGCCCCGGTTCAAATCCTGGCCGGGGGCCTTTCTGCGCGGAGTTTGCATGTTCTCTCCGTGCATGCGTGGGTTTTCTTCGGGTACTCAGTTTCCTCCCACAGACCAAAAACATGCATGTTAGACTGACTGGTAACTCTTGTCTATAGGTGTGAATGAGAGAGTGAATGGCTGTTTGTCTCCGTGTCCCTGTGATGGACTGGAGACCTGTCCAGGGTGTCGTATCCCCCCACCCCCCCACCCCCTGCTCAGTGATGGCTGAACATGGGCGCCAGTGACCCCCGTGACCCAAAAAGGCAAAAAACGGGTAAAGATAAAGGATGGATGGACTATTAAGAAGATTGTTTTAGAAAGCGTTGTAAAGCAAGGCCTAAATCAGACGATCTCTAACTTTTATTTTGTTAATGAATGCATTTGTTCTAGAATTGCACCGCTCAAGGTGGCTGCATGTTGGAGCAGCTCTGTTACTTTAGTCTGAGATTTTGGTTTAGGAAACTTTAAATCCTCTTTTTCTGGATGTAAAACACATTTTTTGGATGATTGTTTCCTCTGGTATCAGATGCTGTGCAGCAGGAAGGATTTTTACTGAAACTTTTTGGGTTTTGGACATTTGTTATGATGCGTAACCATGGCAACAAGACAGTTTTCTACAACCAGCAGCTGATTAACATCTCAAAAGCTCAAATAATATCTCAACTACAGCCCCAAATCTCAAATGAGTTGAAAGGATGTTCTGTGGATGCATTCTCATCTACCTGCCAGCTGTGCTCGAGTGCCTGACCACTGAGATCCTGGAACTACCAGGAAAAATGGCTAATGAAAGCGGAAGGACAGGATCATCCCTCAGCACCTACAGTTGGCTGTCCGCAGTGACGAGGAGCTCGACAGACTGCTGGGAGGAGTGGTCATTGCTCTGGGAGGAGTTCTGCCCGGCATTCGGGCGGTCCTACAGCCTGGGGGAACCGAGAGGCCAGCCGAGTCTGGGTGGACGGATCGGACGGCATCTGCAGCCAGTTTCTTAGGATCCACTGTGGGATGGACCTTTACAAGAGATCCTTCCTGTCTATAGCCATCAGCATCTATAACATCTCTTAATGAAATGAGGATAACCAGTTACAACAACAAATAATTTCCCTCTGGGATTAATAAAGTATTTTTGAATTGAATTGAATTGAATTTGAATTGAATTGAATTGAATTTTTATAGACACCCTCACTGTGTCCATTTGGCATAATTTTCCAAAAGCTAAAACTAAACTGAGCCTATAAATAACCACAGTCCCAGTTACAATGCATGGGACTGTGTTGTTTTTCACCAAAGAAAAAAATGAAAACCCAACAGAAGATTAGTTGTGTAGTCTTTGCATCACTGACAGAAAAAAACACTGCAAACTCCCGTCTTAAAGTAAAGCTGCTGAACTTTAAATACATACTGTTAAACTGGTTAATCTGACTGTTTTAAATGTAGCTGAAAACCAAATAAAAATGGTCTGCTTGCTTAAACGAGGCTGACAGAGTCTCAAATAATAAAAAACAGAATGTTCCAAAGCCTGAAGTTTATATTAAGCAGCTACATTCACATATATAAACCTTTGTATGTGTAGTAAATAAAAGCAATTTGTTTACTAATCCCAATGAAAAACTGAAATGCCTATTTATTGTTTATTTGATTTACTGGGTCCTTTTACATCAAGAGGACCCTCGGCCAATGCTCCAGTTTAGAGTAAGAAGGTCTGATGTACACTGATCGGTGAACTACAGCTGACTGTGGCTCAGGGGCGACAGTGGTCATCTGCCAACTGGAAGGCTGGCCGTTTGTTCCAGTTTCCCATTTATCCACACGCCCTTGGGCAAAACATTTTTACCACCAATCTGTTAGTTGGAGTGTGTGTGTCAATGTGGCTTGTAGTGTAAAAGTGCTCGTAATATGCTGTAGATGTTTTCAACCTGTGTACATGGAAATTCTGCTTTTTCAAAATGTTTATTTATTGACTATAAACATATTCTTGTAAACTTGACATTCTTCCTATAAATGTTTTTTTTTAATCCAATCGAAAATGAAGAAAATGACCCAGAATGCTGCAGTTTGTATGCCAGGCCTGTGAAGTTGTGGGGTGTGGGTCTAAAGCGTACACACTGGGTATGCACCAAAAACACAAGCAGAAGGAAAAGAGGAGGATGCAAAAGTGAAACGTGAACATCTTTTTGAGAAGTGATGATGAAGAGGAACTTCTACTTTGTGTCATTAAATGACAAGACCACTAAAATATTGGATGGTACCAACTGGGAGCCGGATCAGTCCAGGTGGACAAAATAAACACGTTTTAGGACCAAAACCAGTAAGGGATGCCTGGAGGAAAAATATTTCCTCACAATGTTTAAAACTTATCAGTCTAAACTCTTTAAACAAAAGTGTTGGTAATTTAAAGAGTCAATTTCCCTATTTTCAAATATATACTTGATGTATATATTTGTATACATTGTAGTTTTTTTTCTCCAACATTTTATTTAGTTTTGTTGATAGTTTATTGAAGTGATAAAATCATTTATTGCTTTAGATTAGTTGGTGTAATAATGCATGGTTTTTGTTCTGCTCTTTTTAAAGTGATTTACATGCACATGCTGACCTTAATGTCTCATGTGTTGTTAGTTCTCAATTCTACTAAAATGTATTTTTGTGACATGTGAAAACGCCTAGTCAATGTAATGTTTTTTACATTTTTCAATAAGGATGTTGCTTTTATTTTACCGGTGCCATGCATTCTGGGACAATGGTGTACACAGGTTGCAGGGGAAACTACAACACAAAAAGTTGACTAAAAAGTTAAAATGTATGACAATAAAATTATAATGCATTAGTCCTTATGCCTTTACACACAATATATGGGTCGAAACGATCAAACACAATTGTCACAAACCAGCTCTTCCACCCTTGAAACGCAGTGCAGCACTGGACTTGCACACCCATTGATTAACGTGTAGTTGTGTGCTCAGCACTGTGTGTTGCTCTGTGGCCCGGATGGAGTTAAGTTTTTCTTCAAAATACACTTTACTAATTTGGGTCACACCCCCGTGACATAAATTAGGATAAGTTGCAGCTAAAAGATAGATGAATGGTTGTGTAACGTGACAAAAATATTTGTATCTTTATTATTATATAATTTGTAATACTAATTTATAAATGATAATATTTATGAAAATATGTTTTGGCCTTGGGTTTAGCCTGCAATTTAAAGCAGAGCTCAGTGCAGCACCCACTCTCTGATAAGCCGCACAAGCACCAACATCTCTGTCCAACGCTCTTCTCTTCTTCAACAGTCTTCCTCATTTTCAGTTGCAGGCGGAGTCATTTCTGCATTCTGCTCTCTGTCGACGCACTCCGGTTCAAATTAAAAGGATTGAACAGGAAACATTGTCCATAATAAATGTTTAAACTGGATGGGGTGTCACACCAAAGCAATCTGTCTGTCATTTACCCAGAATGCATTGCAGCATACACAACATGGCGATGTCTTGTTACATTCATTTTAAAATATATAAAAACTTAACAGCCTGCAGTATTTTTATAGTTTTGTTATTATAGCTGAAGCAAAAGTCTGCCAACTTGTCAGGGAATAAAAGTTTAAGAGAAAGTTGTTCATCAGCCATGTCTATCACTTGATATTCTACAGTCTATTAAGGTTTTGTTATAGTTGAGAAAATTGGCATCTTCAACACAAACACAAGCATATAATCTGTCACTGATACTGTTGTTGCGTCTGTTATGTGGGCTGTAGATCAGACAGGAAGTAGATCTTTGACATCATTTCTAAATATTGTTTTTGGTTGTACACAAAATGCAATACTGTTCAGGAGCTCTTAAGGTGCTGTTTCCTTGTGGACAGTCACCCAGCTGAAACTATAAAAAGAAAACTTGCATATTTATAAAACACTACGCCATTATGAATGGCACCATAGTCTTGTTGGCGTTAGAATTTTTATTTCTCTTTTCATTTATTTTTATCAGAGTGTGCTAAACAAAGAGCAGGCTGGATGTGGAATATACTATTACAGTATATAAATATCATATTTTAGACCTCTTAAAATGTTTTCCCTCAAATAGGAAATACACTGTTTTACAAAACCACAGCTTCAGTTGGGAGGCAGCAATTTGAATGTTTCTGCCGCCTCAAGACAAATCAGCTTTTGTTGAGTTAGTGACCAGTCGTGATCAGTTTGAGTATAATAATCTTCTGTACCACTGCTGCAGGCTTGGCACTGAGTCCACGTGAAGAAGCACTTTTGCCTCTGGTTCTCTCGACCCCTAGCAGATACTCAGATTCACATAGTATACATAATGTTTCACTTTTTGGAATAATCCAGTACATCATGGAACAGGCTGTTAATGTCTATCTGTAACTATGCCATGAAAATGTAGACAATTTTTAATTTTCATTACCTTTGGACGGAAGAACTTGTTCAGAGTCGCTTTAGCTGATTTTCCTTTTGAGGCCTCAGGATCTTTTGCTGCAGCTTTTGGTTCTTCTTTAGTCACTGGTTTTGCCAGTTTGATTGTTGATTCTCCTTTGGATTCCAGTTTTGGTGGCTCTGGAGGAGGTGGCGGTGGGGCAGGCATTCCTTTTGGTGCTGCAGGGGGTTCAGATATTTGTGCAACCTTTGCAAACAGATAAAGGGTGTTATAATACTGAGTTAAAAAAATATAAAATAAAAAAGTTGGAAAAAAGTATCATTTACAGCAAGTGGAGTTTTTTTGTGTTTGTTTTCAGATCTGAGCTGGGACTAGTTGGAGGACAGCATTTGTGTGGAAGCCTTCAGAAGGTCTTGCACTGTTGGTCAGCTTCTCAATTTCCTCACTTGGGTGGCAAATGCTGTAAGTCTTGTTTCTTAAATTTTGAACATGCTCAAAATAATTGTACATCAGTTTTTCTCAAAATAGCCACTAAGGTGTTGCGAGCATTTCGAGCATAGTCTCAGTTTTGTAGGTGACGTTAGAGATGATAGCTCTTTAAAGTCAGCCGGATCTTGTGGATCTGTTTATTTCAAAGAGCTATTTAACTGTGAACAGTCAGTGAGGTCACTGCATATGTCACTACTATGACCACGTGTAGTGACATACAACATAGGGGTTGTACCACGTGGCTTGTCACGTGTGCAACCCTCCTCTTTTGAGTGCATATACAACAACTGCTGTTCTCCTCCCCTTTGCCTGTTCTTCTTCATCTTAGTGGAAAAGCAAAGGAGGAGCATATGTCTGTATCTGCAAATGGAAAATACGAGAAAATCCCGAGGAGGAAATAAATATAAAAAGGAACAGTACTCTGTTGTGTGAAGTTTGGTTCCCATTGTTCATATAATTAATCTTTCAAACGTTGTGGCTCATATGTGAATGTCGCATCTCACATTGCACATCTCCAACCTTAATAAGAGCTTTAAAGTTTATTTTAACACAAGCACAGGAGCTCTCCTCTGACAAAACAATATCCAGGTCTAAAAAAATCTTAAAACGATAAATATAAGCTTTGAAAAATTGTTCCAAATCTGCATGCTTTCATTTGAAAAGAGGACTCCAATAGATTAAGTCATAAATACAGGGGTGGCTGCTAATATGGGTACAAAACAAGCTGAGGTAGGTGTGATGTGGACGTGTGCAACATAACAGTACACAACTGAAAATACGCTTTTGTAAGCCATGCGAACAAGAATAAGCAGTGTTTTTCAAAAACTAGCAGTGAAATGCAGCTGCACGGCTCACTGGTTGCAAATACTCAAAAATTCACGAGTCTGCCACTGAAAAATTATGAATTTTCTCACAATTTTGAATTGTCACCTCTAGTCTCCAGCAGTCACGGCCTGATGAGATACCTTTAGCTGATAGCCTTTAGATACATTTCCACATTTATCAAATAAAAAGTGATTTTAGTATTAATTAGCACCATGAAAACAGGTAACCAAAGCAGAACATTTTGCTCACAGTAGTGGTTGCTGCAGGCTGGGTCTCCTTCGTGGACTATTTTGCAACAAAAAGGAGGAAGCAGTTAGAGATGAACAGTTAGTCCAATGCAAACAAAAATCAGCATGTGTACATATCCTCACCAACAAGTAAAACTTACATGTTCGTTTTCAAGACAGAAATGCGATTAAAATCACAGGAAGCTCTGAAATTAATACAATCTTTATTTGCAGCAGCAGTTCCCCAAACTAGTAGCATCTTGTGTTTTCTAATTAATCTTTTACATATTTATTTCAATCAGTAATAAAATCTTTGATAATAAAATTAAAAAGTGTGCTAAGAAACAGAGTGAAAACAAAATAGACCAATGATCAGCTATTAGACTCATAAAGGTTGAATGAATGAATCACTGAAAAAATCACTGTAATGCCACTTAATTGTTGATATGTGCTGTTGATTATCCATGCTGCTGATCTCATGCTGCTGATTTATTTCATGCTGTTGTGTTCATTCATACTCATCTGCTCACACAGACTTATGTTCGTTCTGTTGTTGTTCAGCATATTGTTTTTGTACTACTAGTGCTTAGTGTATTCTTAGTTTAGCATATTTCTTAGTTCATATTTGAGATATTATTACCATTTTACTTTTACAATTCATACTTTTGATGGATGTAACTGGGACTCTGAGTACACAGTTTCATTCCACCACATGTACTATCATTGATGAAAATGACAATAAAGACACCTTATCCTTATCTTTATCCTTATAAATGAACTCTGGCCATCTGTTTACCTGATCTTTTGTGGCATCAGGAGCAGCTGTTTCCTTTTTGGTTGTTTTAGTAGTTGTTACCTGTGACACAGCAGGCAAAATGGTCAAAACAGAACAAAAACACATATTCAAACTGTGAAGTGTTAGACGTGTGAGCATCATGAGGTTATTTATTCAGTTTGCCTATATTGTGCTGTGAAAACATGTCACAGTTACAGGATAAGGTCTGATTTAGCAGGAACAGCAACAAATATTATTTCAATAAAACAGAGGCCCTTTATGAATTCAGATTTGCGTCTTTGTGTTGTAAGCAATCTGAGTGGACACTGAGGCCCCTGACGGAGCACATACAGTACATGCACTGTCATTGTGACAGCCATTGTGCTTTGGAGATGGCGTAGGCCTGCCCTCGCACTATCTGCACAAATCTTAACTTCCAATCTCACAGACCTTCCTTGTGAGCTCAGGCTATGGGACAAACAATAGGCCACCACATCCCCACATGTTCAAGACCTTGATTAGCATGGAGCTGGGCAATGTAACTCGTTAAAACGGCAGGAATCCCAAAGGCAGCTTGATAAAGAGGAAATACAATGGCTGCTTGTCGTAGGTTTTCCATCAGGCGCTGTCATCGTGGCATATTTTGTGATGGAGATCTATTTAAAGAGGAAAATTATTCACATAGAAACAATACATTTTTACTTTATCAGTTTGAAAACTGCTCATTGCTGTTTCTTGTGCATTATAGCTAATTTATCTGCATCATTTCCAAACATCTCAGCTTTATTAAGACATGATTATCTGAAGACACGTTTTTATCTTTTACTTTCTGAGTTTGAACAGCTGTTTCCTCTAAAGTTGTTTTCCCATGATATGCCACTGATTTTTTTAAACAAAGATTTGTTTCTAGGTACTTTATGTCTGAAGAAAAGCAGAAACATAAGCAGTGTTGAAACCACACTCTGATGTTGTCAAATGGCTTTACTTACAAATGTTTTGAAGAAGTTCATAACTGGATTCTCTTCTGGGTTACTCTCTTCTACTTGGACAGGCTGAGTGTTTCCGTTCTCTGTTTCAGGATCACCCTCCTTCTCCGGACTGGACTCAGGTTTCTCTTCAGTCTTCGGTTCAAGCACAGATTCAGGTTCTTGCTTCAGGTCAGCCGTCTCCTGTAGACCGCCACAGAGAATTAGCCTTTGAGAATGATGTTAGAGCAGCACAGCTATGCAAGTATTGAGTGTCTTAATCGCAGCATTGAGATGGGAGCACAATTCCAACCATGTCTCAGCCTACTCAGGCCACTGTCCACAATCAGCCTTTTATTAACGTGAGTGTCCAACCCCTCACTCATTCATATTCAGCAATGTGTGAGAGTTATTCTTTGTGTGAGAAGTGAACTACCTCACTATTTCTTTATGGTTTGTATTTGTAAAAGATCTCAAACATTTTGATTAGATTTTTTTTTACAATTTTGCTGCAGTTAAATTATTTGCATTTCTTAGTTTGAGTAGATATTGTGTACTTATACTTGTGAAGAATTTATTTGTAGCACATTGTGCTAGCTGAAAATATTACTTCCTGACAATTGACTGATAATAATAAATAAATAAATAAATAAATAAATAAATCTTAAAGCTCAGTTTAAAGTCTTATTTTATTGGAAAGTGCTTTAAATAACTCTTTTGGCAATAAAAATACACAATGTTTCTGTAAATGCATTTCACAGCATAAATGCAGGATTTGCTTCAAGCTGCATACATTCAGTACAGGATGTTCCAATGAGATGTGTTATAAAAAGATCATACTTTTCACTTCAGTTTATCCTTGGAGACACATTAGAGCGCATTTTAAAATTGTCAGACATTCATGCTGATTCCTCAACAACTAAAATAAAATATGTGCAAAGAAACAAGTAACACTGATATTTGTGAGCTGAGTACATTACAGTCATTTCTGCACTTTGAAAGAATTAAAACACGATTCCCATCCATCCATTATCTTTACCCGTTTATTCCATTTTGGGTCACGGGGGTCGCTGGTGCCCATGTCCAGCAATCACTGTGCGAGGGGCGGGGTACACCCTGGATGGGTCGCAAGTCCATCACAGGGCCACATAGAGACAAACGAGACAAACAACCATTCACTCTCTCACTCACACCTAGGGACAATTCAGAGTTACCAATCAGCCTAACATGCATGTTTTTGGTCTGTGGGAGGA
>NC_056508.1:7583980-7584048 GCF_014905685.2 Nematolebias whitei
ACAAAGATAGCAAAACAAACCTGTGTGTGTGTGTGTGTGTGTGTGTGTGTGTGTGTGTGTGTGTGTGT
>NC_056508.1:7584058-7595004 GCF_014905685.2 Nematolebias whitei
TGTGTGTGTGTGTGTGTGTGTGTGTGTGTGTGTGTGTGTGTGTGTGTATGTGTGTGTGTGTGTGTGTGTCCATACTGTCAGCAAAATATTTTCTGAATCGCTGAACAGGATTGGCTGAAACTCTCGGAGAGTTATTGCTGGACAACATCCACAACCAAATAACTTTTGAGGTCAGCCCAGTTTAAAATGGTAACCTCAGCTCAACCTTAACCTACAAAAAATGGTTAAGAAATATTTACAGATATTGAGGTAAAATTTGATGTAGCTGAGAGTCATCCATTTAACAAACTCTAAATGTTTATAGATTGTACAAGAAATTGCATTATATGAGATTGTGTATGAGCTTTTTCAAGGTTTGACCAAAGAGGGTATGACTGTGTCTAATCACAAGACGAGCTCTGAGTGATATGTGTTCCTTAATGGAAAATAATTATTAAAGAGAAGCAGCGTGTGTGATCTGTCATATGTTGCTCGTGTTTTTATAGACTACCGTCTTGTTCAGGATGTCTCATAGTGTTTGTCAAAATAAAGATTTCATTGTGTAAAAGTCTGGAATGTTTCTCTCACCTGCTGCGGCTCAGGAGTCGTCTGACTAACGTCTACTTGATCTTCGTTTGAGCTCTGCTGTTCTTTTTCTTTCTCCGGCTCATTATCAGCTCTTCGATCAGATTTCTTTTTGAACAGTTTGCCAAAAACGTGACGTTTCGCCTCTTTGCTCTTCTTGACCTGTTCCTCGTTGGAAGTCGTCGCAGGGTTCTCAGAGGCCACATTGAGGATTTCGGCCACATTGAGGAGTTCAGCAATATCTTGAGTGGTGGCAAGTCGGCCATCAGGTTCCACTGTCACATTATCTGTTGTTTCTGGTGTGGGCTTTGAAGACTGAGGCTCGCTATTCTGATGGACTGTGATGTCACTTTTAACTGCAAATACAGAATAATAAATGTGAAAAAAGGCAAATCCATTTTCATAAATAAATGCCAACAAAACACTGAACGAAAGAGTTCAAGTGCCTCTTTTTTTTTTTTACACTAAACCGTTTTTATAACAACTGTAACAGTAAGACAGAAAACAGACACAACAAGCTGTGCAGATGTCCCCCGTCATGGAAGGATTTGAATAGTAAATGTTTGTAGTTTTGGAGATGAGCGTTTTTCTGGCCTGGAGTTGAACAGGGAATGTAAGTAAACCTAAATGTTTTTGGTGCAATATTTTACACTGAAGAGGAGTTATAATAATAATAATGTCATCACAATGTCAGCACTGTATGTTTCCATACAATGGCGAAATTAGTCTCTGCATTTAACCCATCCACCACCAGGTGGTGCAGTGGGCAGCTATTGAAAGCGCCCGGGGGACATTTTGGGGATTAGACGTGCTGCCCAGAGACGCCACGTGATGTGCAGTGACTGGGGATCGAACCTGGGACTCTCGGGTCCCAAGCCGGCTGCCCTGCCTCTACACCATCTCGGCCCCTTACACTGTGGAGAAGAGCAGAGGTAGTTTATTTATTTATTTATGTATCTGTTGCTTATCCATTGTAGCACAGTGATAGATCCCTGTGAGTTCAGGGAGTAATTTTATTCACAACCAGACACAGTGGCAGTGCCAGGGGGTGGCCAATGGTGGCCTTGGCCACCATACAATAAGCTTTGAACACCCCAATCATTTGAGGAAACTATAGCAATATAATAAAAACATATGTTCCTCAAATGATATGGGTGGTTGATTTACATATGTATTTGGTGGTGGCCATCTTGAATTTTGGGGTGGCAACCCTATTTTTGACAAGAAACTTTCTTACACCTAGATGCATCTACACGCCAAAATATAAGTTGGTACCTCACTTTTTTTCAAATTATTGAGCTCACAATGGATGGACAGACAGAGGAAATTTCCATTGACACCCCCCCCCCACACACACACACACCCACACACACACACACAAAATCAATGGAGGGTGATAATGTTTTTTGCTTATGTGTCTGTTACAACAATATTTCAAAACCACTGGACTAATTTGTTGAATCTCTTAGAAAATAACCATTGGCTGTAAATCTATACCTGATGAATGTTTAGAGTCAGTCTGATTTCAGATGGCTGCCACAGCCAACAGATCCTAAAACACACAACATGACTGTAATTCTGTCAGTTTCACAGACATTTGGCGTGATAGTACCTGAGACTGATCCTCAACACATTCTCTGAGTGGTAACAGATTGTTCAGAACTTTGTTGTCAAATTTGGCACTATTTATTTGGAGTCAGTTGGGTTGGTCTGTTAGCAAAATATTTCATGCACCGCTGGAAAAGTCTGAACAAAACATTCAGGAAATAATCATTGGATGTACAACTAGAACTGATGAACTTTTAGAGCCAACATATATTAAGATGTCCACCACAGCTAACTGACCATAGAAAACACCATAATGACTCTAATTCATTCAGTTTAAAACATATTGTGTTAAAATGCAGTTTGGTAGTAGCTGAGATTTATTCACAACATATACTCCCAGTGCTACTTATTGAACCAGATATTTGCTTAAAACTTGGGCATCAACTCTTGGTGTCAACCCTGTTTGTCTGTTAGCAAAATATGAGGGGCGGCTGTGGCTGAGTGGCTAGTGCAGTCATCCTCCAATGCGAGAGTTGGGGGTTCGAATCCACCAGCAGTCACATGTCGAAGTGTCCCTGGGCAAGACACTGAACCCCTCATAGCCTCTGATGTGTGTCCCATTGATGTATGAATGTGATAAAGCTTTGATTAGTCTCTTTAGAATGATTTGTTCAATTAGCTTTGTATATATACATCTAGTAGAGTGCTGTATGAATGGGTAAATGAGGAAACAGATTGTTGTGTAAAGCGCTTTGAGTATCTTGAAATAAGATAGAAAGGCGCTATATAAGTACAGTCCATTTACCATTTACCATATCTGTCAACAGATTTGAATTAAACTTTTACAAACTAACAATTGAATATACATCAACAGCTGATTAAATTTTGGAGTAAACTCATTTTAAGACCAAGACAGCTAACATGTATTAGCTAATAACAAAAGGCTATAACCTTGTTAATTATTACAGGTACTAACAACAACTTGATGTGGTAGTAGCTAAGAGTCATTACAAACACAACACCCAGAGTGACTTACAGTCTTCAACTCTCAACATAATTCAAATCAATTCAGTTTACTTATATAGCGCCAAGTCACAACAGAAGTCGTCTCAGGGCACTGAACAGAAATATTCATATATAAAAATAATAGGTTAACAAAAACATTAATAAAAAATTTTTTTAACACTATTTACTTGAGAAGCAGACTGCTTTGCGTTTAACTCCATCACAGAACTCTCATCTTGAGCAAGCATGAAGGCGACAGTGGAAAGGAAAAACTCCCTCATGAACCTTTGGCAGAACCAGGCTCAGGATAAGCGGTCATCTGCTTCGACCGGCTGGCTTTGATCTTGATCTAAATCTCTGGCATGAAAGATGGCAAGTGATATGCACTCCTTCAAGGAACACTAGATCTTTAAATCTTGCAGAAAATATTATAGTGATTGTAGAAAATTCCCGATTTGTGTTAATTTAAAAATCTTTGCTGCTGCTGACTCATCTCAGTTAATAATTAACAGCTGCCTCTGTTAGACTTCAGTGAATTTGAAGCTGCTTACATGCAACATTTAATTGATCTCTGCATGTGTAACTCTTTCTGAAGTAAACATGGGCTAGTCGGTGCTGGAAAGTGACATCTCTGTCTCCAGGGTCAATATTAAAGCTCTTAGACAAACCCCAGAGCCAGCAGGGATGGCAGAGCCTTTCTGTTGCTGGAGGTCACACATCACACTGTGACAGTTCAAACAGTCGCTCCTTGTATGAGACTAAGACCACACCTAAAGTTTACATTAGGAGATTTGACAGAGTCCAGCAGGGAGTCACTTTGTTTACAGACTTATCAGTGTCTGAATGACTAATCAAACATGGATCTTAAAAGACATCAGCTGATTTAATTTATTATTTAGCTGATTATTTTCCCACGAAGAAAGAAGATGCAACAAAAGAGAGTAAGAGTAACAAATAAATATTTTCCTCATTGATACTGTCTAAATATTCTTCACTCACCATCTTTCTCCAATCCACTGGATGTGATGGTTGCAGAGAGACCATTCACTGATCCATTTTCATGCTTCTCGAGAATTTTCCCATTCTATAAAAAAAAGATAAAATATGTTTAAAAGGCAGCTTCACAATAAAAAGTAACTATAAGATTAAAGGCCTAGCTTTCCAGAAAATAATGCATATTTTTCTGCAAAAGTTTTAAACTGAGATCATTTTATTTTGAGAAATGACAGAGTTGTAGCTGTTTTGGTAAAACCCTAAAAATAATATGCAAAATCTCCTGCAGAACAATGTGCACACCCTGTATACTAAGAATGACTCTCAGCTACTACCAAGTGAAATTTTAGCTCTATATCCATAAAACTGACTGGCTTCAAGTCATTTTGGGGTTTTGGTTAACTACCTCTAATAATAACCTTGAAAGAGGTTAATTCCAAAAAGTTTAGAGGTACATCTACTCATTACTTTCTGAGAGGTGTATTAATATTCATCAAGTGATTCATGAGATATTTTGGCAATAGTCAGACACACAAATGCATGCGCACAAAGCTTTTTGAAGAATATCAGACTGTAAAATAAAACAACCCTAACCCATATACTGTAATATTGAACTTTATCACTGCATTATAAGTATTTACAACCAATATTATATGCTTAAAAATAGGTTTACAAATGCTTATTGTTGTGCTTACAAGGTAGTAACTTAGTCTGAAATGTTTAATACAACAACTCTAGATGAAATATATTGGTGAACAGATTTCGCTTACTATTTGACAAGAAACCGGTCAGTTTTGTTTCTTTCTTGCCCTTAATTAATGCATAATAAACAATTATTAATGTAACAAAAAGTGTCTATAGTGGAATTAATAAAGTATCTATTAACTATTTATTAAGGGGAGCCTTATTGTAAAGATGTACCAAAATAAGTTTAAGTCCAACAGGACCAATGAGCTGATGGTTAGTCTGAACACAGGTAAGTCTAAAGTGGAGTGCTGCTGTCTTCCCAGATCTACAAACTTTTAGTTTGTGCAAATGTACTTTTACAAAACTTTACACCAGTGTCAGGTTTGCTTTATAAGGATGTTTACAGGAATGCTGTGGTTAATTACAAGCAGCTGTGTGCTGGAAGACCTCTGGCGCAGCTGCAGGACACTTCCTGTAGGAATTTAAATTTTCTGCTGGAATATTTGTGTAACATAAAACTGTTGGTAATGTCCAGGGTTATAAAATAGTGTTTATATTAATATGAAATTTAAAAGATTAGAGCTGTTTTAAAATTCATGGAGAAGACATCCTGATGCATGCTCAATAATCCAGGTAGAAACATCTAAAAAAGTTGTCTGGTCCTCTGAACGTTCAAAAAACAATAACCAAAAAATGTAGAAACGTTTCTTCTTTCATCCGAAAGACTTCTTCATTCTGAGGTGCTGTATTCAGCTCAGTCTTATAAATAGCACCTTCTCAGTGGATCAACTAGTTTGCTGCTGACAGCCAAAACCAGCTGCTCACATGATCAAGGAGGACCATCAGCCTATAACAATGGATCATCAGCACACTGATGGTTGTTTGCTATTCACAGAGGGCTGAGTGATACTAGCAATAACAGCATTGTAACAGGGGGACAGTTGAACACGGAGGCCTCCACCCCTGTTTAATAATGGACGGTTTCTTTTCACAAAGATGGCGAAGACTGAACGTGAGTCAGACTCCAAACTGAGGCAACTCAAAAAAGTTTTGGCAACAGGTAAGACATCCAGTAGCTTTACCCGCTTCTTCTTTTCTGGGTCACGGGGGTCACTGGCGTGCATATCCACCAGTCACTGTGTGAGAGGCGGGGGACACCCTGGACAGATCTCCAGTCCATCATAGGGACACATAGAGACAAATGAAACAAACAACCACTCACTCTCTCTCTCACACCTAGGGGCAATTTAGAGTTACTCATCAGTCTAACATGCATGTTTTTGGTCTGTGGGAGGAAACTGGAGAACCCAGAGAAAACCCACGCTTGCACGGAGAGAACATGCAAACTCCACCCAGAATGGTCCCTTGCTGAGTTTTGATCTGGCAACCTTTTTGCTGAGAAGAAGCAGCTCTATCATCTGCACCACTGTGCTGCCCAGGCAAAATATTTATTGTTCAAACCTTTTCTACAGCAGCCCACTTCAAAATAACTGAACTGTCCTTTTAAGGCTCAGTGGCTCCCGGTGTTTGAATTTACCTGGGTTGGTTCATCATTAGTCGATTGCTCATTTCCCATATTTTTACCAATCTGGTTTAACACCGTTCACTTCTAAAAGACAATAAAAACACAAAAGTTTAGCTCTACTATGAATCACCCATGAACAATAAATAATTAAATTAATGCAAATAATTTAAATAAATAAATTCAAACCATCAACAGAACTGAAGACATTTTTATGTTGTGCACATATTTACTTTGCTCCTGAAAATCTTACCTTGTTTCAGCACAGCAGGTCAAACAAGTGATGTCCTCTGGAGGAAAAGCTGTCTGTCAGAGAGATGGCCGCCCTCTTCCTGCCTTGCTGTGTGTTGAATCTGTTGTTGACAGGCTGTTTTATGTGTGCTTTACGATGGGTGGGACTGTTATGAAGCAATCAGTTGGAGTTCCTCCAACAAAAAGGTTCCCCTCGAGTTCTGATGTTTTTAATTAAAAGAACACGATTAGCTCATCTCTTTGTGAAGTCTCTGAAAAAGCCCAAACTCTCTCATGATCAGGTTGATCAGTTTTCCTGCCGAGGTCAGGTGGAGCATTGTTCTGCTGATAAATGTCCCAAACAGGATGCGTAAGAAGGATGTAGTTCTGGCATGAGTCCATGCTGACAAAACATAAACAGCCACTGCTGCAAACTTCTTTTAAATAAAGTTCAAATTCAAATGTTCAAAACCTGATATTGTAGATTTTATTAACCACTCAACTTGATGAAATTGTATTTATATTGTTTTGATATCATTTAATTAAAGGCTTTTCAACAAGTGCAGTGTCTGTTTAGAATGGAAGCAGCCCTGTGATGAGATTATCCGATTTAGATTACTTTCAATCTGTTCTATCAAAAACATGAAACTTAAAAAGCCTTCACAGATCTAGGTAATTGTGCTTTTAATTGCCTGGTGATAATGTTCCTCTTATGTGTGTGTGTTTATATGTGTCTGTTAGCAAACTATCTCATGAACAACTGGAAAGATCTGATTGAAATATGAAGATAGTAATCCTTCAATGATACAGCTACAACTGAATCCCTTTTGGATTTGGCCATGTTCCAAATGGCAGAAACAGCCAGATGATCTTGAACATTACAAATGAATATAACTCAGCCAATGGTACAAATATTGACAGAAATAAAAATAATTATTTAAAAAGTCTTCAGTTGATCCAAAATGCTGCTGCCAGAGTCTTAACTGGAGTTAGTAGGAGAGATCATATCTCTCCAGTTTTAACTTCTCTCCATTGGCTCTCTGTTAATTCCAAAATAGAATTCAAAATCTTCCTTCTAACATACAAAGCCCTCAACAATCTAGCTCCATCTTATATTTGAGATCTTATTGTTCCCTATTTTCCCAACAGAGCACTTCGCTCTCAGACTGCAGGTTTACCCGTGGTTCCCAGAGTTTCCAAAAGCAGAATGGCAGGAAGATCTTTCAGTTATCAGGCTCCTCTATTGTGGAACCAACTTCTATTTTCTGTCCTTGAGGCTGACACATTGTCCTTTTATAAGATTGGGCTTAAGATGTTATTTTTTGATAAATATAATCCTATAGTTAGGGTTGGATTGTCATGCTGCCTTATGTTTAAACTACTAGAGGACAAATTGACCTAATTTCCTTAATTGATTTGCTAAAATTTTATAGTTTTCATTTGATACTATTTCTATCTCAACATGTGATTCTTGACCTTCCACTGTGTATCTGTTCCTCTCAAGCTCAACCGGTCAAAGCAGATGACCGGTTGTCCCGAGTCTAGTTCTGATCAAGGTTTCTTCCTCATGAGGGAGTTTTTCCTTTCCACTGTTGCCTTCATGCTTGCTCAAGATGAGAGTTCTGTGATGGAGTTAAATTTAAAGCAGTCTGTTCCTCAAATAAATAATGTTAAATTATTATTTTTATATATGAACGTTTCTGTTCAGTTCCCTGAGATGACTTCTGTTGTGACTTGGAGCTTTATAAATAAACCAACTTGAATTTAATAGAAAGAAGGGTGGTAGTAGCTGACACTGACCCAAAACACAAATTTTGGATGCTAACAGACTGAGAAAGTTTTATTTATTTTTGCCATAAATATTTACAGTCACCCTGTCTGTTAGCAAAATATCTCAAGGTTCAAGGTTCTTTATTGTCATTCGTATCACATATGGTACATGATGTGGAACAAAATGATGTACTCAGAGTTCCAGTTACACCCAAAAATAGCAAAGATATAAAGTATTAAAAGAAACAGTAAAAAAGGATCTAAGATATAAACTAAACAATAAAATATCTCAGATATATGCTAAACATTAATAATGTAAAACAATATGGCAATTTAAACAGCAGCCCTAACATGAGTCTGTAGTGAGTAGATGGGTATGAATGAATACAGCAGAATGAGATCAGCAGCACAGATAAGTCACATATCACCAATTAAAGTTACATTACAGTGATTTTCCTGGCTAGACATTCATGAGTCTAACAGCCTCAGGGTAGAAGCTGTTCCTCAGTCTAGTGGTTCTACACTTAATGCTCTGCAACCTCCTGCCTAAGGAGAGTGGGTCAAAAAGTGTGTGTGCTGGTTTGTTTGAACTTTTCTTTGCTTGTACCACTGAACAGATTTTAGTGAAACTCACAGTTTTAGAAAAGTTTGATGAAATATTTACTCGTTGCACATCTACAACTGATTAACTTTTACAGTCAAAGTTCAAGATGGCCACCATAGACAACTCACCTTGGAAAAGACACTGTGCTGCCTCTTGCACAGTGCTGGACTGTGCTGGACATTGGCACCAGTGACCCCCTCAATCCAGAAAAGAAAAGTGGGTAAAGATGGATGGACATAGCAGCTTTTGGTACCTTTGTCAGTGTGTACAGGAGCTGAGTCCTGCTGGAAATTAAATCAGCTTTATGGAGATGCTGATTTAATTTCCAGCATCTCCATAAAGCTCGTCAGTAGAAGGAAGTGAAGTCTCTAAAAATGTTCTGGTAGATGTTGCATGGACTGTGGACTTCAGAAAACCCAGTGGACCAGAACCAGCAGAGGAGATGTACCCAAATCATCACTGACTGTGGAAACTTCACTCTGGACTTCAACAACATGGATTCTGGACCTCTCCACTCTTCCTCCAGACTCTGGGAGCTTGATTTCCAAATGACATGAACATTCACTTTCATCTGAAAAGAGAACATTGGACTACAGAGCAACAGTCCAGTTCTTTGTCTCCTCAGCAGGTAAGACACTTCTGACATTGTCGCTGGTTCAGGAGTGGCTGGACTGGAGGAATGAGACATTTGTAGCTCATGCCTAGGAGATAATCAGATGATCAGGGCGTGACACCAGGAGTTTCCAATTTTGAACCTCTCCACAATGTTCTAATTTTCTGAGACACTGAATTTTGTTTTTTATTATTTGTAAGCCTTTTTTTTTTTTCTTCTTTCGGCTGCTCCCTGTGTTAGGGGTCGCCACAGCGAACTAAGTTGCACGAAATATCCTGATGCATGCTCAATAATCCAGGTAGAAAAATCCAAAAAAGTTCAATCTGGTCCTCTGGACATTCAAAAAAAAAAAACAAAAAAAAAAAAACAAAGCAAAAAAAATATAGAAAAGTTTCATCTCTCATCCAAAAGACTTCCTCAGTCTGAGGTGCTGTTTTCAGCTCAGTCTCTTAAATAGCACCTTCTCAGAGTGGATCAACCAGTTTGCTGCTGACAACCCAAACCAGCTGCTCACATGGTCAAGAAGGACCATCAGCCTAACAATGGATCATTAGCACACTGATGGCTGTTTACTATTCACAGAGGGCTGAGTGATACTAGCAATCACAGCATTGTAAGAGGGGGACAGTTGAACCCGGAGGCCTCCACCCCTGTTTAATGATGGACGATTTCTTTTCACAAAGATGGCCTCCTTTACTCCTCTCTTAAACCATCGTTTTTCTCTGTCCAGGATGTGAACATCTTCATCCTTCAAAGAGTGACCGCTGGCCTGGAGATGAGTGTAGACCGCAGATCCCTGGCCTGATGATGTTGATCTTCTGTGCTAAGTTGCACGAAGATCTTGACTTATTTTTACGCCGGATGTCCTTCCTGACGCAACCACAGACCACCGAGCTACCACAGCCCTCTGTGTGGAGCAGAGAGCTGCCATCTAGGACACCCGGAGGAGCAGATGGTGGGGATTAAGGGCCTTGCTCAAGGGCCTTGCTCAAGGGCCCAGAATGGGACGAATAAGGGTGGGGGCAAGTGTGGGTGATTCACCTACCCCACCCATATTTTTGATGTTGTCAGTACCGAGGCTTGAACTGGCGATCTTCTGATCACAGGCCCACTTTCTATAACCTCTGTGCCACCACTTCCATAATTTGTCATTTGTATGCCATAACCATCAAAATTATTGGTATAAGAAATAAATTCTTGAAATACTTTGTATTTCCCCTCTCTGTAATGAACCCCATGTGAATTCCCATACAAGTGTTGAAACTTGTGCTCTGCATTGAATCCATCACACGAGTTACACCCAGGTGGAGCAGCAGACTGTTACGACTGCGCGGGGAACCCAGATATTATGAGACCCAGAACGAGGCAGACACAGGGGAAATACAAAAGAACAGTGTTTATTATTTACA
>NC_056508.1:7595014-7599742 GCF_014905685.2 Nematolebias whitei
CCGGACTGCAGCCTTAAGTAGATGGAGAGGCTCATCAGGCTGATGGCTGCCAGGTGTTGGTAATCAGCGGCCATCAGCAAGGCAGGCTGCAGGCAGTGGGACCCTTACACAGACAGCTACAGTATGTAAGATCCTGGCGAGCAGACAGGACATGGTGTCTTGTCCAATGTCATCTTAATATATGAGAATGGTGGGGAATCGCACCTGCAACTTTCCAATCAGGTTGACTGCTTTACCACTGCACCATAATTTGATGGCAACAATTCCTTCATTACTCAACATAAAATGATTTTAGTTTGAGTCTCTGGCAAAAAACAGGCAGTGCACTATGTGCTCCCTCAAGGGCCGTTAGGTCTTCTGTTTCTGAGTAAATGTGCCTTCATTCCAATGAAGACACCTCATTTTGTTTTATTCCCTTTAATGTTGAAAATTTGAATGTGCCAGGAAAAGATAACCATCCATCCATCCATTATCTTTACCCGCTTATTCCATTTTGGGTCACGGGGGTTGCCGGTGCCCATGTCCAGCAATCACTGTGTGAGGGGTGGGGTACACCCTGGACGGGTCGCAAGTTAATCACAGGGACACATAGAGACAAACAACCATTCACTCTCTCACTCACACCTAGGGACAATTTAGAGTTACCAATCAGCCTAACATGCATGTATTTTGGTCTGTGGGAGGAAACCGGAGTACCTGGAGAAAACCCACGCATGCACGGAGAGAACATGCAAACTTCACCCAGAAAGGACCCTGGACCGGGGTTTGAACCAAGGACCTGCTCGCTGAGAGGCAGCAGCTCTACCAGTTGCACCACCGTGCTACTGGAAAAGATAAAATTTGCATGAAATTTTTAAAAAGCATAATTTTAAATTCCTACAAATAGAATGCATGAAGACAATGTCCTTTTTGTAGTGCATGAGGTGGGAGTTGGATTCTCCTGTTTTGACCGTGTGCTTCATGCAAAGCCTGCAGCTGAAGGACTTCATGAACATACCAACGCACATCAGCCTACTGCTTCCATGAGAGGCACAATTCTCACAAAAAGCCCATTGATTTTAGGACAGAAAACTGGAATACTAGCAGCTGTTAAAGTTGAGTTCTAACTTTCTGAGTTCTCATGTTGCTGTCTGGATGCAGAGAGTTGGAACAGATTATTGTTTGCTTCATTTCAGTAAAAATTGGATTCATGGTGTTCTTGTCTTACAGATGTGCTCAGTAAATATTTGATCTTGGGTGCAGTTCTGTTTGCTGTCTAAATACACACAGAGTGGCAGTTCCGGTTGCTATTGTTTCCATTTAGTCAAGTTTGATAGTTCTGTTATGATAGTTAATAATATTAGTCAGTTGATAAATTACTTTAGTGAAGAAGATATGTTAAAGTATAACAATCTTGTGGATTTTTATTATCATTAAGTAAAAATAGATGACACTGAAACTCTGTCTGACAGCATAGATGGAATTTATTAGAGCATAACAATAGAGATCAGCCAAACATTCATCAAAATACAAAAACACATAAACCCAACCAGTACAGATTTACAGACACTTTATACATTTCTTGCATGTCACTACAGATATTTTAGCTCTCACTTGTTCACTTGTGGCGGCTGTGGCTGAGTGGTTAGAGCAGTCGTCCTCCAATGCAAGAGTTGGTGATTCGATTCCACCAGCAGTCACATGTTGAAGTGTCCCTGGGCAAGACACATGAACCCCTCATTGTCTCTGATGTGTGTCTCATCAGTGTATGAATGTGATAAAGCACTAATTATTCTTTGTATAGATCTAGTAGAGTGCTGGATATGGATACATGAGGGCACAGATTGTAGTGTAAAGCATTTTGTGTATCTTTATGATAGAAAAGCGCTATGTAAGTGCAATCCATTTAACATTTACGTTGCTTGTCACGCATAAGGGAGAAGCTCAGTTGAACAAATGGTACACGGACCCTCCCCAGCCCAGACTTCATTGAGTCATTCCTAGTGGTGATAAGACCTTCCATGCACATAATTTCCCAAGTTATTACTGATGATATAACAAAAATACATTCAACCTTGGCCAAATATGTTACTTAAAATTAACCCGAAACACGTCAAAGTCCAGCAGTTTCCATGATGGGGAGCAGGGACCTGTGTCACAGGACTTCATTAAACTTCAGGTTTAATTTGACTTGATTAGACTGAATTTAGTCAAAAGCAAACAAAGCAGTCACTGAAGTGTGTTGAATTTAGAGCTTACTTCAATTTGAAGATGATGATAGGATTAGTTTTTAGTTGCTGTGTATAAAAAGTTGCATGAGAGCATCCATTTCATAGATGTATCTCTGCAAACTCTGTTTCAGCCAACCTAAACTTTATCTTTTAGTTTGCTTCCAAAAACTAGACTCTTATATTTTTTATTGCCCACAACAAAAGGTGAAGTCAAGGCCCTCTAGCGGCTACAAATGTTAATGTTTAATATTTTTCATGTCGGAATGAATGAAATCGTCAGATCTCAGCCAAAAATTGGGTTATAAATATGGGGAAAAAAACATATGTTAGTCGCTTGGATGTATAAACAGCAGTACTTGCAAATTTATGCAAAATGTGCAACTTATATCGTGAAAAATACGGTAACTATTTCAAGTCAAGTCTGTTAGCAAAATTGATATGAACAACGGTATGGATTTGAATGAAACTTTAACAAAATATTCTGGATATGCACTATGGCTAATTAACTTTTAGAGACAACCTAATGCAAGATGGCCACCACAACCAACGGAAAAAATAAGATATATTTAGCAACTTGTATAGATATTTTGTTTCAATTTGGTTTAGTTATAGCTGAGAGTAATTCACAACACATAATCTGAGTGCTACTTATGCTAGTTACCAAAAAAGTAGAATAATACTGAACCATTTAAAAAGGGATTTATTTTTATGTATTTTTACTTACTTTTTTATTTGCAGTGCTCAGAAATTAAATCCATTCGTCCATCCATCCATCTTCCTTTTCGGGTCGCGGGGGTCACAGGTGCCCATGTCCAGCCATAACTGTGCGAGAGGCAGGGTACACCCTGGACAGTCTATCAGTAAGCCTCAGTAATAGGCCCTTTTCACAATGACGTCAGACAACTTCCTTTTTGACTCGATGCTGTGAATCAGTACTTCCGGGTCTATTCTCCCTCGGGAGACCTGTCTGGAAACTTCACGGAATTTCATTCATTATATTACAAGATATAGCGCAAGGTAAGGTTAAAAAAAAACAGTACTTACGTGTTTGTTAGCCGTGGTAACGTTATCCATCATTGCAGCAACTTTGGCCACAGTAGCTAAAATATACAACACGGGCTGTCAGTGCTCTAACATTTAAAGGTTTATTAGCTATATTAACGTTAATAAAAACAGTATTTGTGTTAGTTAGCTGTGGTAACGTTAGCCGTCATTATCAATTTACCATTTTGTAACTGTGTAAGGAAAAAGCCTCCGATTGGAAAGTAAGCTAGCTAGCAGCAACAGGTAGCTAAACTCTACATTGCTGCTGCCTGTCAGTGCTGTAACATTAAAATGTTTACTTTATCTATTAATGTAAAATCTCTGACATCTTCCAACACTGTTGTTTACAATAGCATTTTAAATATTGAATTAAAAACTATGTCAAACCATTTCCATGTTCTGATGATTATTAATTTCTCTTTTTACTTTCTTCTTGTGCCCTTCTTTCTCAGCAGCAGCTCATCTAACCAGCATGACACAGTCATCAAGATGTTGTTATTGCAGTGTGCCATGTTGTTCCAATAATAAACAAAAAAACACTGTATTTGAGTTTCCACAATTTTCCCGTGGACAAAGAAATACGTTCCCGTTGGGTGAGAGCGATCAGGAGAGACGAAGGGCCAACTTTTAAAATCCTTCGTGGGAGCACCCATGCAGTCTGCACTTTGCTCCAGAAGATCTAAATTCATCAGCCAGTGGAAGAACCTGGATCAGACGAGGAGCCGTGCCAGTTAGATTTTGCTGGAATGATTGGGGTAAATGGAGGGAGGATAGTGCTGAACATTTTTAAAAATATTATAAACAAAAATGTGCCATGACCATGAAGTGTCTGATTTCCCACCTCTAGGGAGACACTCACAAGCTCGTGAGTCAGTTTACCTGTGAGTAAGAAAGTGTCTCGGTGCTGCTGGCCAGGATGACTCCCAGGAGATGTCTGACCCCGGGAACTGTACAGAGACATCGCCTGCAGGTGCAGTGGCAAAGGATCACAACTCTGCCTGGCATCCTTCTCCAGGTTAGTATTGCAGAAAATGATTGTAGAAAAAATATATGGCAGTGAATAACACTGTAACCATCTCGTGGTTGTATTCAGAAAATTTTGACTTGCTAATGGTTGACAAACTGTCGGTAAATACATGAAATGCTTTGAATGAGGAGGAGCAGCTTTATACTTTATGGAAAATATTGCATAATTTGTGTTTTCCCCTTTGAAAAAAAAAATACATTTATCTTCACCTCAGAACTGTCAAGGCAGCAATGAGTAATAGGAGAAATGCTGTAATACAAAATATATTAGATAATTGAACAGGAAATTGATAGGTGGATAAGTGATATCTATTAAGATTTATATTTCCCTTTCTCTTAGGTCAACTGGATGATGTCGTACGGAGAATTCAAGAGTTGCAGAGAATTTTTTGCCTCTAGAAATGGAAATCCAGCAGCTGACAATTAAGAAGTGCCCTCCTGTGTGTGT
>NC_056508.1:7599842-7610643 GCF_014905685.2 Nematolebias whitei
ACATATATATACATATATATACATATATATACATACATATATACATATACATATATATATATATACATATATATATATATATACATATATATATATATACATATATATACATATATACATACATATACACATATATATACACATACATACATGTTTCTTCGAGAACTAAGTAGCGAAGCTACAAGCTAACTACAGCAGGCTTGCCGTAGTGTTGCCGTATTCTGACGCATGCGCAAAAAGCTGTGTTCCGCCGGAAGTTTTTTTTTTTCCCCTCGAAAGTTAAAGTAAGCATTGGTCAGCTGTAGAGAAACCTGCTCTCTGATCTGTGAAAAGAATGCTGTGTTGTGTGATTTTACTGCGAGACCCTCTGGTCAAAGTCACAGACTCATTTTGTGTCAGCTCTCCATTAAAGCAGAAGGGAGGCGCCAACTAGAGGTTTGGAGGGTGAAGTGTTTCAGTGTAAAATGCTGCTCTGTTGCTGTTCATTTCTTAAATGAGACTGGAAACTGTTAACAACATATTCTTTTGTTGGCTAAAACTACATTTTATATATTTTGCACTGTTTTGCACTACAAGCAAGAAGCCTAATAGTTGATTTGTTTATTATTTAAAAACTCTCTGGACCTAGTAGTGGAATTTTTTTAATTCAAAATATATGATAGCAAAAGGACACCCTATGCTTTAAAAAAAATTCCTATTAAGTTTTAAGCCCAAAACATATCGAGATATATATCGTTATCGCCACCCTTCTCAATATATATCGTGATATGAATTTTATGCCATATCGCACATTCCTACTGTGCAGTAATTCCTAATGACATACATTTATGTTTAACATTGCATAACATGAGATACTATAAAGCCACCACGGCCAATCAGTAAGAATACATGTACTATTTATTTGTATTGTTAAGCACTTTGGTAACAGCTGCTGTTTTAAAGGTGTTATACAAATAAAGTTGATTTGACTAACGTGTACATTAGAAGCAGAACTGACATCAGCATGAACAGAGTTGATTGAACAGCATGGATTCACTACTAGAATATTAGCATTAATATAGGTATGTACATGTCATAAACTCAGCGATTATCTTTTATTCAGCAGATCAGTGCTTAATGTTCCAGAGTTTTCCCCGTCTTGAAAATGTGAAAGTAATTTTTCAGGTTTTCTCTGATTTCCAGAGTTGCTGAGAACTCTGTAAAAATTTTTAAAAAAGACTGAACATTGCTTTACAACTCTGCTGTGAGAATCTCCTGACTGTGACTTCAGTACTACTCACTCTCTTTGACTCGATTTCATTTTTCAGCTCCGTCATCCGACTCGTGTTTCTGGCGAATTTATTGATCTTCTGCTGGTCTTCAAATGTAACTACCACATCTTCAACCGCCTGCAAACAAGACAAGGTTATTAGCCATTATTGCAACAAACCCCATAATTGATGAGACCACTGCGATGTGTCCTGTTAACTGTCACACCGTAACATTAGACTCATCAGTATATATGAGCTCTCCGCTGCTGTGTGAACACAGTTCCTGCGTTAGCTACCCAAGTTGCTCTGATCATGAGCTAACCGGCAGGAGCCATTTACAAATGCGCTGAAACGACAAACTGTGACTTCTTTGTTTCGCGCTGCTGCTTTTCTCCGCACACAGGACGAAAGCAGCATAGACGACCTTCAGGAGAGAATAAAATGTGCTTCGAAATGTTTTACTTACTACAGGTTTCTTCATGGTGGCAGCAGACATCTTGTCTTCTTCGACTGTTGTCAGAAGTCGGGCGGGCGGTGCTCCACAGAGAGGTGCTGCATCAGCGCCACAGAGCGGCAGGGAGGGTAAATTACAACAGACCCTCATGGGCCACTTAATTAAAAAAAACATTAAAATTTGACCGAAATGTTCCATTAACTAATAATATTCGTAAACAAAATATTTCATAGTTAATTGCGTGGATCATTTTGTTAAATTTCTATTTTTTTCACTTATCATTTAATAGGCCCTTTTCACATGACGTCAGACAACTTCCTTTTTGACTCGATTCTGTGAATCAGTACTTCCGGATGAGACATTTAGGTCCATTTGTGAAGAGGATTTTCAAATAGAAGAATTTGACTGTGTTATTAAAAAAGTAGCGTCAGATAAAGCTCCTGGATCAGATGGTATTACAGCAAATTTTTACAAATTCTTCTGGAAGGACATAAAAATACTGTTGTTTGATGCAGTTATGGAGTGTATTCATAAAAAAGAATTGATGACAACAATGAAACAGGGTGTCATCATAATGATACCCAAACCAGGAAAAGATAAAACAAACTTGAATAATTTCAGACCCATCACACTTCTCAACACAGATTATAAAATATTTACTACAGTTCTTGCAGCTCAGTTAAAAGAAGGTTTATCTGATATAATTAGCTCGGCTCAGTCTGGTTTTCTCAAAGGTAGATCAATTAATAACAATATTCGTCTGGTTCTAGATTTAATTGAATATGCCCACTTAATTCCTGATGACGGTATGATCTTATTTCTGGATTTTCAGAAAGCTTTTGTTTCGGTGGAGCATCCTTTCATTTTTGAAACATTCAAACATTTTGGCTTTGGTGAGAAGTTTTTAAACATAATCAAAATGCTGCATACAGATGTTAACAGCTGTGTTTCCTTAGCAGAAGGAACAAGTCCCAGATTGAGAATAAAAAGAGGGATTAGACAAGGATGCAGTGTTTCACCTCTCCTGTTCATCACCGTTACTGAGCTCTTGGCTATCTCTATAAGAAACTCCAGACTTCATGGTTTGCAAATTATGAATCAGAATATTATTATAAGTCAGCTAGCAGACGATACAACTCTGTTTCTAAAAAATAAAGATCAGATTCCACTGGCTATCCAAACAGTAGAAGCATTCTCTAAAGCATCAGGATTAAAGTTAAATTTGGAAAAGTGTGAATTAATGAGTATTCATGATTGTTCTCAATCATCTTATTACAATATACCGGTCAAACTGGAGGTTCAATATCTGGGCATTTGGGTCACAAAAACTGCAAGCAATTGTGTCAAACTGAATGTTGACAATAATATTACTAAATGCAAATTGATATTAAATAACTGGTTGCAGAGAGACTTAACGCTTTCTGGTAGGACATTACTAACCAACATGGAGACTCTATCAAGACTGGTTTACCCTGCATCCTCCATAGCCATACCTCCAAAGATTATTAAGGAAATTAATAAATTAAACTTTAACTTTATTTGGAGAAATAAACATCATTATATCAAAAAAGGAGATACAGTTAAAAATTATGAAGATGGTGGGATTAAAGCAATAGATTTTGAAATAATGAATGGCGTATTAAAACTTAAATGGCTTCAATCTTTTCTTAAAAATGGTCATGAGCTTTGGTTTGCTGTCCCCACTTTGGTTTTTAGTAAAGTTGGAGGTATTGACTTCCTGTTAAGATGTGACTTTGACACTTTGACACTTTGACTTTGATTCCTAAATTACCTGTTAAATTATCTGCTTTTTACCAACAGGTGTTATTAAACTGGAAACTAGCATACAAACATAACTTCAGTCCTCATAATGTTCCTTTTTGGAACAACAGAGTCGTTTTCCATAGAAGGAAGTCTGTGTTCATGGAAACATGGATGGAGAAACAAATATGGTCACTCACTCATCTCATGGATGAAAAGGGAAATTTATATGACTATGAAGAATTCACAAAAAAATATAATCTAATATGTACCAAAAAAGACTATGATAAAGTAACAAAAAAAAATACCAATTGCATTTGTTCAGCTAATAAAGAATAATTATGAAACTAAACCAACAATTAGTTTACCGAGAGCATCAATCTCAATGGACTAAATTTAACACACAATAAATGCAACAACAATTTTTTAAGACAACATTTAATAAAAACAATATACACTGGTCAGGTAAGAAGAAAGTTTCACGATTTCTACGATAAGAAGGAAAGAATAAAAATAATGACAACATATCTGGGTTTCCCTCTTCCACCTAAATATAAAGAATTACATTTCGAAAATCTAAATAATATTTATCCTTCTAACGAGTTTATTAGAAATAGATTTAAATTTGAATGTGATAACTGTTATATATGTAACGAACCTGAAACAACAGAACATTTATTTTATTTCTGTCATTCTGTGAACACATTATGGAAATCCCTTCACGATCTCCTGACCATCAAATCTATGAACATAGACTCCTTCTCCGTTCAGAATATATTATATAGATATGTATCTGAAAATAAAAAAGATGAATACTTTGTCAATAACATTATCATTATATTAAAATTCTATATACATAAATGCAGATATGGCAAGTCTAAACCATTATGGTCTGTATTCAAACAAGAACTCCAGTTGTTAAAACTTTCATTAGACAGTGCTAAAAAACCACAAGCAAAAAAGCTTTCTGATCACCTCGCTCAGATAATATAGCTCTCTGACAAATTATTTTAGTAATTATGTAGACTCTTAGATAAATAGTTAGTTGGTTAATTTACTGTACTATATTATTTGCAAACTCTCAAATAGTATCATTACCTAAATTTAAGTTTATGATGGTTGATATGATAATTCGTTTAAGTAGATGTTGACCTCAGGAGGTATGATTGTAGATATTTGTATATGTTTATATGTATCATTGTAATTTGAGATTGTCATTTGTTGTTCTATTTGTGTTCTTTTGTTCTTTTGTTCTGTATGTTCAGTAGTTCAATAAAGTAAAAAAAAAAAAGAAAAAAAAAGAATCAGTACTTCCGGAGGTCGGACAAGATGGCGACCGGAGCTGACGCAAATTTCAGTGGTTGAGCAGCGCTTCGGATTTCTAATCCCTTAATTTCATGCTTTAACTATTACTTTGATGTATTAAACCCACAAACAAAGTGTAAACAATCTCTCAAATACTGTTTTTTTCCCATTAATATTGAGTTAACTGCCCTCTCTGCCCACCGGAACGCACAGCTAATACAGCTAAGCTAAATAGCTACATCGCTACAGTGTGGAGCCTCAAACTTTATCAGCATGAAGTTAAACGAACCAGGACAGAAACGCAAGGAAAAAGAAACTTTGATCAACAAAACCGGTATGACTTTCAGAATGCCTATAAATACTTCAAAAATGCCACCAAGCTCCTCAGCTGGTGCTGCATCCACTGCTGCAGCATTAGCTAACATCGATCACGACTATATCTTTGAAACTCGTGACGGTAATCAAGATGCTGATCATAAGACATCTAACCCTGATACACCGGTCAAGCCAAAAGAAAAAAACAAAAAGCGGAGCTATCTTTGGCAGACCTGCAGGATAACATTATTGCTACAGTCAATGTGCGTGCAGACAACCTGGAGGGCATGATTACCAAGAACACAGTGAGCATTGAAGCCCTGAAAAAAATCCATTGATTTCACCTTCATAGAAGTTGAGTCTCTAAAATCTGACATGAGAGTGGTCAAAAGCTCCAACGAAAGATATGACCGGCAAATTGCAGAACTGCAACTAAAACTTAATGAGCTAGATAGATATGGACGGAGATGGAATCTGAGACTCCATGGCATCCCTGAAGGTAACCCAGAAGACATCAAGGCCAAGGTTGTCAACATCTGCTGTGCTGTGGTGCCTGACTCTCATCAGAAAATTGCAGATGACATCAACGTCGTCCACCGCCTAGGAAGGTACCAGGGAACAGCAAACAGGCCCAGGACAACCATCATCCGCTTCATAAATAGATCTACACGAGACCTTCTGTGGAAGATGGCAAAAAAAGTGAATATCTCAAAAACAACAAACTGAGGTTTGCTGAAGATTTGACTGCTGATGACAAAGCAACACAAAGCAAGCTGTGGTTTATAAATGAAGCTGCAAAGATTGATGGAAAGAAGGCTCATTTTGCTGGTACTCGTGTCATCATCGATGGAAATAGATAGAGATTTGTTCTTACATTTTTCTAGTACTACTAGTTCTCAAAATTTTCTAGTTTTCATTGCACTTGTTCTTTGTACTTTTATTTGTTACACTGTCTTTTTCTGTCTTTTCTCTTAACGCCAGGGGGTTGAGACAGAATATCAAACGTAAAGCTTTATTTTTATTTGCAAAGCAGAAAAAAACTGACTTTTCTTTTTTCCAAGAGACACACTCTGTTAAGAATGACGCACAGTTATGGAAAGCACAATGGGGTAATGATATTTGGTATTCACATGGATCAGAAAGAGCAGCTGGTACTGCTATTCTAAAGAACTCCTTTAATGGGGCCATTTTGCATTCTGAGGGTGATCCTAAAGGGCATTTTTGTATTTTGATTATTAATATCAGTGACACTGTAATCTTGCTGGTTAATTTGTATGGGTATAACTCAAAGTGTGATAATGACATGTTATTTGATGTTTTAGAATCTCGTCTCTCACATTGGCTCTCAAAGTATCCAAATGTATTGATAGTGATGGGGGGGGGGGGACTTTAATATTGCTTTGGATAGTCATAAAGACAAGTGGCCTCCACGAACCAATTACTTTAAGGCCTCTAATTTAATACAGTTTATGCACAAGTTTAATTTAAATGATATTTGGAGGGAGAAAAATCCTGATGTAAGTTCATATACTTGGAGCAACAAAGCTTGTACTAGTTTATCACGTATACAGTAGATTTCTGGTTGATTTCCAAATGTTTTGATAGCAACGTTATTAATGTCAATATCCTCACCACTCCTCTAACTGATCACAAAGCAATATTGATACAAATCTCTTTAAATCCCAACACTTGCCCTAGAGGTTCATATTGGAAACTGAACAGCTCTATCTTAAAACACGATGTGGTTTCTAAAATGGTCCAGTCATTAATTCAACGCTTCTGGTTTAAATCTCTAGTAGAAGGAAAATTTTGTAACAATTGGGAACTTTTAAAATTTGAATTATCACCATTTTTGAGAGCATATGCAAGTTCACTCACTAAGGCCAAAAAAGCTGAAGAAGAAAATTTAATCTCAGAAATAACATCAATAACTCAAAAAATGCCAGAAAACCTAAGTGAAAGTGAACATAACCACCTAATTAGTTTGCAAAATAAGTTGGATGATATTTACAGACAGAAGGCTGAAGGGGCCTTTGTGAGAAGTAGAAGTAGATGGTTGGAGGAAGAGGAGCAGAATACCGCTTACTTTTTTCGACTTGAAAATTCCATGCTAAAACTAACACTATACAAAAACTGAATATTAATGGTGACATCACAAATGATCCTCGAAAAATAGCCAGATATTGTTCAGATTTTTATACTAAGTTATATGAATCAAATTATAGTGAAGAATCTACCTGTCAATTTCTGAGATCTCTTACAGAAACTAAGAAAATTGACATTGACTTGAAGGATTCTTGTGATAAACCAGTAACATTCCAGGAAATTGTATCAGCTATTGAACATCTTAAGTCCAATAAATCCCCTGGCACAGATGGTCTTACTTCTGAATTCTATAAAATATTTTCCAAACAGCTTGCACCCTTCCTCCATGGACTTTTCTTAGAATGTGTAAACAATGAATCCCTTCCTCCCACTCTAACCCAAGGTCTCATAACTCTAATTCCTAAACCAAAAAAAGATTTACTCTTTATTGACAATTGGCGTCCAATCTGCTTACTAAATAATGATTACAAAATATTTGCACTGATATTCGCTAAAAGAATAAAAACTGTTCTGGACGACATAATTGATGAGACTCAATCCGGCTTTATGAAGAACAGACATATTTCCAACAACATCAGATTAGTACTTGATTTAATTGATTATTCAGATTTATGTGCTGATGAAAGTTTTATTATTTTTTTAGACTTTTATAAGGCTTTTGACACCATTGAACATAATTTTATATTTCACGCCCTAGAAAAGTTTGGTTTTGGTTCATATTTTAGCAGTGCTATCAAAACAATGTATACAAATGGAAATTGCTCAGCCAGATTGCATGCTGGCACTTCTCGATTCTTCCTTAAACGTGGGGTCAGGCAAGGATGACCCATATCGCCTTATCTTTTCCTGCTCTGCATTCAGTTACTCACTGATTCTATAAAACTGAACCCATTAAAAGGTATCTCTGTAGCGGACAACGAAATTATCATCAGCCAACTGGCTGATGATACTACATTATTTAAAAAAAACCTTTCTCAGATACCTTTATCGATTGATTTAATAAACACTTGCTCTGCTGGATCTGGACTTTGCCTGAATATAAAAAAATGTGAACTGCTTGCTCTTAAAGACTGTTATAGTCTGTCTATCTGCGGCATACCTGTAAAAGAATCCATTACTTATTTAGGAATCATTATTACTAAAGATGGAGAATCCAGATGTCGTTTCAATTTTAACTCCATTATAGACAAGACCCAAAAAACCTGAATCAATGACAGCAAAGAGATTTATCATTGAGAGGAAGAGTTATGCTAACCAAAGCTGAGGGACTGTCCTGCCTTACATACGCTGCCCTGTCTCTTGATGTTAATAAAAAGGTCTGTAAAGATATTGGCAAGATGCTGTTTAACTTCATTTGGAAGAATAAAAAAAACACTATGTTAAAAAATCTGTAATTATGAACTCTTATGATAAGGGTGGCCTCAACTTTTTGGACTTTTATACCTTAAATAACACATTTAAAATAAATTGGCTAAAACAATTTATAAAGAACCCATCTTCAGTTTGGAACTTCATACCAAACTTTATTTTCTCTAAATTAGGAGGCCTAAATTTTGTTCTATTTTGCAATTATAATGCTGAAAAAGTCCCCTCAAAACTATCCAGTTTTCATAAACAGATGCTTCTCTCTTGGTCATTGATTTACAAACATAATTTCTCTCCACACAGATATTATATTTGGAACAATAGAGACATCTTGCATGAAAACAAATCCTTATTTTACCCTAATTGGTTTATTCACAACATAGTTTTAGTTCATCAGTTGCTCAACACTGATGGATCTTTAATGTCATATCAAGAATTTGTCATAAAATATAACATTATGATCCCTATTAACAAATTTAATATTGTAATAAAAGCAATCCCTACTGGAGTAATTATTTTACATAGAAGTACAGCAGGACAGAATCCAACACTATTACACTTTGATCCAACCAAACTTGAAATTGGTCAAATCTGCTTCTCCTCAACCCATAACAGCAACTGTCGTATACGTTCACAATTTCAGAAAGATGTTGTGTCAACTCCATATGTGGTACCTTATTGGAACACCTTTATTAATGACCTTAACTGGAAAAGGACTTGGACTTTACCAACCAGATACATGATAAATAATAAAGTAAGAGAAGTATCATTCAAGATTATTCATAGATTTTACCCATCCAAAGTTTATTTACAACGGTTTAACAAGGATATAAATATAATTTGCTCTTTTTGTGATGAAAACCCATAAGATGTCTTTCATTTATTTTTGTCTTGCCCCTTCTCGACTCAATTTTGGAAAAGTATTTGTATTTTGATTTCTACTTTTATAGAACCAGATGTTTTACTTTGTTTTGAACATGTTTTGTTTGGCTTCACTGACTACCTAACAGCTAAAGAAAAACAGTTCTATATTATTAATCTCATTATATACCTGGCCAAATGGCATATTCATAAATGTCGATACACTAATCAAAAACCTCTTATCTCCATTTTTGAAAATTAGGTCAAACAATACCTCAAAACTATTAAACATTCCACCAACACGAAGGCCATAAAATCTTGCACCTTATGTGCTCTCTTCAATATATTTATATAATATGTTATTGTAAATTATTGTCTCAAGTGTTTGTAACCCCCTGGCGTCTGTTATATCATTACTGTATACTGCATTTAATTGTATTGTTTTGTACTTTTTCAATAAATAAAAAAAATTTAAAAAATCAGTACTTCCGGGTCTATTCTCCCTCGGGAGACCTGTCTGGAAACTTCACAGAATTTCATTAATTCAACGTTTATTTATAGATGTTATATTACGAGATATAGCGCAAGTTAAGGTTAATAAAAACAGTATTTACGTGTTTGTTAGCCGTGGTAACGTTATCCATCTTTGCATCAACTTTAACCACAGTAGCTAAAATATAGAACACGGACTGTCAGTGCTTTAACGTTTAAAGGTTTACTTTCTATATTAACGTTAATAAAAACAGTATTTACGTGTTAGTTAGCTGTGGTAACATTATCCATTGTCAATTTACCATTCTGTAACTGTAAGGAAACAGATTCCAATTGTAAAGTAAGCTTGCTAGCAGCTAACAGTAGCTAAAGTCTACACTGCTGCTGCCTGTCAGTGCTGTAACATTAAAATGTTTAAAAAATATATACAAATATATATATATATATACAAATATATATATATACAAATATATATATTTATATATACATATATATATATGTATATATATATATACAAATATATATATATATACACACACATATATATATATATATACATATATATATATATATACACACACATATATATATATATATACATATATGTATGTGTATATATATATATATACACATACGTATATATATATATACATACATACATGTATACATACATACATGCATGCATACATATATATACATATACATTTATACATATACATATATACATATATATATATATATATATATATACATACATACAAATATATACATATATTTATATACAAATATATATATATATACAAATATATATATGAATATATATATATATATATACAAATAAATATATATATATACAAATATATATATATATATACAAATATATATATATATA
>NC_056508.1:7610743-7616082 GCF_014905685.2 Nematolebias whitei
TGTAAATAATAAACACTGTTCTTTTGTATTTCCCCTGTGTCTGCCTCATTCTGGATCTCATAATATCTGGGTTCCCCGCGCAATCGTAACAGAAATGCTCCAGCCACAAAAGACCCAGAATGAGACCAAGAGCGAGCAGACACCCCCCCGGTTCCGCGGAGGAGCGGATCGACAGGATGGACAAGGTTATTCATCAGGTGCTGACTCACCAGACAACGGTCCAGTCCAACCTTCAGGAGCTTGGAGGTATGATTTATTCCATTAAACCTCAGCTGCAAGCTTCTGCCTCCTCAGCTCCAGTCGTTCCGCCAGCCCCCGTGGCTCTTGGCCCCACTCCTCCTGTCCAACAAATATTCGTTAAACCATCTGAGTTCTTCACCGGAGACCCTGACCAATGTGGCGGCTTCTTGCTCCAGTGCCGACTCGCCTTCGAGGGGGCTTCCTCCCAGTTCTCGTCGGACACGGCCAAAATCACCTTCTTCATAAGCCAACTCAAAGGTAACGCTCTCCGGTGGGCTCACTCGTTCCTCTTGGGTCATGATAACCCTCCTGCTTCCTATGAACTTTTCCTTCGAGAGTTTCGCAGGATTTTTGACCGTCCCCTGTAGACATCAAATGCCGCCAAGCGGTTGTTGAATTTACGACAGGGCCGTCGTAATGCCTTGGAGTTCGCTCTGGAGTTTTGGATCCTTGCTGCCCAAACAGGATGGGACGAGCCCGCCCTCCAAGGTATTTTCCTTAACGCTCTGTCTGATTTTCTCAAAGACCAGCTGGCCACGCGAGATGAACCCGAGACTTTCGACAAACTGATAGACCTTGCCATCTCAATCGATGACCGTTTCCGGGAGAGAAGGAGAGAGGCAAACTACAATTCCCATCGACCCTCGACTTCCGGGTTTCCGACTCCTCCAGGTGAGCCCAAGCCTGCACCTCAGCACTACGTATCCCATAATCCTCCCACTTCCGGGTTTACGACCCTTCGCCATGAGTCCGTTTCACCAAAACAATCCCCTGTGAACTACAACTCCCAGTCTTCCATGCTTCTTGGTCACAGCCAATCATCTTCTTTTCCCTCACGGGATCGCTCCCCCGAGCCTATGCAGGTGGGGCGCGCACGGCTGACTCCTGCAGAGAGACAGCGGCGCGTATCTGCCCGTCTCTGCATTTATTGTGGTAATCTCGGTCATTTTCTGCCACACTGTCCGTTTCGGGGAAACGAGAACTTCCACCAGTAAAGCGGGAGTTACTGGTGGGAACATCTGCGTTAACCGCCCCATTCAAACTATTGCTTCCCATGGTCATTCAGACACATAATCGTCACTTTTCGTTTTCAGCTCTCATCGATTCAGGTGCTGAACAGAACTTGATCAGCGCTGACTTAGTTAAAGAATATTCATTACCTACTCGCGAGATCCCTTCGATTTCTGTCTCTGGCTTAACCGGAGACACTCTGACCCGTATTAAATTAAAGACTACCGAGTTGCATGTTATTATTTCAGGAAATCATCATGAGATGACTGATTTCTTTATATTTAATTCTCGAACCCCACAAGTAATTTTAGGTTTCCCCTGGCTTCGAAATCACAATCCAGTAATTAACTGGGAGCGCGGCTGCGTTGATAAATGGAGCGACAAGTGCCTCAGCAACTGTCTTCGCTCCGCCATTAAAGAGTTCCCTCGGGACGCGCCTCCTCTAGAGGAGATCGACCTCACCTCGGTTCCTGCTGAATACCGCGACCTGGCGGCTGTTTTCAGCAAGCGGCGCGCCTTGTCTCTTCCTCCTCATCGTCCCTATGACTGCTCGATTGACTTGTTACCTGGCGCCCCCTTGCCGTCAAGTAGACTTTTCAACCTTTCTGGTCCTGAAAGAGAATCTATGTCCAATTATATTAATGAGTCTCTTGCCTCTGGCATTATTAGACCTTCGACCTCCCCTGTGGGAGCTGGCTTTTTCTTCGTTTCCAAAAAGGATAAATCACTCCGGCCATGTATTGACTATCGCGGTTTGAACAATATAACTATTAAAAATAAATATCCTCTTCCTCTCATTGATTCTTTACAAGAACAATTACAGTCGGCCTCTTGTTTTTCCAAACTCGATTTGCGAAACGCGTACCACCTCGTCCGTATTAAAGAGGGCGACGAGTGGAAGACAGCTTTTCGCACCCCCTTGGGCCATTTCGAGTACTTAGTTATGTTGTGGTCCGTTACCACGTCGTGTTCAAGACAGCTGAGACATCGCCCTCGGTATAAAATATTTATTTGACAAACAGGAGTTACAGGTATTCAGAGACAAACAATTACATTTGTAAAATATATGCATATATTTGGAGCATTAAGAACGAACCGTCTCGGTCTGCGCTTCCCCGGAAATGCTCGCTGGGCGTGTGTCATTTCCGGCTTTTATCAAAGCTTGAGAAGGCTAGCTTTCTGATTGGTTTAGACCCGATTACTATGGTTACTGGTCTAGCCCGCCCCCTCTTACTGCATTCCAGAGATAAGATATGGAGGCTTGGTTTCTTGTCTGCTTTCGGACTATTCATACTCTAGTTTCAGTTTAGCTTGATTATACCTTGTTGATATTTGAGTTAAAATTGTTTCTTTCTAGGAATAATTAATAAGAGAACCTGAGGGATTTTATTTAGTCAAACTATATTAAGTCTAAATTAAAGAAATGTGTTCTAGCTTTATTTATGTTAATCAGTGTGTATGTGAACTTGTAAAATTATAATTAGCTATTATAAGATTACATGTGAAGGTAAAATAGTTAGAATTAGTAAACATTTTCTATAAATATAGTTCAACCCTGGAAGAAAGACACACACACACACACTTTGTATAACATGACATTTGAATGCTTGATAGGAAATATAAAAAGGTATAAACATATGAAATCCAACACTTTTGGGTTGACCAATGCCCCCGCTGTTTTTCAGGCGCTCGTTAATGATGTTTTGCGCGATTTCATTGGTAATTTTGTGTTTGTATACCTTGATGACATCCTTATTTATTCCCGCGACCCCACTCAACACACGGCCCACGTTCGCATGGTCCTCCAGCGGCTGCTGGAGAACCAGTTATTTGTCAAAGCAGAGAAGTGTGAGTTTAACACCTCCACTGTCTCATTCCTTGGTTTCATTTTTGAGGGAGGTCGTTGCCGAACCGATCCCGAGAAGACCAGGGCGGTTGTCGACTGGCCGACCCCCGAGTCCAGGAAGCAGTTACAACGCTTCCTGGGCTTTGCAAATTTCTATCGGCGATTTATTAAAAATTACAGCCGTGTCGCCACCCCCCTGTCTCAGCTCACCTCTACTGCCCATGCCTTTCATTGGACCCCAGAGGCCGAGACCGCCTTTACGAGACTCAAGTCTCTCTTTTCCTCCGCACCCATCCTTTGCCATCCAGACCCTATGCACCAGTTCATCTTGGAGGTGGACGCCTCCGACACTGGGGTAGGAGCGGTCCTTTCCCAGCGATCTCCTCAGGACAATAAGGTCCATCCCTGCGCCTTCTTCTCTCTGCGTCTCTCCCAAGCAGAACGCAACTACGACGTGGGCAACCGCGAGCTGTTGGCAGTCAAGCTCGCATTAGAGGAATGGCGGCACTGGTTAGAAGGCACTGAGACCCCTTTTTTGATTTGGACAGACCATAAAAATTTAATTTATCTGAGGAACGCCAAGCGTCTGACCCCCATCAGGCCCGTTGGTCGCTTTTCTTTAATCGTTTTAATTTTGTTTTGACTTGTTGCCCAGGCTCCAAGAACATTAAGCCTGATGCCCTTTCCAGGCAGTTTGCTCCTCCTGATTCGCCCGAGATCTCTAACCCTATCATTCCGTCCTCGTGTATTGTTGGCTCCCTCTCTTGGCCCATCACCGCCACCGTTCAACAGGCCCTCCTCGTCGAACCCGACCCTAGTGGTGGTCCTCCTGGTACCCTCTTTGTTCCCTCCAGCGTGCGGTCTGAGGTGCTCCAGTAGCTTCACACCAACAAGCTCTCTTGCCACCCTGGAGTGAACCGCATGCTCGCTCTCACAAGGACTCATTTCTGGTGGCCATCCATGACCAGTGACATTAAAGACTTTGTTTCGGCCTGTCCCGTCTGTGCCCGAAACAAGTCCGGTACCCAACCTCCGGCTGGCCCCTTGCTTCCCCTCCCAACCCCTAGTCGCCCCTGGTCCCACATCTCCCTCGATTTTGTTACCGGCCTTCCTCTGTCTGACGGCAACACCACCATCCTCACCATTGTTGACCGTTTTTCGAAGGCCACTCATTTTGTTCCTCTCCCTAAGTTCCCCTCTGCCCTGGAAACAGCCCACCTTCTCACCCTCCATGTTTTTAGGCTCCACGGTATCCCGTCGGACATTGTCTCGGACCGAGGCCCGCAGTTTGTCTCCCAGGTGTGGCACTCCTTTTGTAAGTCACTCGGGGCGTCCGTTAGCCTTACCTCCGGCTACCATCCTCAGGCTAACGGACAAGCTGAGCGCTGCAATCAGGAGTTGGAGTCCACCCTGTGTTGCCTGGTCGAGTCCAACCCCTCATCGTGGAGTCAAAATCTGGTTTGGGTGGAGTACGCCCACAACTCCCACCGTTCCTCTGTACCTTGGGTACCATCCTCCTCTTTTCCCCAGTTGTGAGTCTGACTGCACGGTTCCATCTGTGTAGCACCACTTCTGGCGGTGTTGTTACATCTGGCACCAGGCCAAGGCGGCCCTCCTTAGGACCGCGGCCCAGGCTAAATGGTTCGCAGACCGTCATCGTTCAGCAACACCCACCTACCAGGTCAGCCAGCAGGTTTGTTTGTCCACCAGGGACATCAAACTGTGGGACACCCCCCGAAAGCTGGCCCCCCGCTTCATTGGCCCCTTCCCCATCACCCGCATTATCAACCCCTCTGCGGTCCGTCTCCAATTCCCCAGGGCCATGAGGATTCACCCGACCTTCCACGTCTCCCAGGTCAAGCCCGTCTCCCTCAGTCCCTTGTGTCCCACGTCTGACCTCCCTCCGCTGCCCCGCCTGATCGACAACCACCCTGCGTTCACTGTCCGTTCCATCTTGGACGTGCGACACAGGGGTAGGGGTTTCCAATACCTGGTTGATTGGGAGGGGTACGGTCCTGAGGAGAGGTCATGGATCCCCAGGTCCTTCATCCTCGATCCCAGTCTCATCTCCAGGTTCTTTGCAGACCACCCCGAGAAGCGCCTCAGGTCGCGATTCTTGAGGGGGGGGGGTACTGTAAGGGTCCCACTGCCTGCAGCCTGCCTTGCTGATGGCCGCTGATTACCAACACCTGGCGGCCATCAGCCTGATGAGCCTCTCCATCTACTTAAGGCTGCAGTCCGG
>NC_056508.1:7616182-7622156 GCF_014905685.2 Nematolebias whitei
TATATATATATATATATATATATATATATATATATATATATATATATGTGTGTGTGTATATATATGTATATATATGTATGTGTGTATATATGTATATATGTATGTGTGTGTATATATATATATATATATATATATATATTTGTGTGTGTATATATATGTGTATATGTAAACATATAATATAATATGTACACAATACAATACAACTTTATTTATAAAGCACTTTAAAAACAACACTGTTGGCCAAAACGCTGTACACTGATATATATAAAAGCAAGCATTAAAAAAACTACAAAATCATTTGAAACTGTAAAATTAATGAACTTTTAAAATATAAAAACGGCAAACTGTAAAAACAATAAAAATAAAATCAAAACAGTAAAACTAACATTTCATCTGAGTTTAAAGCCAAAGAGAAAAAAAGTGTTTTCAGAGAAGAGTTAAAAACAGGAAGTGATGTCAAAGGCAGCTCGTTCCACAGTTTATGGGCAGCGACTGAGAACGCTCAGTCACCTCTCAGCTAGGCCTGTCACGATAAACAATAAATCAATTAATCGCATGATGAATGAAAATTATTGACCTCATTTTCATTTATCTGCTTTATTGTTTCTTCATTTCTCTTTCTCTCTTCTGAAGACACTGGCTGACAAAATGCTTGCTCCAGTGCTCTTCACTGACCCCTCCCTTCCTCGTTTCTCTTTAAAATCCATTTTAACTGTCCAAAATCACGTTTTTGGATGGTTGAAAGCAGCTAAGTTGAGAAGCTAAGCTAACAGGCCGACTTTGGAAAAAATCTCTGTATTGTCAAAGCTCCAAATTCACGGTTGAAACTCGTGCCTTTGTGTAAAAGTTTTTCTCTGCAAAAAAGAAGCTGAGAACTTATTTACTGACTTTTTTATTAAAAGCTTTGTGTGACAAATGCTAAAGAGCTCAAAACATTTTGAACGTCTGCCATTTTGAAAACCAAAAAACAACTATGAGAGACAGCCCATCATAAGGGGCCTCACACCCATTTTACTTAAGCCCCTTATCCACGGGGCCCTTTGGTACTCCTATGTAACTAGTTATGGCCGATTGCGTGTTTTATCAACAATGCCTTTAGCGGTGGAACCCACCCCATTTTTGGGACCTAATTCTCTGAGGCCCCATGTCTGGTTTTTGTAGGGTCTAGATGTGACATCAGCGCACTGTAGGTCACTGATTGGTCAGGGGGCGTATTCATTGGTGGAGGGCGGAGATTCAGTCTTCCACCGGAAATCCCGATCCGCCATTTTCTTTTTCACCCGCCATAACAGACAACAAGAAATCGGAGGAGCATATTTTGGAATATTTTATAAGGTAAAACAAATAATCATGGCACAACCGTGGTCGAATGCTGAAGTTCAGGCATTTCTCTGTTTGCTGGCCGATGAACAAGTGCAGAACGAGCTAGATGGAACGAAACGAAATTAAAAGATTTTTCAAGAGGTGTCTGCGCAGATGGCGGTGCAGGGCTTCCATCGCACACCAAAGCAAAGAGGAAAGCTTAAAAAACTAAAAAGCGATTACAAAACGATTAAGGACCACAACGATAGGAGTGGAGCAAACAGAAGAAACTGGAAGTGGTTTGTACAAATGGATGCCATTTACGGCAAACGCCCAGCCAACAAAGGGAGGGAGAGTGGCTAGACACGGCCACTGCTCTTCTGGAATCTATAGTTGATGGTGAGTGTATTTTATTTACTTTAAGCATATTTCCTTTTCCTCATGTAACTGTTTCTTTGCGTTTTCTGAAAGTACTCTGAACAAACGAGGCTGACACGGTTACGTCGTCATTAGTTAGCATCATTGCTAACTGTACTCTGTTGCTGTTTTTCCACTCTTATTTTGATGCAGAAAGTCCCACTGAAGATGAAGGTTCGCCAGATTCTGCTTTTGACTGTCCAATCCTCCCCGCTTCTGACCCTTCCCGACCACACCAGCTCCAAGTACATCCACGCCACCAAGTACATCCACGCCACCGGGCAACACGCAGCAGAGCGGCACCAAACAGCACCCGTTACTAGGTAAGAAGCAGCAATCCTGTTTAACATCACATTGATCATGTTGATATGAATGTTGTTTTGTTTTTGTTGTAAAACACCTTGCATGTATTCAAACTACTTGTTTATTCAGTTGTAATGTATAAATGTTAAATTTAATTATTCATTTATTACTTAAACTTTCATTTATGAAGTTTATTATTGAAATTATACAGGGTGTAGTGATTTTTGTTCAGATTAACGATGCTCTGTTCTTTTTCTAAATTAGCACAAACCGTTGTAAATGACTACATGTAGTTTATTTATGCCCACCTGCTTACTATCATTAAAGTACTAGACTGCTTTATGAACAGAATCATTTTTGATCTTGTGAACAAACACCTTTTGAAATTAGCAGGAGCTTTAATGTAAATAATTTATTTAAAAACTCTACCTGTACTTCATCATCTAACAGCCATTTTCTTGTGTGTTATTCCTAGGCAATAGAAAGCGCAAATCAACAAGTGCAGCAGAGAGCTTTGTTTCTGCACATACAGAACAAGAGGAGATGAACCGGAAGCAGAGAGAGGAACACTTCCATTTTATTTGTGAGGATGCCAAAAAAGCAAGGCAAGAAGAAGCTGCGGAGAGGCAACGCCAAGCTGCAGCAGCGAGGAAGCAGGAGAAGGCAATTAGGAGGGAGGAGATGGCCTTGAGGAGAGAGGAAGCAGATGTTCGCAGAGAGGAAGCAGCACAGCGAAGGCAGGAGGCTGAACAGAGTGCTGCTTTCAATCAGGCACTCCTTGGGGTGCTGGAATCCATTGCCCGTTCCATGGCAAACAGACATGTTTAAAAATATTTAGAGTAGATCATAGTTGATATATAGAAATGTAGATCCTGCAAGGTAAGCCCACAAATAGCCAAACATGTAGCTTGTTAAGTTTGCATATATAGCCAAACATGTAGCTTGTTAAGTTTACATATATAATTACTGTATAATTGTTTTTTTTGTACAGGTCTTTATCTCTAATAAAAGAAACATTTTCAAGTCTTGAGCTTCCATCTGATCATCAAAAGTGAAGTGCTTACAGTGTTTTTTTTACATCAATAGTGAAGATAAGTGAAGTAATTGTTTTTTACCTGTAACAATGCTGGTGAAGATTCTCAGTTTTCCTTGACACTGCAAATCCCCCCCCAAAAAGATAAAAACAAAACCACAGGACTTTTTTTAAAACTGAAGATGTTTCGCTAATCATCCGAGGAGCACTCACAATTCAATGAAAAAAGGAATATGGGATTAAAGTTATAAAGCTGTGGTGTTCTGTAAGCTTGCTGAAGATTGATCTGCATGCACCAGTCTCCATAATACAAGCTTACGGCACACCACAGCTTTATAACTTGAATCACGCTCCTCGTTTCATTAAATTGAGAAAGAGCCTCGGATGAGAAGTGATACATCTTCAGTTACAAATAAAGTCCAGGTTTTTTATTTCTGTATTTTTTCGGTTTTATCTGTAATGAGTACTGAAAAACGTAACCATAATACAGAATGTCCATGTGTTGTAAATGAACATTGCAGTGGAGTTAAAAAGGTGTAGGAATTGTGTAATCTACGTTTACAATCATCCTCATTCAGGAGGTTTTCAGTCATTGCATGTCAAACACCTCGGCCATGATGTCCATCTTGTGGATCCAGCAGCTTCTGCATCTTTTTCGCCCAAGGTCAAAAATTCTCTCCACGACTTTCACTGTGGTACAAAGGAGCACTAACTTAATATTACTTAACAGCACTTCAATCATGAAGATAATTTGCGACAGCTTAATTTAAAGAGCTGCGTGGTAAGCATAAGCTCTGAAAGAGTTGTTAAATATCAAATCAAATGTAGGTTATTATGTAATGTACGTAATATATATATATATATATATATATATATATTATATATATACATACATACATACATACATATATACAAATCAAATTACAAAAATACTTTATTAATCCCAGAGGGAAATTAAATGTAACTCATCATCCTGGTTTCATTAAAGAGTTGTTCTAGATGCTGATGGCTGTGGGCAGGAAGGATCTCTTGTAGCAGTCTGTCTTACAAGGGATCTGGAGAAGTATCTGGCTGAAGACATATATAAATATTAAAATAGATTAATGTATATATGCATAAACAAATATAAAGTTCTTGTTGTAGGTTTTGGTTTTTTGTTAAAAACAAAAATTAAAGAGTATACAGTTTTTTTTAAAACTACAGCCGCTAAAAATGCAGCATATGTGATAGAAGCACAGCAGCAGTGTTTGTTTTGCCATTTTTACACGAACCTGGTAATAAGGCATGTCTGTACATTAAAAATCAAGAATAATTATTAATCCATGTTTGTTTTCAAATCAACACTTTAACGTTCACTTGTATCTAAGGAAGGCTGGGAAGGTAAAAAAAGATTAAGGGGTGGAATTAGGACACCTCGGCCCTGCTCTCCATCTTGCGGGACAGCGACCAGGACGGGCTGTGCGGCTGGTTCTGCTTCAAGTTCATCGAGGTCATCCATTTTGGTTGTGTGTTGTTTTCCGGCTCTTCTTCTTCTAATACATCAGAGTCAGAGTCAGAGAGTCAGAGTTTCTTTATTGTCATTCGCACCTCATGTGGTACATGTGGTGGAGCGAAATTATGTACATAGGGTCCCAGTTACATCCAACAATAAAATGTATAAGAAAAACAGTAACATCTAAGATATGAACTAAGAAAAACATCAACTAAATATACACTAAGCACTCATAACATAAAACATTGAACATCACCACAAACATGAACATGAGTCTGTGAGCAGATGTGCACGCATGAACACATCAACATTGAAACAGATCAGCAGCAACATGAAACAGATCAGCAGCAACATGATATGGTTTTTCACAGTGATTATTCTAGTTAGAGATTCATGAGTCTAACAGCCTCAGGGTAGAAGCTGTTCCTCAGTCTAGTGGTTCTACACTTAATGCTCCTTAACCTCCTTCCTGAGGGGAGTGGGGCAAAAAGTGTGTGTGCTGGGTGGGTGGGGTCCTTCATGATGCAGGTGGCCCTCTTCCTGCATCTGGAGGTGTAGATGTCTGTGATGGTGGGGAGACTGATTCCAACAGATTTCTGTGCAGCCTTCACCACTCTCTGCAAAGCTTTTCTTTCTGCAGCTGTGCAGCCTCCATGCCACACATTGATGCTCGAGCACAGGATGCTCTCCACTGCACACCTGTAGAAGGAGGTGAGGACTGAGCTTCCCAGACCAGCTCGCCTCAGCCGTCTGAGGAAGTAGAGTCTCTGATGAGCTTTCTTGATCAGGCTGGTGGTGTTGTTGCTCCAGCTGAGGTTGTCATTCATGTGTACACCCAAGTACTTGTAGCTGGAGACCACTTCCACCGCAGATCCTCTTATGTTCAGGGGGGTGTAGGTGTTTTTGTTCCTTCTGAAGTCCACAATCATCTCCTTTGTCTTCTTCACATTGATGTGAAGGTTATTCTCTCTGCACCAGCTCTCCAGGTGTTCCACCTCCTGCCTGTAGCTGGACTCATCATTATTTGTGATGCATCCCACCACCGCTGTATCATCTGCAAACTTTACAATGTGACAGCCTGGATGGGTAGCTGCACAATCATATGTGAGCAGAGTAAACAGGAGGGGGCTCAACGCACATCCCTGAGGAGAGCCAGTGCTGAGGGTTATGGTGGAGGAGGAGAGGTTGTGGATCCTCACTAACTGTGGTCTGTTTGTTAAAAAGTCTAGTACCCAGTTGCAGATGGAGGGGCTTAGTCCTAGTGTAGATAGTTTGTCCATCAGGGTTTGGGGGATCATGGTGTTGAAGGCGGATGTGAAGTCCACAAAGAGCATACGGACGTAAGAGTTTTTCTGCTCCAGGTGGTTGAGTGCAGTGTGGACCACAGAGGAGATTGCATCCTCTGTTGATCGGTTCTCACGGTATGC
>NC_056508.1:7622256-7625047 GCF_014905685.2 Nematolebias whitei
AAGGTACTCCTTACTTCTGCTGAGGTCACGCTGAGATGCTCTTCATCCGGTGGTGAGGTGAGTCTGGTGCTGGGTGGTCTGTTCGGGTCTTCAAAGCGTGCATAGAACTTGTTGAGGGCATCAGGCAGAGATGGGTCTTTGGGACATTGTTCACTCCTTCCTTTATAATCCGTTATGCACTTAATGCCCCTCCACATGCTCCGAGGGTCTTGTGAGATGAATTGACCCTCGATCCTCTTTGCATATGTGGCCTTGGCCCTCTTAATACCAGCAACCAGCAACCAATACCATGTGAGGGAACGTACAGCTGGAGCAGGAAGGGAGCAGCCGAAAGCAGAAGAAAAAATATATAATAGTTATACAGCCATTTCAATTCATCATTCAGTCATCACTTTTTTGTTTTTTAGCTGTTCTGACAGAAATAGCATTTTTTAAATTTGATTTGATTTGTAAACATTTCAAAATCATTTACTTGGTTTTTCAACTGAGTTTAGTTCAATTCAGTTTTTTCAAATGGTGCCATTTCACGACCAAAGTCTTCTCAGCATTAAGTAAAAAAATATAAAAACCAAGTCCAATTCAGATCCAGATTTAAATCCAGTTACAATCAATTTATTTCTCTTATAATGTTCACATACAGGACATGATAAAATGCCAGGTAGTAAAAGTTATGTGTCTAAAGAAGCTAAAAGATTGTGTCAAATCTTCACTTCATCACAATCTACCATCTTGAGCAGCAGGTTGGCGACAGTGAAAAGGAAGAACTTCCTTTAAACAGGAAAAAATAACCTTCTGCAGAACCAAGCTTAAGATGCCTCAGCTGGCAGGGTTCCAGTAACACTCTCATTTTAACATTTTCCCTCAGCTGTGAACCTTTGCCTCTAAAATGTCAAAGTTCAGCCAACATTAGGATATGACTGCAAAACCCAGTTTGTTTAAATGTAAAGTTATGAGTCATTATGTGGCATGAAAATCTGTTTTCTGCCAATGTCTTCACACAGAAAACTCTGCAGAACTTGCATGATGCCAGTGATGACCTCATGATGTTGGATGATGACTCCTTGTTGATCCCTTATCAGATTGGGGGGGTCTTCGTCAGCCACTCCCAGGAAGAAACGCAAGAGATGCTTGAAGCTGCAAAAGTAAGTGGGTTTAATTATGTTTCACTTGAAAATGCCAGTGAAAGACCTAAACTAAAGCTACTGATATAAAGTACTAGAAATAAATATAGCAAAACTATATATTTTTTATTGTTTTTTTATTTTATTGTTTGGCTATATTTTGGTTTATGTTGGGTGTTAAAACCATTATAACGAATTCCAAGTTATCCAACAATTACAACTGTATCACTTTGTGCTAAGGAATTTTTTGATCAAAGGTTATGGATGTTTTTATTACTACGGCTGACAATCTTATCTCTGCCCATGAATCATATGTTTGAATAAGTGGCGATAGCTGGGTGAGGAGCTGGGGGAGGCTGCAGCATGCAGCTGGCTCCAAGGACACCTCCTGCCCTCAATGGACTTGATGAGGGCAGGAGGATGACCTTGCGATTAAATACTGGGTAAAACTCTTCTCCTGCCATCGAGTGTGGTTCTTTTTGAGTAAACAAAGTAAGCAAGAATATTTTTCTCCACACTTTGAGTACTGTCTTTAAAAGTGCTGCTGTAAATTTTGTCCCAGCCATTAGCAAAGAAATCTAAACTATTGTGGAGTTTTATCAAACTTTGTTGTTCAATAAAATTTAACTGACTGAGAACTTTGTTTAAAAAACACGTAGTAAAGTTTGTTTCTCTTCTGCAGGAGGAAAACACATGAACAAAAAACGTAGCTCAGTGAGTTCTGTGTGTTCTCCCAAAAATCATGAGAAGTACAGCTTCATTTATATACCTCCACATGTCATAAAACATCCCTGGCCCCATAGGGTAGTTGACAGGTTCCAGATGGTGGATCCTTTGCCTTAAGGGCTAAAACAAACAGTTCCTTGTTGATCGGGTCAGTCGCCTCTGTATCGCAGTGATTTATGTGTGAGCAGTTTCTGGGAACTAATATTCTGATGGTTTCACACACCCAATAAGGCCCCTCTGACTTCCTGTCCCATGGTGTAATGAGAAACAGATGTTTCAATAGGAAATGGCATGAGGGTGGTCTCAAATAAATGGACATCACAACTAAATAATATGCATAAGACTTGACTAAAACAATACAAAATACTCAAGTATATTTTTTCTTTCACAATTCCTCCCTTTTGTTCCATTTGGAACAATAATAACAATGATGATAACACAAGGTATATACAGATAGTATCAGACACTGATAAAGTGAAAACATCAGGACACAGGTGGCATACTGTGTATGTTTTAACATGTGACCATCATAAACATCAGCTAGAAAATTGCATAGGCTGTTTTTGTGGGGGACAGGTCCCCATAATTATGGTAAGCAAAAACAAAGGTAACAAAATTATTCTTTTAATGAAAAATTAACAAAAGTAAAAACAAAATAAAAGTTAAAATAAAGCAAAGAAATGAGAAACTTCTTACAGCATTGTAATCTTGTTTGTCAAGACAAAGGTGGTGGATTCTGCAGTTAAGTCAGATCTAAGTCTTCAGGTGTGTTTTTAAGCATATGGGCATAAGTTTCAGCCAGTCGTTCAGGGGTCATTGCAGTAGTTATGATACATGTGGACAGTGTGCGAAGGCATGGTATACAACAACAGCCACAAACAGCAAAGATGGCTATGACGACAATTATAGACAGAATTATGGACATAACAACACTTTTCCATTGT
>NC_056508.1:7625147-7643048 GCF_014905685.2 Nematolebias whitei
CAAATATTTTAGCAAACCAATTTGAGATTGGGTCATTTATGCCTGATACATCTTGCATTTCTTGGGACAAATCCTTTATGCCTTTTAATGTACAATATACTTTACCTTCAGGGGCTGTGTTTTTGGGGATGAAGGTGCAACATTCATCACCAATCATTTGACAGACACTTCCTTGTTCAGCTAGAAGCATGTCTAGAGCAATTCTATTTTGTACAGCCATTTTAGAGATGGGGCGAAGTTGATCAGCTAGGCCTTCTACAGCATCGCGAGTTAAGTTAGTCAGACGCAGAACATTGTAATGGACAAAATTTATTCTGGCTACGTTTTTGTTTACTGTTACGTAGGGAATTAGAGATTCAAATCCTGCAGCTATGGGATTGGCTAATTTATATTCATCAGGAACGCCTCTAGGAATACCAATTGCGTCTATATACGTTTTTGAGTCTTCTTGATTAAAATCAGTGGAGCGTCGTCTCCGTGTAGGGGTGCTGGAAGTTAGGCTATGTCCTACTAGAGTGAGGGGGGCTGCAAGGCGGACTAAGGCACAGAGTCCTTTGGTTTTAGTGGGGATTTTAACAGGTAATCTTTGGCCACCGCAGTAATAGTATAGGCCAGCTCTGGCCCAGGATCCAATTGTTTGATCCTCGTCTTTGTCAGTATTCACAGCTAAAGTTAAATTACACCAATCTTGCTGTATTTCTCCATAATTTAACTCTGGTGTATTTGAAGTGAAATTGAAACAGTGATATCCACCTAGTATTTGATTAGGTCTAAGTGATCCGGGGTGTGTTTTGTTATGAATAGGTGGGTAGATATCGGTCAGAGTTGTGCAATTTATCACAGGGTTTTGTCTGGTTAAATTTAGCATAACCCCATGTATCTTCAGGAAACAATGGGGCGGGCTGAGTGACTAATTTTGGTCTGGCTGTTGCACAAGCAACACAGTTGCTGAGCTGAGCTTTTCTTGCTGCTTCAACTAGCCATGAAAGCCACATGTTGTCATCTCCATGGCCAGTAGCACGTTCTATTAGTTGTTCAGGTTTAAATTTGGTGTAATCTACAGACATGATTGGTATGTTATCTCCTACATTTGTAATGTTAGGCGAGGTATGTGTGGATGTCTCGTATGGTTGAGACTGAGGTGGGGAAATAAATCGTATTGTGATAAATCCCTTTGGATCTGTGCCTTTTATGTAAGCCTGGAGTAAGAAAGTATAGTAAGTTGACCTTGTTTGTGAGATAAAATGTTGTGGAGGGCCGGATAACTTATTCAACGAGAGAGTGATTAGGTTCTTTGCTGGGTTGTAATCTCTTTGAAACCTGACTTTGTCCTACCATGCTTTTGTGTCCTTAGTCAAACCAGAACGTGGGGGTGTCCACAGTCCTGTGTATGCAGTGGTTGTGGGCCAGGAACAGACTGGTTCACGGGTTCCTGGATACTGCAGACCTGCTTGGTGGAGGGTCCTACGCATGCGAGTGGTGTGATCAGGGGAACCATCCGCGTTCATTGAATTATCTAAACACAAATATAGATCAATGGTAACGCTTCGATACCATTGATCATGACCACCACAATCAATTAAATCACACAGGTCGAACTGGAATGCAGTGGTTGAGTTGATCTCGTAATCGAGGATTAACTTCTGATAAGCATTTTTTGGGAAGGCTCCTTCTGGTGACCTTTGTCTGTGTACAGGACCCTTTATTTGGGAACATGCAAAAATGTTCACACAAGAAAATGATGACAGTTAAGAGAATTATGGACCCAAACATCAGGGTAGTTTTCCAAGGATGTTGGAACAGGTTCATTGTTACAAACGTGAGTCAAACAATTACAAGAATCAAACCAGATGGATGGATAGATGGATGGATGACAGCAAGTTGGGAGGCCCTTCTTGGCAATGGGTCCTTAGTAGCTCAGCGGTGTGTTGCTCTAAACCGTGGAGGTCTCTTCGTGCGTGTGTAAAAAGTCTCTATATCAGTAATTCTGGCAAGTGTTTGTGATGTGCATGTGTTGCCACTTTGTATGAGAGTGTTAATGTTCTGTTAGTGAGAGGCAACAGTTCAGTTATTGTGTATGTGTGTGCGTGTGTCAGGTCACTTGTCCTCACAAAGTGAGGAGGGAAAAAAAGGGATGCTGCTTCACCTAGAGGCGGTTGCCTAGTGAGTGTGCTGTCCTAGTCCTGCTAGGCTTGGACTTGACCTAGTGGACTGCTGCCTCAGCTGCCCGTTGGCACTGAGTGACTCTTCAGGTACTTAGTTACCTTGGTCCTCCCTTTTGCTCTCCCTCTGATGGGGGGGTGGTTCCTTTAAACAGCTTGCAGTGAGAGACGTTGTTTTATGATATTTGTTCTTAAATAAAAACCAGGACTCAGAAGAATGAACAGCACAATGAACAAAATACACTCACACACTGTCCTGCTAGAATAATACGTGTCATTTATTATTCCGCCACAGATACAGCAAAAAGCCAAGCTTCAACAGTACACACAAAGGTACAGTCACATGTATTGATGTAGAAAGGAGCTCTCACCGTAACACGTAGACTGGAGAGCCGCACAGTCCTAGTGGGGCAGAACACCAACACAACACCGGACGTCTGGATCAAAGACTCACGGTCGACTCTAATTCTAACTGAGCGCTCACTTTCTTTAATACTCTTCCCCTTTCTACATCGCGTGAGAGCATCTCCCGGTGAACAAAACATGCCCACCTGGACTAAAAACTGTGAGAAACCTCGAGATAGCGTGAAAAACTGTGAAAAACCTCGAGATAGCGTGGGGGGGGGGGGGGGGGGCAAGCCTCCTCCTCAAGCCTCTCGGGTGACTCACAATAACATGTATCAAAAACTCTTTATATCACAGGTTAAACAGTCAGAAAAACAACATTTTATTAAACTCTCAACTCAGACGTGGATCCAAGTGGCTCACTCAGCCACTTTAACAGCTGTGTGGGTCGTCAAAAGCACCTGGAATGGACCCGTCCACCTGGGGGATTTTCACCTTTTTCTCCTGAAGGATTTAATCATAACAAAATCTCCAGGGGTTACGTTATGCAGTTGTTTTTGAGCTGGGCTGGGAAGCCCTCCTTGGACCTGAGACCTGAGGGATTTTAAATGGTTAGTCAATTCAATGCAGTAGGCAAGCATGTTATGATCACAGTGTTTCAGGTCATTAGTTGTATTTGTTGTGGGTCCTGTTCCCAGGTTTGGTGGTGCTGCGAACAAGATTTCAAAAGGACTAAGATTACACCTAATTCTTCTACGCATGCGCATATACATCACTGCAATGGGTAAGCATGTAACCCAGTTGAGTTTTGTCTCGTCACAGATTTTTGTCAGTTTGCTTTTCAAAGTCCCATTTTCTCTTTCTACTGCACCTCCACTCTGTGGGTGATACGTGCAGTGTTTGGTCAGGTCAAAGTGAAGTGTAGTGGACACTTCTTCAAGTATTTGATTAGCAAAGTGTGGGCCGTTGTCACTAGAAATTTTTTGTGGGATGCCCCATCTTGACACTACTTCCTGTAGCAGGATTTTTGCCACAGTGCTTGCTGTTGCATTTTTTGTAGGGAACTCTTCAATCCACTTAGAAAACATATCTATTATGACCAGGCAATATTTTTTTGTTTTGAACTGGTGTTAGTTCAATAAAGTCAATCATTATGTGTTGAAATGGTGCTGTACCAGTTTTGTGGGCTCCTGGAGCTGTTGTTTTTATTGTTTTTGAAACATGGTGAGTGGCACATACAAGGCATGAATCACAATGTTGAGCTGCTGTTTTTGAAAAATTTACAGTGAACCATTCAGCATTAATTTGTCTCAGCATCCCTCCTTTTGATACATGTTCTAAAGCATGTGTCAAAACCGCAAAGGAGGGGAAAAATGTTTTGGTAAACATGGGTTACCATTTGGACCAATCCAGATGTTTTCAGATAAAACACAGCCGTGTCTTTTCCATTCTGCTTTTTCACTGGCATTAGCAAGCTTCTGCATGTCAGAAACAGAGAATGATGATTCATGGTTTGGTGAGTCGTGCGTCAGAGTGAGAGTGAGCGCTGAAGTGGAACAGGCAGCATGTTTTGCAGCCTTGTCAGCTAAAGCATTTTCTTCTGGAGACAGAGTCAGTGTTAGACGTGTGTGCTACACATTAAATGACTGCCACCTGAGATGGAATGGTTATGGCACTTAACAAATCAGCAACAAGTTTATGGTCGAGTATGGGCTGTCCGTCAGAACGTAGGAAACGTCTGTGTTTCCATAGAGCATCAAAGTCATGAACAACTCCAAACGCATAGTGACTGTCCATGTAAATATTTACAGTTTTGCCTTCAGACAAAACACAGGCTCTTGTGAGAGCAATCAGCTCACAAGCCTGTGCTGAACACGATGATAAGGGTTTTGCCTCAACTGTGTGTGTGTGTGTGTTACAATAGCATAACCACTTCTGATTTGGCCTGTTTCAGGGTCACGTGACGTAGAACCATCAACTAACAATTCCCAATCTGGACTGTCCAGTGGGTGTTGTTTTAAGTCGGGTATTGGTGTACACACAACTTCGAGCTCAGCGATGCAATCATGAGGGGTTCCCTCATCAGTTGTAGGCAGAAGTGTGGCTGGATTTAGAACGTTGCAACGTTGTATTGTAATGTTTGGCATGTCCAATAGGGTTGTGTGATACTTCAGCCAGCGTGCTGTTGAGATGAGCAGTTTTTTGCTCATTTAAAATTTGTGTGACAGCGTGGGGAACGAGAAGGGTCAGATCAGAATATCCCACAATGTCTCGATCGCAAGGACTGCTTTTTCAGCTGCTGCCACAGCGCGCAGGCAGAATGGTAGGCTAGCAACTACAGGGTCTAATTTGGATGAGAAATAGGCGACCGGTTTCAATCTGTCACCATGTTTTTGGAGTAACACAGAAGTCATACAACCACACCTTTCATCCACAGCCTGGATAAAGGGGCGTGTAGGATCAGGAATTTCAAGAGTAGGTGTTTGTTGTAGCTGTTTTTTCAAATTTTCAAAAGCCTGCAGTGCTTCATATGTCCATGTCCCGTGTGAGTTCATTTGAAGGCCTTTTTCATGACAAATAGTACGCAGCGGAGACTCCATCTCGGCATAATTTGGAATAAAATGCCTACAATAACCACAAAGTCCTAGGAAGGACATTAGCTGTTTTTTAGTCTCAGGACGAGGCAGTTTCACTATGGCTGTAACACGTGAATCTGTAATCTCCCTACCCTCTGCTGGGATTCGATGACCCAGAAACGTAACAGTGGTCTGCACAAACTGCAGCTTAGACAAGGATGCTTTATGTCCCTGCTCAGCCAAATACTGAAGCAAGCAGACAGTGTTATCCTTACAGGACTGTTCAGAAGGCGTGGCCAGTTACAGATCATCCACATACTATAATAATGCACAATCAGCAGGAAGTGTAAACCCAGCAAGGCTGTCATTCAATGCTTGATGAAAAATAGTATGTGATTCACAATAGCCTTGACAGAGGCGAGTGAACGTGTAAGATCTTCCCAAAAACTGAAATACAAACCAAAATTGGCTATCTGGATGCACAGGGATGCTGAAAAATGCATTTGCCAGATCTATTGTGGAGAAATGGGTGGAGCCTGATGGGATTTGTGACAAAATCACATAAGGGTTTGGGACAATGGGGGCACGAGCCTGTACTGCAGAGTTCACAGCTCTCAAATCTTGAACAAACCGCCATTCATCTGGGGGCTGAGGCCTAATTTTCTTCACAGGAAAAATAGATGTTCTAACAGGTGAGGATGGACAAGGGATGATTACTCCATCTTCCAGCAAAGGGTGGAAAACAGAAGTAATTCCCTTTTCTGCCTCAGGTTTGAGTGGGTACGGAGGTATTTTAAGCCTGTAAGAGGATTTTGGTGTGATTTCAATGGGCTCCTGGCCTTTAATTAATCCTACATCATACTTAGTTTGAGCCCACAGATGTGGGGGGACCTCTGCCAATTCAGGGCTGTCCAGAGACAATGTGGACATTGTTAGTCATGCATTATTGTCAATCACTTCCTTTGTAGGTCGTGCTGTCAACATGTGACAAAAATCTTGTCTGTACATGTTGAGAGAGGGTGAGAAAAAACAACTGTCACATGGTTCCCAGTCTGAGACAGTGTGAGCTCTGAGTACTAAAAGACCCAGAGAACGCCACTGTAAATCAGATGGTTTAGCCAGTGAAACATGCGGAAAAGAGTCAGTCACTGTGAAATAAGGTGTTTGAGGTGTCACCTTGTCATTCAGAGTCAACAAAACAAAACAACAGTCATGTGTCCAACAGATGGACGAAGTGACAAGTTGTATGTCTGGTGTCAGCAAAAATGAGTCTCCTAAATGATCAGCAGGGTCTGAAGTCACATGAGCAGTGCAGTGTAAACGCTGTTCAGACATAAAACAAGCTGTGGATGGGAGTCTATCTCTGGCCATGGTGAGCAGAGAGTTTTGCTGAGCATGGTCTGTTAACAACCATTCAAAAATGTACAATAATTCAGGAGCGAGAGAAACAAGAGTGTTAGTATTTTCTTCCTGTTTTGACACGAGTAAACCTTCAGGTCCACAGCTGAGTATCAGCCTAAATTTTAGAATCAAATCTCTAGGCAGTAAATTTACTGGACAGGAGCCTGACAGCAAAAATTGATGTTCATGTGATGATTGATCGAATGGGTCTATAGTTTTCATAGGCGTTGTGACAACCTCAGGAACATTCTGTCCAGACGCTCCAGTGGAACGTACAATTTTGCCTGAGAGAGGAGCATCAGGAAAATATTTTTTCATGATCAAAGATTGTGTCGCTTCTGAGTCTACGAGAAATTTAACAGGGACATCTTCAACCAACACTATGAGCATTGGTAACTTCAGATATGCTGTCTGAGTGTATTTGTAATATGTAGGAACAATATTGCCTGTGTCTGACTGAAAAACAGGTGGGTGTGTGCTGGTACTTGCAGTTTGGAGTCCTAGATCTCGACCTCCCGGCACTAGTCAGGTAGAGTGCCCGCCCCTCTGACCTCGGCCACCTGGGTACCCAAAGCCACGCCCACCTCATCGGAGTGGGTTTGGGAAAAAGTTCTGTTCATCTTGTGACTGTTGCTGGTTTGGGCCATATTGTTGAGGCCTCGGCCCGTATGGGTGGTGTTGATATGGTGGGCGACTCCTGCCACGCCATTGATTTTTCTTATGAGGACAGTTTCTGATCCAGTGATCCAAACTTCCACACAGGAAACAGGGTTGAGGTCCAGTAAGATAACCTTGACCTTGAATTGCTTGAACAGGCTGAGGTCTTGGTGTTTGAGGTAGTCTGGGAGCGGCTGCGTCCAACATCAGCTGTGTAGCAGCTTGGAGTAACGTAACCTGAGCATCCTCAGTCTGCCTTTGTTTCCTTTTCTGTGTGGTCATCTGCTCCGCTATGTGTTGGTCCCAAGCGTGCCTGGCGTGTTTCAGCAGTTCATTCAGGCGGACGCCAGATTTCCATCCTATGTATGTGCCCTGAACAGCTTTGCGGATGGATGGTATGAATCCACTCATCACATATTGGCAGAAAATGGTCTCAAAGAATAAGGGTTGAGGTGTTTCACGCCAGTCATTGAGGGGTGCAATGATACCAGAGTGTGTTCTGAAAACAGGGAGTAATCTGTTGGAGAAATCCTGTGGACTTTCATCTGGTCTTTGCACGGTGTCTGTGATGACTGAGAAGCTTGGAGTTTGAGGAAACACTTCTTCTATCCGCTGCTTGATTTTTTCTAGTTTTCTTCTGTAGAAAGTGTTGTCTAAGTGATCAAAGTTGACATGAGCGAGCCGTTGGCCATCAGTATCGTCAAAAAGGTCATTCCCTACTGTGTTAATGAAGCCAATACCATATACAGAGGCCAGTATCAGCTTGAGTTCTGCCAAAGTGGGTCGGATCACAGCAACCATGTTTGTCACAGCGGTGGAAACAGCAGCTCCTCCTTGGGCTATGTCAGGCAGATGTTGACTCGCCATTTCGATCAGGGTTGCTTTGGGCCAGGCTTGATACACCAGTTGAGGTCCTGTTGCTCCTCCGACCTCTAGCATGGGGTTTGTGTGCAGGTCTGCAGGGTTGTCCAATCCATCAGACAATGATGATCCTCCTTTTTGTTGTTTTTTCTTTCGGTCCTGCTGTTTAATGTCGTCCAGTTTCTATTCTTCAAAGGCCTTAATCTTTCCCATTTGTCTTGTGACGACTGTAGTACTGGTTCCAGCAACCGGACCTCTGTTATCAGCTGGGGTCTTCAGCGAGGACACTGGTGAGGTTTCATCACTTTTTTCCTCTGAATCAGATGCTGGGGCCGATGTTCCTTCTCCCAGAGAGAGTTCATCAGTGGGTTTGTTCTCCTCCTCTGAAATGTGACCATGGCCTTGGAAATCATCGTCTGAATCAAGCGCCCATACTGGGGTAGGCATCGGATACGATGCAGAGGTGGCAGACAGTTTTTTCTTGTTCTTTTTGTCTTTTCTTGGAACTGGTGGTGTGTAGGGTGGAGGAGCAGTGAAGCCGGTCAGGGAGGGGTAGCGAGATGCTGTGGGAGGCGGAGATCCGCAGGACTCCGGTGCATGTGAGGAAAAAGGAAAAGTGGAGAGAGAAACGTTTAGTTTGTCTTTTAATGATCTGGCTTCTTTTCCTGACTTAGCTTTTGATGCAGTTTTTGAGTTTGTCATTGTCTCATTTTTTAGAGACAATTTGGTTGATTTTTCAATTTTCTGAGCCATCTGAAATGTTTTAGACGCTGTTTTTTGAGTAATTGCTTTGGATTGATTTTTCCATAATTTAAATGCTTGCTTATGATTGTGCATTGCTACAAAAATATCCTGTGGTATTTTTTTCATATTATACATTTTTTGTTTCTCTCTTAACAACTGTTCTTCTAATTTTTGAATTTCTGCTGGGTCAAAAGAACCATTTTTGGGAAAATCAAATTTAGAATGCCACTGAGGGACGAAGCTAAGACTCAAATCTCCGTGCAGTCTGCGCATCCTATACCACCATACCATACCAATTTATTTATATAGCACTTTAAACAGTGACAAAGCACACCAAAGTGCTGTACAGGGACAAACAGAACAAGCACATAGCAACAGATTACATAACAGGACACCAAAAAGTAGAAACCAACAAGAACAATGGACAACAACAACAACCGCAACATGACCAACACAGTGTGATGCACACAGACTCAGCACAGATCACACAGTGCTGAAAGCCAGGGAATAAAAGTGTGTTTTTAAGCGAGATTTAAAAACTGTGAGGGAGGGGGCCTTGTCTAACGAGCAGAGGTAACTCATTCCAAAGTCTTGGGCCTGCTACAGAGAAGGCCCTGTCACATCTGCGCTTGAGACGGGTTCCTGGGACTGTTAGGAGTAACTGGTCTGCTGATCTGAGAGAACGTGGTGGGACATACGGCTGGAGCAGATCAGTAAGATAGGAGGGGGCAGAGCTGTTTAGTGATTTATAGACATACAAGAGTATTTTGAATTTGATTCGAAGGTGAACCGGAAGCCAGTGTAGGGAGGCCAAAACAGGTGTAATGTGCTCTCTTTTGCTTGTGCTGGTCAAAAACCGGGCTGCTGCATTTTGGACCAGTTGGAGTCTAGCTATGGAGGACTGACTGATACCAAAAAGGAGTGAGTTGCAATAGTCGAGCCTGGATGTAATGAATGCATGAATTACTGTCTCCAGGTTATTTTTGGACAATATGGGCTTCAGCTTAGACAGATGCCTCAGCTGGAAAAAGCAGGATTTAACAATCATATTTACATGATTGTTGAGTTTCAGAGAAGGGTCAAGTATCACCCCTAGATTAGTGACTCTTTGTTTCACTAACGGTGACAGAACGGATAGGTCGATGCAGTGGTTGGTGATTGTGTCATTGGGAGGAAACAGCATAACTTCAGATTTCTTCTCGTTGAAACTCAAGAAATTTAAAGCCATCCAATCTCTGATGTCAGCCAGGCAGTCCAGTAACGGTTGAATAGAGCGAGTACCGTTGAGTCTGAGGGGGAAGTAGATTTGGCAGTCGTCGGCGTAGAAATGAAAAGGTATGTTATATTTCCTGAAAATAGCACCTAGTGGCAGCAGGTATAAAGAAAATAAAAGAGGACCAAGGTTGGACCCTTGCGGTACCCCCCATTTAAGCGCTGCCGAGGCTGAATTAAAATCTTTGATGGAGACACAAAAGGACCTGTCAACGAGGTAAGATCTAAACCATTCGAGGGCTGACCCAGTGATGCCCACCCACTGCTCTAACCTCGCAATGAAGATCTCGTGGTCGATTGTATCAAAGGCAGATGTGAGGTCCAGTAAGAGAAGGAGCACAGAATCACCAGCGTCTGTGAATAGGATAATGTCGTTAAAAACCTTGAGTAGAGCAGTTTCTGCGCTGTGGAGAGGTTTAAAGCCAGACTGGAATAGCTCTAAGATGGCATTATCCTCTAGAAAGCATTTTAGCTGGGACTCCACAATTTTTTCCAGTAGTTTAGCGACAAATGGGAGTCTGGAGAGAGGCCGGAAGTTGCACATGACTGAGGGGTCAAGGCTAGGTTTTTTCAGGAGAGGTTGGACAGCAGCATGTTTAAAAGTTATTGGTACCACACCTGAGGCTAAGCTGCTGTTCACAATGCCAAGAACAGGAGGGCCCAGAACAGGAAGAAGCTCCTTAAGGAGTCGAGGGGGGACAACGTTAAAAGGGGAGCCAGATGGCTTCGTGCCGCACATGACCTGCTCCAGGGAAGACAGAGAGATGGGCTCGAAGTGGTCAAGAACAGCAACACAATGAGATGGGATGGACGGATCATGAGCAGGTGGAGAAATGAGTGCCCGGGTGTTTGCAACTTTTTCAGAAAAGAAATGGAGGAAGTTTTCACACAGCTCAGTTAAGTCTTCTAGAGGTGAAGGTTCACTGAGGTGTAGAACTGAGTTCAGGGTGGAAAAAAGGGCTCGGGGGTTGTGGGAGTTTGAGGCAATTATCGCAGAAAAGAACTTCGATTTGGCGGCTTTAACTGCCTTCTGATAATGACGCCAACTCTCCTTTAGGATTTGAAAAGAAACCTGCAGCCTGTCTTTCCTCCACCTGCGTTCTGCTCTCCTACACTGCTGTCTAACGGCTTGAGTGACGTCATTAAGCCATGGTTCTGATAAAAGTTTTGTTTTCCTGGTTTTAACGGGAGCAACATGGTCCAGAATATTTAAGCAAACAGAGTTAAGCTAAGAGGTTAGCTCCTCAGTGGAGAGAGATACTGAGAGCTGATCGATCCTCTCAGAGCTAAAAGCTTCAGTAAAACGTGCAGCAGTGAAACGGTTAATGGCGCGTGAAGTACGTGCAGAATCACATGACTTAGCAGTAGGACAAGGCGGGATGATATCAAACAAGACAGGCGTGTGGTCTGAGAGAACGTTGTCACCGATTACCACATTACAAACAAAGACATCACGTGTTAAAATGAGATCCAGAGTGTGACCGTGTTGTTTGGTGGGACCATTTACATGTTGAGTTAAATTAAATGAGTCCAACAAATCAAGGAAGTCCTTCACTAACGGCTTCTCCTGACAACAGACATGACTATTGAAGTCACCAACGATAATAAAGTGATCATATCTTGGTGTGATATAAGCCAGAAAATCAGAGAATTCACTTATGAAGTCCTTGGAACGAGGGGGGCAATAAACAATCGCGCACAGAACGGTAGGAGAATGTCCAAGTTCAAAAGCACTCAGCTCAAAACTGGAGCAGGGCATGAGGGTGGACAACTGTTTACAGGAAAAGTTTGATTTAAATACAGTTAATAATCCACCACCCCACCGACCTGATGGCCGCGGGGCATTAAAACACAGACAGTCAGGAGGTAAAAGTTCCACTATGGCGCTTGAATCACCCAAAGGCAACCAGGATTCCGTGAGAAAGAGAAAATCTAGTCCCTCGTCTTTAAAAAAGTCATTTAGGATAAAAGCCTTGTTGGCAACAGACCTTGTGTTGATGAGGCACATCCTGATCTGGTCCGACACAGAACCAGCCATGGTGGGGGTGGTGCGCGCCAACGGTTGCAGATTTTCGAAAACAGCGCCTGCAGGACGGTCCAAGCGCCGGGCCGGTAGACAACACCCATATTTTCCCTGGTCCGGGCACTTAGGAAGCTGGCTGTGGAAACGTTGACCACGCAGAGCTTTGAGTTTTACCAGCCGGCCGGCACGTTTTCCCCGGCGTCTGGATCGATATCTCCAAGAAGACAGGCTTGGGGCCCAGCGTAAACAAGCAGGCACGTCTGCCAGAAGGGGTGGAAGAGGGGGGGGGGGGGTCCCGAGTCACGATCAAAATGGTCCGAATCAGCGACAGCAGATACAGACAATCGAAGATTGAGGAGCTGTTGTCGGTCATACACAAGCAGCGAGTTGATATCCCAGACAAAAAACGAAAAAAGCAGAAATGATCCAAACAATATCGTCAGAGGTAGATTGCAGGCCATGTACACGGGCGCCATCTTAACGGAAATGAACCAGAACAATCCTGATTGTGTCAGCTTCTGGACCGCAAGGAATATAATCATCTGATTTACTATTTCCTGACCCCATTTTTATGACTTTATTCTCAGTCTCCTAAATGAGACTTACCTAGATTTATTATTTATAAATCTACCTCAGTTTTAAATTATTAAAACGTACTTGATTTTCTCGATTTGTTAATGCACAAATCTACCTCGGTTTTGTAATAAAACCTACTTTTATATAAAATTGTTTTTACCTTTGTTTTGATATATGGGTCTCTCAGTCAAGTTCGGATCCTGTCGAAGCCGGCCCCCTCCGATGGACAACCAGAACGCCCTCCCACTCTCGATGTCCTACAGGAGGTTCGGAAGAAGAATACAATGATTCCCGGTGATCAGCCACCGTCCTGGCTTCCAGTGAAGTGGACAGGCCAGCTAAGGATGCTGTTCGTGACGCCAAATTGTGGAGTTTTATCAAACTTTGTTGTTCAGTAAAATTTAACAGACTGAGAACTTTGTTTAAAAAACACGTAGTAAAGTTTATTTCTCTTCTGCAGGAGGAAAACACATGAACAAAAAACGCAGCTCAGTGAGTTCTGTGTGTTCTCCCAAAAAACATGAGCAGTGCAGCTTCATTTATACACCTCCACATGTCATAAAACATCCCTGGCCCCATAGGGTAGTTGACAGGTTCCAGATGGTGGATCCTTTGCCTTAAGGGCTAAAACAAACAGTTCCTTGTTGATCGGGTCAGTCGCCTCTGTATCGCAGTGATTTATGTGTGAGCAGTTTCTGGGAACTAATATTCTGATGGTTTCACACACCCAATAAGGCCCCTCTGACTTCTTGTCCCATGGTGTAATGAGAAACAGATGTTTCAATAGGAAATGGCATGCGGGTGGTCTCAAATAAATGGACATCACAACTAAATAATAGGCATAAGACTTGACTAAAACAATACAAAATACTCGAGTATATTTTTTCTTTCACACTATGTGGTTACTAGGAGTGTTTTTCTGCTGCCATTTCCTCAGCTTAGAGGTATCACTTCTTTGTAGTAACACCCATCACTGATGGCTGTATTAAAATAGATGCATTTAAAATTAAAAGCACATTTGTATGATTAGAATGACAGCGACACATTCGATGTGATTTAAAAGAAGGTGCTGATACATGTATTAAAGGTTTGTTTTAAAAGTTTATATTAGATTAATACATGCTTTTGACATTCATTTCAGCAACAAATGACAAGTTGACATTTTTGTTGAGTGCTTAAAAACACATATTTAAATTGTCTTAAAAAAAGACTAAATGCCCTCCAAGTTACTGGTTTTGTTCAAGTTTCTTTCTGGTTTCTGAAACTGTTTTGTTATACTGCTTTTGTGTGAAACTTTAACCATTAAACCGTTTTTTAGTTGCCTGTTTGGTTATAAAACTATTTCATCCAGCAACTATATAGATTTGAATGAAACTCTTAAAAGTATTATCTGAATGTACATATGCAACTAATGAACCTTTCAAGGTCAGCCTTAGCATAACCAGAAATGTCTATAACTCAGTCAATATTACACACGTTGAGCTAAAATTGTGTGGTAGTAGTTGAGTTATTTGTAACACATACTCTGAGTGCTAACACAATATTGCATGAAATAATACACAATGACACAAGCTTGACCAAAGCAACTATAACCCCTTCAGTGCTCTTCATAAGATGATCTTAGTTTAAAACTGGTAGGAAAGGCAGCAATATGTATTTCTTCTACAAACCGGATTCCAAAAAAGTTGGGACACTAAACAAATTGTGAATAAAAACTGAACGCAATGATGTGGAGGTGCCAACATCTAATATTTTATTCAGAATAGAACACAAATCACAGATCAAAAGTTTAAACTGAGAGAATGTATCATTTTAAGGGCAAAATCTGTTGTTTCCAAATTTCATGGCGTCAACAAATCCCAAAAAAGTTGGGACAAGTCCATTTTTACCACTGTGTGGCATCCCCCCTTTTTCTTACAACACTCAACAGACGTCTGGGGACAGAGGAGACCAGTTTCTCAAGTTTAAAAATAAGAATGCTCTCCCATTCATGTCTAATACAGGCCTCTAACTGTTCAATCTTCTTGGGCCTTCTTTGTCACACCTTCCTCTTTATGATGCGCCAAATGTTCTCTATAGGTGAAAGATCTGGACTGCAGGCTGGCCATTTCAGTACCCGGATCCTTCTCCTACGTAGCCATGATGTTGTGATTGCTGCAGAATGTGGTCTGGCATTATCGTGTTGAAAAATGCAGGGTCTTCCCTGAAAGAGATGACGTCTACATGGGAGCATATGTTGTTCTAGAACCTGAACATAGTTCTCTGCATTAATGGTGCCTTTCCAGACATGCAAGCTGCCCATGCCACAAGCGCTCATGCAACCCCATACCATCAGTGATGCAGGCTTCTGAACGGAGCGTTGATAACAGCTTCGGCTATCCTTGTCCTCTCTGTTCCGGATGACATGGCATCCCAGTGTTCCATAAAGAACTTCAAATCGTGACTCATCTGACCACAGAACAGTCTTCCATTTTGCCCAGTGCAAACGTCTGAGCTTGTAGAGCTTGCTTAGAAATGGCTTCCTCTTTGCACTGTAGAGTTTCAGCTGGCAACGGCAGATGGCACGGTGGATTGTGTTCACTGACAATGCTTTCTGGAAGTATTCCTGAGCCCATTCTGTTATTTCCTTGACAGTGGCATTCCTGTTTGAGGTGCAGTGACGTTTAAAGGCCCGGAGATCACGAGCATCCTGTAAAGTTTTACGGCCTTGACCCTTACGCACAGCGATTGTTCCAGATTCTCTAAATCTTTTGATGATGTCATGCACAGTTGATGATGATAACTTAAAAGTCTTTGCTATTTTACACTGGGTAACACCATTCTGGTATTGTTGCACTATCTTTCTGCGCAACAATGGTGAAATTTGTGATCCTCTTACCATCTTGGCTTCTGAGAGACACTGACACTCTGAGAAGCTCTTTTTTACCCAATCATGTTGTCAATTGACCTAATTAGTGTTAATTGGTCTTCCAGCTGTTCATTATGTACTCAATTTCCTTTTTCCAGCCACTTATTGCTTCTTGTCCTAACTTTTTTGGGATTTGTTGACACTGTGAAATTTTGAATCAACATATTTTTCCTTTAAAATGTTACATTTATTCAGATTAAACTTTTGATCTGTCATCTATGTTATATTACGAATAAAATATTGACATTTGCCATCTCCACATCATTGCATTGAGTTTTTATTCACAATTTGTTTAGTGTCCCAACTTTTTTGGAATCCGATTTGTAGAAATGTTTGACTTTTAATGGTTGGTACCATACCATACCTAGGGCTGGGTACCTTTCTAAAAAAGTCTGTATAGGTACCAGTGTCGGTACTTTCACTTCGGTGTCGGTTCCTGGACGGTTCTTTTTTCGGTACCATTTTTGTAATTTCTATTGATTCTTACAAGAATAAAATTACATTACAGTACAAATTGTAAGTTTTATTTTTTTATCTTTGGTATTTTTCTATTCCAAGCAGTTTTCTTAAATAAAAACAAACAAATAATTTCCAGGTCAAAAGACCAGTTACAAACCAGTGACACGTCAGTGTCTAATGTTCACTGCTACACACTGAGGACCTTTTCACTTAAAAGTTTTTCTTCAGAAAAAACAACATGTCTACTTTCTCTGGACACAAACAAGCCCGCTCCTGGCTGATGGTGTCTCCAGCAGTAGAAAATGTTCACTCTGAGGTTGTAGATGATGATTGTTGCACACACAGATACCTGGTTGTCAGTTTGATAGCACTGACATATTGTCCCTCACATTCCACCAGCAGGTCACTGGATTCACTGAGGTTAGGGTTAATGCAGACATCTGCACCTCTGTGTCTCTGCCTGAATCTTCTCTGTGATTCTCTGGGGTTTAGGGCTCTGATCATCTCCCTAATTGACATTGGAACAAAACATCAACAATAACATGGTTGTGTTATTATTACTCAAAAACATTATCTAAGCTGAGAGATAAAAGCTTAACTGGTCAACAAAATCCTTTATAGTTTACTTACCTCCAACACGCAGCTCCACTGTAGAAAAAGCAGCAAACTTTTAACAACAAAGTTTGTGACTGTCCTGTGGCCCCCACCTCGCTTTTCTTTTGTCCTCCTCACATCAGGGTCAGAGGCTCCTGTGAGGAGAACATGAACATAAACAGTGAATATTAGTGAAATATTTAAGCAGCTGACTGGATGGTTGAGCACATTTTTACAAGCTAAGCTTCATCTGTTACTGCTAATCTTTAGTTAGCTTCTGATTTTAGCTAGCTACATAGATTCCCATAAAATAAATTTACACCTTAATATCTTAAAAACAACGTTACATGGATCATACCTTAATTCACCGCGATGTACGTGTTAAGCTGCAGTTACATTAACAAACGTAAACTCACCAGCTGAAGCACAGACACAGAGCCGTCCTCGGAGTTCTTTGATGAAGAGTCTAGTCGTGGAGATAATGAATCAGGACGTTCAGGTTCTACTCACAGGCTGACTTTAATGCTGAGAGGAGGAGGGGGAGGCTGCTGAACTCCTCTCCTCGCAGAAAAACACAGAGCAACTTTCTGCTCATGTGTTGTCGAAGCCGTTCGACAACACTCGCTGCACACGTGAACCCGTCTGTGGGCGTCACCAGCACCATAGACATAGATTAGGTACGGCAGCTCTATACAGCTCTGGGTGTAATCTGGGTGTAGTCTGTTTGTCATATGTCTGGTGTTTTATCTGCCTGCATGCTGAAAACTTGTGACGTGTTACAGCCAATACCGAAACTTGACACCGAAAGAAGAGTGACATTTCAATACATACACCGACCGGTGAAGTTTGGTCGGTGCCATAAAAGAACCTCGGTTCGGTACTCAGCCCTAACCATACCATTTTATTTATAAAGCACTCAAAACAGCGATAAGGCCAACAAAAGTGCTGTACAGACAGAACAACAGGTAACACACAAAGCAACATACAAAATGAAGTAAATCAGAATATAGACATAAAAACGATGCAGATAATAAATATGACGACTAACCTGTGTGAAGCAAACAGGTTCGAAACACAGATCATCTGGTGTTGAAAGCTACTGAATAGTAGTGTGTTTTTAAATGGGATTTGAAAACCGAGAGGGAGGAGGCCAGTCTGACAAGCAGAGGTAACTCGTTCCAAAGTCTTGGGCCTGCTACAGAGAAGGCCATGTCACCTCTGCCCTTAAGACGAGTTCCTGGAACTGTGAGGAGCAACTGGTCCACTGACCTCAGGGAACGTGGTGGGACATACGGCTGTAGCAAATCAGAGAGATGGGGGGGG
>NC_056508.1:7643148-7651315 GCF_014905685.2 Nematolebias whitei
GGACTGTTCATCTATTTGTAGACATACAGACAAACAGTATTTTGAACTGAATTTGAAGGTGAATCAGTAGCCAGTGCAGTGAGGCCAAAACTGGTGTAATGTGCTCTCTTTTGCCTGTACTGTTTAAAAATCGGGCTCCTGCATTCTGGACCAGTTGTAGTCGTGCAATGGAGGTTTGACTGATACGAAACAGGAGTGAATTGCAGTAATCAAGCCTAGATGTAATGAATGCATGTATTACTGTCTCCAGGTTATTTTTGGATATGGTTTTCAGTTTAGACAGCTGCCTCAGCTGGAAGAAACATGATTTAACAATCATGTTTACATGACTGTTAAGTTTCAGGGAAGGGTCCATTATCACTCCCAGATCAGTGACTCTTTTTTTTTTTTTTTTCTGACAGGGCTAGAGTGGAAAGGTCGATGCAGTGGTTTGTGATACTGTCGTTGGGAGGGAACAACATGACTTCAGATTTCTTTTCATTGAAACTTAAGAAATTTAAAGCCATCCAGTCCCTGATGTCAGCCAGGTAGTCGGGCAGAGGTTGAATAGAGCATGTACCGTTGTGTCTTAGGGGGAAGTAAATTTGACAGTCATCGGCGTAGAAGTGAAAGGGTATGTTGTGTTTCTGGAAAATAGCACCAAGTGGCTGCAGGTATAAAGAGAATAGGAGGGGACCCAGGATGGACCCCTGCGGAACCCCCCATTTAAGCTCTGCTGCTGCAGAACTAAAATCTTTGATGGAGACACAAAAGGATCTGTCAAGATCTGAACCAGTTGAGGGCTGACCCTGTGATGCCCACCCACTGCTCCAACCTAGCAATGAGAATCTCATGGTCGATGGTGTCAAAGGCAGTTGTAAGGTCTAATAGGATAAGCAGCACAGAATCACCGGTATCTGTGGATACGAAAATGTAATTAAAAAACTTCAGTAGGGCAGTTTCAGTGCTATGGAGAGGTTTAAAGCCAGATTGGAATAGCTCTAAGATGGTGTGATCCTCCAAGAAGCACTTCAACTGGGACTCAACTATTTTCTCCAGTAGTTTAGAAACAAATGGGAGTCTGGAGACAAGCCAGAAGTTGGATACGACTGAGGGGTCAAGGTTTGGTTTTTTCAGGAGAGGCTGGACAGCAGCATGTTTAAAGGTTTTTGGCACCAATCTCGGGGTAGTGTTAGACTCGGACTTTAAGTTTAATAAACAGATCAACTCTGTTCTACAAAAAAGCTTCTTTCAGCTAAGGCAAATAGCAAAGCTTAAGTCCGTTCTGTCCAGATCCGACCTTGAAAAACTAGTCCATGCATTTATTACAACCCGGCTGGACTACTGTAACTCACTTTATGTTGGGGTTAGTCAGGCTTCACTTTCACGTCTCCAGCTCGTACAAAATGCGGCAGCTCGGCTACTAACAGGAACTCGCAGGTTTGAGCACATTACTCCGGTTCTGTCCTCCCTTCACTGGCTTCCTGTGTGTGTCAGAGTTGATTTTAAAATTCTCCTGCTGACATTCAAGTGCATTAACGGCCTTTCATCATCATACCTCTCCGACCTTCTTCATCCTTATACTCCTTCTCGGGCTTTGAGATCATCAAACCAGCTGCTTTTGGCCGTACCAAAAACCAGGCTGAAGCTCCGAGGCGATTGAGCATTTTCAGTCATGGGCCCTAAACTCTGGTATAACCTGCCCATCAACATTCGACAGGCTACCTCAGTCTCTGCTTTTAAAGCTCTCCTAAAAACTCACCTATACTCATTGACATTTAACACAGAGTGATCGGCTTTAGATCTAGTTTTTCATTGATGCTGATTCTGTTTATGCTTTTGGTATTATTCCTATTTAACACAAGGTCATCAGATCTGATTTAGTATTTCATTGTTTCTGACTGAGTTTATGCTTTTTGTTATTATTTCCGTGACTCAACGTGATCTGCTTTAGTATTTCATTGTTTCTAATAGATTATGGTTTTATATTTTTATTCAATGTGCTGTAAATATATCTTTCTACTTTTTATTTGATGTTGTGATATTTTTGTTAAGCACTTTGGTAACAGTTTCTGTTTTAAATGTGCTATATAAATAAATTTGACTTGACCACGTCAGTGGATAAACTGCTATTTACAATAGCAAGAATGGACAAACCAAGAGTAGGAAAAACCTCCTTTAGTAGTCGAGGGGGGACCACATCAAAGGGGGAACCAGAAGGTTTCAAGCTGCACATGACCTGCTCTAGAGAGGATAGAGTGATGGGTTCAAAATTGTCAAATAGAGCTACACATTGATGTGGGATGGATGGGTCATGAGTTGGAGGGGAAATGAGAGCCCGGGTGGTCGCAATTTTTTCCAAAAAGAAATGTAAGAAGTTCTCGCACAGCTCAGTCGAGGCTTCCAGAGGTGATGGTTCAATGAGGTGGAGAACAGAGTTTAGGGTAGAGAAGAGGACACGTGGGTTGTGAGAGTTTGACGTTATGATATCAGAAAAGTATTTGGATTTAGCAGCTTTTACTGCTTTCTGATAACGGTGCCAACTCTCTTTAAGTATTTGGAAAGACACCTGCAGCCTGTCTTTCCTCCACTTGCGCTCCGCCCTCCTGCATTGCTGCCTAACGGCCTTGGTGACGTCACTCAGCCAAGGTTCTGCTCTCAGTTTTGATTTTCTAGTTTTAACAGGCACAACATGATCCAGAGTCTTTAAGCAGACAGAGTTGAACTGGGACGTCAGCTCCTCAGTGGTGGTGAGAAACACTGAGGGCTGAGATATCATTTCAGAGTTATATCCTGATGCATGCTCAATAATCCAGGTAGAAAAATCTAAAAAAGTTAAATCTGGTCCTCTGGACATTCAAAAAAACAAAACAAAGCAAATAAAAAAAAATGTAGAAACGTTTCGTCTCTCATCCGAGAGACTTCCTCAGTCTGAGGTGCTGTATTCAGCTCAGTCTCTTAAATAGCACCTTCTCAGAGTGGATCAACCAGTTTTGGTTGATCTGGTTAAACTGGTTGATCCTCTCTGAGAGTCTCTTAAATAGCACCTTCTCAGAGTGGATCAACCAGTTTTGGTTGATCTGGTTAAACTGGTTGATCCACTCTGAGAAGGTGCTATTTAAGAGACTGAGCTGAATACAGCACCTCAGACTGAGGAAGTCTCTCGGATGAGAGACAAAACATTTCTACATTTTTTTGTTGATTTGTTTTGTTTTGTTGTTTTGAATGTCCAGAGGACCAGATTTAACTTTTTTAGATTTCAGAGTTATAAACATCTGTGAAACGTGCGGCAGTGAAGTGGTTAACGGTCTGGGTACTACGTGCAGGAATGCACGGCTTAGGAGTTAGATGGGGGAGGGTGAACTCAAACTGGACTGGCATGTGGTCTGAAAAAACATTATCACCAATAACAAGATTATTTACAGTCATATCATGAGTTACAACAAGGTCCAGTGTATGTCCACGCTCTTGGGTGGGACCGTTTACATGCTGAGTTAGATTAAATGAGTCCAATAAATCTAAAAAGTCCTTAACTAAGGGCTTCTCCTGACAGTACACGTGCAAATTAAAGTCCCCAATAATGAAAACATGATATTTTTGTGTGATTTCAGCCAAGAAATCAGAAAACTAATTTATGAAATCCTTAGACCGAGGTGGGCGGTAGACTAGTGCGCATAAATTCGAAGGTGAATGGCCGAGTTCAAAGACGCTCAGCTCAAAGACGCTCAGCTCAAAGACGCTCAGCTCAAAGCTGGCGCGAGAAACTGGGATGGGCAGTTGTTTACAGTCAAAAGTTGGTTTGAATATTGTTAATAATCCACCACCGCGCCGGCCTGATGGCCATGGTGCATTAAAATACAGACAGTTCGGTGGCAATAATTCCGTCAAGGCACTGGACTCACCCAGAGACATCCAAGTCTCTGTGATGCAGAAAAAGTCCAGGGATAAAGGTTTTGTTGGTAACAGATCTTGCGTTGACCAAACACATCCGGATACTGTCCGAAGTGGACCCAGCAGCGGTGGAGGGAGAGCGCGCCAGTGGCCGCAGATTTTCAATAACAGCCCCTCCGGGTCGACAACTCCCGTTGTTGACCTGGTCCGAGCATGCGGGAAGCTGGCGATTGAAACCATGACTACCAGCTGGAGAGGAAGATGCAGTGTGCAGGGCTTTAAGCTTTACCAGCCGGCCAGCACGTTTTCCCCGGCATTTGGAGCGATATCTCCGAGCAGGCAGGTGAAGATTGCAGCGAAGGTAAACAGGCACGTCCGCCAGCAGCGGGGGAAAGGGTGGGGGTGGAGGGGTCCAGAGATACACTCATATTGATCCAAATAAGCAACATCGGCAGCAGAAAATCGAAGATCCAGAAGCTGTTGTCGGTCGTATGCCAGTAGAGAGTTTATGTCCTAGAAGAAAAACGGACCAAAACACAAATAATCCGAACACCGTCAGCAGAGGTGGATTGCAAGCCATGTACACGGGCGCCATCTTCCCGGAAGTTGGTGTGAGGGACCGAGCCAGTCAAGCATGAGGACATAGTAGTAAATAAAAAGAAGGGTTTTATTCCCAAAAATAACAAAATTCAAACTAATTTGTTACAGGGCCCTTAAAAGAGGTCACATGAAGAAAAAACAGACTTAAGCCAAATCATGGGTTAACTTAACAAACTCTCAAACTAACTGCTCAAGACAAAAATAAACTGACCTGCCACACAGCAAACAAAAGGGACAAATATCTGGCTGAGCAGACCAGATTAACACACTTGGGAAGAGGGAAGGGAAACATCCACTCACAAATTTAACAAACTACTAAACACAAAGTTAGCTTAAGAATTAATTTAAATAGCTAATAACTAAACATAAGGTTAGCAAAAGTACTTATACAAGAATTAGAATAAAATAAACTTCATTGTCTTCCCCCATGGTGGAGCTCTGCATGGTATCACTCAATCAATCAATCAATCAGGGATTAGAGTGTGCCAGTCAGAGTCCATGGTTTCTGCCCAGTTCAAAGGACTCTCCCACAGCACTGGCAAAATAGAGAGAACACATTCAGTTTGACAGAATCAAATATACAAAAGCTAACTAAATGTGCAAGCTACAATTAGAACTAATGCGTTTTAATATTGTCAAACAAAAAACTAAACAAAGCCTATACACAAATATGCTGCAATATGTGGGATATATACATTTTAAAGCTCAAAGTGAAAAAATGTTGGTGCATGGGGTTACCGACTGTATGGCTGCAGATGTGGCCATCACAGTTGGGAAAGTCTTACTTATGGAGGAGTGTTTGACTCGGAGGGGGGGGGGGGGGGTGCTCTTTAAAGCCGCTTTGTCATTGATATGTTCAATTCAAATCAGTTCTCATCTTATGCTTTGGGCAGCTGTGGCTGAGTGGTTAGTGCAGTTGCCCTCCAATGCAAGGGTTGGGGGTTTGATTCCAGCAGCAGTCCCATGCTGAAGTGTCCCTCGGCAAGACTCAACCCCTCATTACCTCTGATGTGTGTCCCCTCAGTGTATGAATGTGATCTAAAGCTCTGATTATTCTTTGTATAGATCTAGTAGAGTGCTGTATGAATGGATGAGGGCACCAGTTGTGTTGTAAAGAGCTTTGAGTATCTTGACAAGATACAAAGGTGCTATATAAGTACAGTCCATTTACCATTTATGAGTTTGCAGGTGTAGGTGATTTGCCACAGTGACTTGTTTCTCTGCTCTGTAGACAGGACCGTTAATGCTAAGTGGGCAGTTTCATGTAGGGCTGTCCAGCTCGTGCTGAATCCTCTGACCCACCAATAAAGACAGAAAGGTCTGGACCTCGTCATAAGACCACAACACTATTTTTGAAGCTTCCATACAGAACTAAAAACTAGAACCTATAATCTACAATGTTCGGAGAGGAAATGGAGGTCCAGGTGTAGTTTACAGTTCTGCTGGGTGGGCATCCAGTGATGTAGCTCCATTGGCCAATGAATGGCTGCTATCTGCTTACATCAAAATTGTCACCTCGGAGGAGTTCACTTGGAACCATGAACAAGGTGGTCCCATAAACCGGGCTGAGTGAGGGTGGGTACTGGCAGACCCTTAACTGTTGTGGTGTGGTGAACAACTGATGACTGTAGAGAGAGTGGCAAAGTGCCAAAATTGGTTGATTAAATATGTAAAAGAATCTGAAGATGAGTGAAATTTGTTGAAGAAAGGTTTCATGCAAGAATGCCCTCATTTGTCTTTTTTATTTTATGAACTGGTCTAAATGACTACGCCATGGAAATAAAGCTATTTTAACTATTTGAAGAAGAGGGCCTTGGGTCTTTATTGACATTTGAGTGTTTCTACATTTCTGTAAAAACTAATGGCGTTAACATCCTGATGCATGCTCAATAATCCAGGTAGAAAAATCGAAAAAAGTTAAATCTGGTCCTCTGGACATTCAAAAAAAACAAAGCAAAACAACAAAAAAATGTAGAAACGTTTCGTCTTTCATCCGAAAGACTTCCTCAGTCTGAAGAGCTGTATTTAGCTCAGTCTTATAAATAGCACCTTCTGGCCCAGCACAGAAGAGCAACACCATCAGGCCAGGACTCTGCGGTCTACACCCATCTCCAGGCCAGCGGTCACTCGTTCAGGGATGAAGATGTTCACATCCTGGATAGAGAGGAATGGTGGTTTGAGAGAGGAGTAAATGAGGCCATCTTTGTGAAAAGAAATCGTCCATCATTAAACAGGGGTGGAGGCCTCTGGGTTCAACTGACCCCCTCTTACAATGCTGTTATTGCTAGTATCACTCAGCCCTCTGTGAATAGTAAACAGCCATCAGTGTGCTAATGATCCATTGTTAGGCCGATGGTCCTTCTTGATCATGTGAGCAGCTGGTTTTGGTTGTCAGCAGCAAACTGGTTGATCCACTCTTAGAAGGTGCTATTTATAAGACTGAGCTGAATACAGCACCTCAGACTGAGGAAGTCTTTCGAATGAAAGACTAAACGAATGAAAGACTTTTCTACATTTTTTTTGTTGTTTTGCTTTGTTTTGTTTTATTGAATGTCCAGAGGACCAGATTTAACTTTTTGGATAATGGCGTTAATATAAAAATCGGCGTTATTACAATATCATTAGGGAAGTGGAAAGCAGGAAAGAATTTGGTAAAGAACAATCTGACATTGGAAACACTTACAGTCCCCTGACTTTAAGGTTTTCATCAGAAGTTATTTGGTCTTATTTTTGTGTAGAATAATGTTCAAGTTCAAATAGGTTTTGTCATTTGCATCACATGTGGTACATGAGGTGGAACAAACTTGTGTACACAGGGTCCCAGTTACATCCAACAATGGCAAAATATAAATGTAAAAAGAAACAATAAGGATCTAAGATAAACTAAGAATATGCTAAACACTAAAATTGCAAACAGTAGTGCAAACAGTGCAAAAAAAGTGTGTGTGTGTGCGTGCGTGCGTGCGCACTTGGCCTGGTTCTGAGGCTTTTCCATTAGTACCGGTACTTAGCACCTGTTACTATTTTCAGTACCCTTGGCTCTGTGGTTCTAACCCGAACGAAGAGGTACTAAAACGTTACGTCAGAACACTGTCGGGGGCAGAGTCGGGGGCTGAGTCACCGGATCCTTCAGAAACTTTTCAAAACAATGATCCGCCATTTGCAATTTCTCAGACAGGAGCAGCAGCTGGACTTATTTTAAAGATTTTAAATACAATACTGACGACATCTTGGTCTAATGCTGACGTGCTGGCGTTTTTTGTGCTTGGTGGCCGACGACATAATTCAGAGCCAGCTGGATGGAGCTCTGCTAGTGTACCCCGATCCTCCCCCCGGAGCCTCAAGCGCCAGGCCGGGCAGGGCGTCATCTCCCCGACTCCGAGTTCCGCTGGTCACCGCGGAAGATCCTTCGATGTGCCGACCCGGAGGCTCGGGTTCCGGATACCAGCCTTGTGTGCTTAGAGCTCCGCTGGTCACTGCGAAGCTGGAGATGGTGACTCGCAGAAGGACGTTGCGAGACCCCGGCCGGGGTCTGGCTACGGCCTGCGAGTCACCAGCTGAGCTCGGAGCTGGGAAGATGAGCCTGCCCGTCCTGTCTCCGGAGGAGAGGATCGTGTGAGACCAGCAGAGCTGGTCATAAAAAAATATATATAAATATATATATATATATATATATATATATATATATATATATATA
>NC_056508.1:7651415-7651779 GCF_014905685.2 Nematolebias whitei
GTGCCAGCTATATCATGAAATCCTGTTTTCACTTTAATGACTGTTAACTCAGCTGATAATCATAAAAAGACAAAACTATTGGATCTCTCAGGAATATTTCCCACAGGATTATTTAAAGAAAAGAGACGACTTTCAGTTCAACTTTATTTTAACCCACAAATGTACAAATCGCAAAACAAGAACTTTAAAGCAAAGCTAAAAATAAAATGTATATATGTGAACAAGAAAGAAAACCACACATCTAAAATGTAAATTAAAAGTAGACACAATGAGTGAAAATACATCAAATGATGATGAAAACCTATAAAAATTTAAATTAGATGTTTTTGTAGAATCTGGTTCATCAGAGATTTAATTTATATAC
>NC_056508.1:7651879-7655916 GCF_014905685.2 Nematolebias whitei
GAAATGACAGCTTCTGTCCCATAAAGTCTCAGGCCTAGTTCACTACATCTATGTTATATTACAAATAAAATATTGACATTTGCCATCTCCACATTATTGCATTCAGTTTTTATTCAGAATTTGTTTAGTGTCCCAACTTTTTTGGAATCCGGTTTGTACTATTCCTACTTCGCAGTTTTTCACTGATTGTGGGGCTTCAGAGTACGGATCCCCCGCGATAAACGAGGGACTACTATACTTTGAACTTAGTCCTGCAGGAATTCACTAGTTTTACCAATTTTGGATTGTTAGGCGGGCCACTTTTGAGGGTCAGCCTAATTTCCATCTATAGCAATACTTAAATCCCCTCCAAGTCTAATAGTACATTAAGCCCCCTCCAATAAAATAAAGCTACATATTTTAAAAACCGGGGTCATTATTTTAGAAGCATATACTTACTGGTCCCTTTATTAGATACATTTGTTTAATTGCTTAACACAAGTAGCTAATCAGCCAATCACACGGCAGCAACTCAAAGCCTTCAGGCATGTAATGACTCGCTTAAGTTCAATCCAGCATCAGAATGGGGGAAGAAAGAGGATTTAAGTGATTTTAAAAGTTGCGTGGTTGTTTGTACTAGATGGGCTGATCTGAGTATTTCAGGAACTGCTGATCTACTGGGATTTTTACACACATCCATCAGTTTGCACCTTTTGTTGTGAACTGATCAAAGTCTTTCACTGCTGCTGGTAAAGCTCGTGTGTGCACGGCTTGCCAAACAATTTTCTGGTCCATCCACAATATTTTTGGATTTAGCCCAGAGACTGCACACATTATCTAAATTTCTTAAAGAATGTCTGAGTCAAAGTTCACTGGCCAAAAAAATCTTGTTTTATTTACAGATTACAGTTACAGATGTGTGTACAGATGGGAAAGTGCTGCTTATTTTGTCTTACCAGTAAAACGTCATAAATGTGCATTCCTTATTTTAATTTGTTTTATTGTGTATTCTTAAGTATTGATTTTTATTTGTTTGTATTTTAACCTTTGTTTTTAATCACATTTATTTCTTTGTGCATTTTCCTGCTCTATTTTATTAGTTTAATATGATCTTGGTTAATTCTCATTTATTTGCCTTGTTAAGCACTTTTAGTTACTTTGGGTTTAAAAAAAAAAAACGCTTTAATATATAAAAGCTGAGTGAAAGATGTTGAATTAAACCGGTTTTTCAATAGGAAATATAAAAAGTTGAATCTGCACAATACCTAAATGTTGTCCCTTTTTAGTTTAACCGACTGTAACCAAACAAACATTAACAAAAAAGTGGTATACATAAAATTTTGTGGAACATTTTAATCACCAAATCTTTACAGTTACTGTCCTTGTGATTTAGATAAATACATCGTCAGTCTAAACAAAAACCTAAAGCTACAAAAAAACATTCTTGTTCATGTTTTGTTGGCTTCGACTGGCTGTGGAAAAGTCCTCATTTAGGCAGATTTTAGCTTTCATCCGCCTCCAGGTTGATGTTGTTACCAAACTTAGCATAAAGCTGGACCTTCAGGTCATTCAGAACTTGTTGGATCGCCGACACTCGTTCCTCAAGACCTTTGATCTCCTGCTCCAGCGCCTCCTGTTAACAGAAGACAAACATCTCAGACATGACAGCTAAAGTAACAAGATACAGGCCACAGCAAGGCAAGACGTTTATTTAAAGCTAATAATGCCCCTTTTCCATTAGTACTTGTAGTAACGGTACAGCACGGCTCTACTCTACTCGGTACGGTACAGGTTGTGTTTCCATTATGCTTTCAGTACCAGTTCCAGTGGGCGGGGTTCAAATTGATGTCACCACCTCTCACCAGCTGGTGGCGCCGAGAAGCTGAAACTGTTTTTCAGTACAGGGTGAGAATTTATGTTATTTTGAAGTTGTGTGTATGTATGCATGCATGTATGTATATGTGTGTGTATATATATATATATATATATATATATATATATATATACAGGTTCTTCTAAAAAAATTAGCATATTGTGATAAAGGTCATTATTTTCCATAATGTAATGATAAAAATGAAACTCATATATTTCCTATTCATTGCACACCAACTGAAATATTTCAGGTCTTTAATTGTTTTAATACTGATGATTATGGCATACAGCTCATGAAAACCCAAAATGCATGTCCCAAAAAATTACCATATTTCATCCCACCAATGAAAGACAAGTGTTTTTAATACAAAAAACGCCAACCTTCAAATAATCATGTTCAATTATGCACTCAATACTTGGTCGGGAATCCTTTTGCATGAATGACTGCTTCAATGCGGCGTGGCATGGAGGCAATCAGCCTGTGGCACTGCTGAGGTGTTATGGAGGCCCAGGATGCTTCGATAGCGGCCTTAAGCGCATATAGAGTGTTGGGTCTTGCGTCTCTCAACTTTCTCATCACAATATCCCACAGGTTCTCTATGGGGTTCAGGTCAGGAGAGTTGGCAGGCCAATTGAGCACAGTAATACCATGGTCAGTAAACCATTTACCAGTGGTTTTGGCACGTGTGCTGAAAAATGAAATCTTCATCTCCATAAAGCTTTTCAGCAGATGGAAGCATGAAGTGCTCCAAAATCTCCTGATAGCTAGCTGCATTGACCCTGCCCTGGATAAAACACAGTGGACCAACACCAGCAGCTGACATGGCACCCCAGACCATCACTGACTGTGGGTGCTTCACACTGAACTTCTGGCATTTTGGCATTTCCTTCTCCACAGTCTTCCTCCAGACTCTGGCACCTTGATTTCCGAATGACATGCAAAATTTGCTTTCATCAGAAAGAAGTACTTTGGACCACTGAGCAACAGTCCAGTGCTGCTTCTCTGTAGCCCAGGTCAGGCGCTTCTGCCGCTGTTTCTGGTTCAAAAGTGGCTTGACCTGGGGAATGCGGCACCTGTAGCCCATTTCCTGCACACGCCTGTGCACGGTGGCTCTGGATGTTTCTACTCCAGACTCAATCCACTGCTTCCGCAGGTCCCCCAAGGTCTGGAATCGGCCCTTCTCCACAATCCTCCTCAGGATCCGGTCACCTCTTCTCGTTGTGCAGCGTTTTCTGCCACACTTTTCCCTTCCCACAGACTTCCCACTGAGGTGCCTTGATACAGCACTCTGGGAACAGCCTATTCGTTCAGCAATTTCTTTCTGTGTCTTACCCTCTTGCTTGAGGGTGTCAATGATGGCCTTCTGGACAGCAGTCAGGTTGGCAGTCTTACCCATGATTGCGGTTTTGAGTAATGAACGAGGCTGGGAGTTTTTAAAAGCCTCAGGAATCTTTTGCAGGTGTTAAGAGTTAAGTCGTTGATTCAGATGGTTAGGTTAATAGCTTGTTTAGAGAACCTTTTCATGATATGCTAATTTTTTGGGAGAGGCATTTTGGGTTTTCATGAGCTGTATGCCATAATTATCAGTGTTAAAACAATTAAAGACCTGAAATATTTCAGTTGGTGTGCAATGAATCTGAAATATATGAAAGTTTAATTTTTATCGTTACATTATGGAAAATAATGACCTTTATCACAATATGCTAACTTTTTGAGAAGGACCTGTATATATATATATATATATATATATACACACACACACACAAATATGTACACATATATGTATATATATTCATATATATGTATTTATATACATATATATGTATTTATATATTTACATATATATATTTATATATATATATATACACATATATATGTATTTATATATATATATTTATAGATATAAATATATATATGTATTTATATATATTTATATATATATATATATATACATACATATATATGTATTTATATATATATATATATATTTATAGATATAAATATATATATATATATATATATACACACACACACAAATATGTACACATATATGTATATATATTCATATATATGTATTTATATACATATATATGTATTTATATATTTACATATATATATTTATATATATATATATACACATATATATGTATTTATATATATATATTTATAGATATAAATATATATA
>NC_056508.1:7656016-7658741 GCF_014905685.2 Nematolebias whitei
ATCCGTTTAATTTATGAATATATCTCATGCATATGTTCATACTACATCTGGTGGCCTCGTACGCTTCATAAATGGACTGTATTCGCGTAAGAATTGAATTATCATGTTGGCATGAAAAGTGCAGATTCTGCTGTGAAAAAAGTGCAGAGAATCAGCTGCTGTGAAACGCAGCGTTTTGAGCTGCGATACTTGGAGAAAATACAGCATGTTTGCAGCTAGTGATGTTTTGAAAGCTGAACTTGTGAGTCCATGAGTCTTTATGAAAGCTGAAATTGTACGTCTGTGGTGTGTGACAGATTTGCTGAGCTGTGGAAACGTTGTTCTGTTTGACAGTTTAAAAGACGTGACTCTGGTCCGGCTCGGTTCTGATGAATTCGAACGAGTTGTTTTAAATGGTTGGAAAGACGTTTTTAAGACCGGGGCGCCGCCTCCGTGCAGCTGAGAAGCTTACTGGTTACATTTTTAACAGAAAATAGTGCATTTTGACAGTTTAAAAGACGAAAAGTTGACGGACTTTTTCAGGCTAATGCTAACAAAGCTAGCTGGAAAAACAATCCGTGATTGGTTGAAAACGGCCTTGTGTAACGCTTTGATTGGCTGAGAGACGTGTCTGTCGTCACTAAATCTGATGTCAGCGACGTAAAGCCCACCCCCGTGCTGTTATGATTGGTGGATTCAGTCACGTGACCCGGAAATGAAACTCGTTTTCATAGGGAATTTCAATCTGCTTTTTAAAGTTGAAAAACGCTTTAAAGTTGCATTCTGATCCGCTGCTCCGTTTCTTTGAAGCCTAATCGCTGAAATTTTGCCACGTTTCAGTTTGAAATCCGTCATTAAATGGTGTTTTTGGACCACGCTAGCCGATGCTAATTTTAAGCTAACAGCTAACGACCGGATGAGTGACGTGTCGCGTCACTTCCTCTGATGTCAGGTTGTAAAGTTCGGTTGTACCGAACCTTCTCTGTGCTTAAAATCACTAAATAAATTTGCCACATGTCCCTAAAAACTCATGTTCATGCAAAAAAGTCGTGCTTGTTGAAACAACGCCACGTTTAAGCTTTAAATCCGTTCAGAAATGTTGATTTGACCGAGTTTTAGCCGAAGCTAACTTTAAGCTAAGCGGCTAACGACAGGATGTCAACAGAACGTCCACAGGAAGTTGTCATAGGCTCCTGCTGGTAGAAAGCTAACACCGCCACCTGCTGTGAAAGAGGAGTATAACAGTTTTTCTGAAGAAAGACTGAAACTCCTCATAACATTTTTCCTTTTTCTATTCACCACCTGGTTCTATGAGTAACTGTTAAAATAGCGAATTTATGGAAGTAAACGGTTTAAAAAGCGTTTTTAAACTGATGTTGCTGTGAGACTTTTTAGAAAAATTGCAGGTTTATAAAAATTCAGTGCTTTAGAGTAAGAAACACTGAGAAGCTTGGTAATCTAGTATCTGTTAAGAAATAAGCACATAAAAAGTAACACTGCAGAGAAGCATTTACTTAAATACTCATGAATTGGGGTAAAACCTACGAAATAGGTGCCCACATTTGAATAAGTTGACTTATAACAGTACTTTTGTGTAAACCCAGAGCTTAAAATAGTGTGAAACTCAATGACACTTGAATACAAATATTTACCTGTAAAATAATCTGAAGCTGGCAACTGTTTTAACCAGATAAAGGCTACACAGTGAATACCATGACAGGTGTGATAAAAAAAGATTTTGATCCTTATGAGATGAAGGACTGTTTAGAGGATGCGTTAGCACTGCTGACAAAATCCTTACATCCATATGATAAACAGGTGAACAGCATGAACCCAAAAGAGTTAGTGGACAATCTGATGGAGGTTGCAGGGAGTGTGACCTCTACAGAAATTACAAAGTCACGTTATGATCAGCTGGCTAAAATTGCAATTTTGCTGAAAGAATCATTCTATGCAGTTGTTGAGAAAGCTGATGCCCTTGCAATAAGGTTATACAGTGAAAAAGAGGCAGTTCAGGAAATTGAAGAACACTTCCTTCAATTTAAAAGCGAACACGAGGTCCTCACAAGAAAACATTATGAACAGATGTTTCAATCACAGCAAGATGCACGTGCAGAAGTTGATTCAATGAACAGCAAAATACAGTTACTTGATGCATCACTATCTGAAGCCAGGGATGCTAAAGAGCTGTTGTCCAGTGAATACTTTGCATTAAGACGGGATCACGACGTGACAGTGTCACAAGTTTCCCGTTGCAAAGGTGAAATAGATGTGCTTAAAACACAACTTAACGAATGCAGACTGGTAAAAGCGGGATTACTCCAACAATGTCTGCTTTTACAAAGTGAATGTCAAACATCACAGGAACGCCTGAAAGCTTGTGAGGAGAAACTAGTGTGTAGAGAAATACCTCCACCCTCACCTACAGTGGTAGGCACAGACCTGAACAGGTCTCCTCCACCTAACATGCAACAGAGTGCATGGAAACTTCCTCTTTCAATAGATGTTCTGCTAAAACTCTCAAAATATGTACAACGCTTTGTACCGGGACCAATGGGTTCAACTGGAACAAAAGCATACCTCAAAGACATTGAATTCAGATTGAATGGTTATCCTAATGCTACGGTTTTGGATAAAATCCGTCTGATAAGGCTCACTTCAGACAGAGAGGTGTTCACCTTCATCGAGCGTCTACCTGATGCAACGAGAAAGGATTACAACATTCTGTGTGAAGCTTTGATCAGAG
>NC_056508.1:7658841-7659876 GCF_014905685.2 Nematolebias whitei
CAAGAAGGACCATCAGCCTAACAATGGATCATTAGCACACCGATGGCTGTTTACTATTCACAGGGGGTTGAGTGATACTAGCAATAACAGCAGTGTAAGAGGGGGACAGTTGAACCCGGAGGCCTCCACCCCTGTTTAATGATGGACGATTTCTTTTCACAAAGATGGCCTCTTTTACTCCTCTCTCAAACCATTGTTCTACTCTGTCCAGGATGTGGACATCTTCATTCCTGAAAGAGTGATCGCTGGCCTGGAGATGAGTGTAGACCGCCACCCGTCACCCAGCCGGAGACAGAGATTCTTGCCATGGGACTGAACTTTGAGGTTGCACCAAGTAGAATTCCTCTGGTGGAGATGATCACGGCTACAATCAGCCATCCGCAACAACAAAATGAAAGAGGGTGAAGCAGAACAGCTCAGAATCAAAGTTTCATCCTGCCTCAGCAATGCCAAACCACCACCTTCCAACACCAACATCAGTAGAGAGGAGAGGGATGCACTCACCACTCTTAGCAAGGACAAAAACATCATCATTCTCCCAGCAGACAAAGGAAGGTGCACAGTGATTTTGAACCAGAAAGACTATCATGAGAAAATTATGACACTCCTTAGTGGCTTAACCACTTATGAACCTCTGAAAAGAGATCCAGGAAGTAGTTACAAGAAGAAGTTAATAGATTGCCTGAAAAATTTGGAGCAGGACAAGGCTATTGACCGTATTCTGTACCACAGACTGTACCCAGGGGAGGCCACACCTCCATACCATTTAGGTATGGTTTACCTAAAATCCACAAACAAGGTGTACCTTTAAGACCTATTGTTAGCATGATTAACTCTGTCACTTACAATGTTTCCAAATATCGGGCGTCTGTATTCATCCCTTTAGTTGGCAGCTGTTGGATTTGATATGTTTTATATCTTTTGACAAGCCTTGACATTTCTCTGATGATGTGAAATGATGCATTTTCTACAAGGTGTGTGTGTGTATAATCATACACTAATTACTTCATGTTATATATAATCTTACAAGTGCTA
>NC_056508.1:7659976-7660231 GCF_014905685.2 Nematolebias whitei
AACTGTTCAATCGTCTTGGGCCTTCTTTGTGGCACCTTCCTCTTTATGATGTGCCAAATGTTCTCTATAGGTGAAAGATCTGGACTGCAGGCTGGCCATTTCAGTACCCGGATCCTTCTCCTACGTAGCCATGATGTTGTGATTGCTGCAGAATGTGGTCTGGCATTATCGTGTTGAAAAATGCAGGGTCTTCCCTGAAAGAGATGACGTCTAGATGGGAGCATATGTTGTTCTAGAACCTGAACATAGTTCTCT
>NC_056508.1:7660331-7661830 GCF_014905685.2 Nematolebias whitei
GAGCTGAATACAGCACCTCAGACTGAGGAAGTCTCTTGGATGAGAAAAAAGGTTTCTATATTTTTTTTGCTTTGTTTTGTTTTATTGAATGTCCAGAGGACCAGATTGAACTTTTTTGGATTTTTCTACCTGGATAATTGAGCATGCATCAGGATGATCTCTCCTACTAACTCCAGTTAAGACTCTGGCAGTAGCATTTTGGATCAACTGAAGACGCTTTAAAGAAGTATTTGGACATCCAGATAATAAACCATTGCAATAGTCCAGTCTAGACGTGACAAATGCATGGACCAGTTTTTCTGCATCATTTTTAGATAAGATGTTCAATCGTCTTGGGCCTTCTTTGTCGCACCTTCCTCTTTATGATGTGCCAAATGTTCTCTATAGGTGAAAGATCTGGACTGCAGGCTGGCCATTTCAGTACCCGGATCCTTCTCCTACGTAGCCATGATGTGATTGCTGTAGAATGTGGTCTGGCATTATCGTGTTGAAAAATGCAGGGTCTTCCCTGAAAGAGATGACGTCTACATGGGAGCATATGTTGTTCTAGAACCTGAACATAGTTCTCTGCATTAATGGTGCCTTTCCAGACATGCAAGCTGCCCATACCACAAGTGCTCATGCAACCCCATACCATGAATGATGCAGGCTTCTGAACGGAGCGTTGATAACAACTTGGGCTATCCTTGTCCTCTCTGGTCCGGATGACATGGCGTCCCAGTGTTCCATAAAGAACTTCAAATCGTGACTCATCTGACCACAGAACAGTCTTCCATTTTGCCACACTCCATTTTAAATGACCCCTGGCCCAGTGCAAACGTCTAAGCTTGTGGAGCTTGCTTAGAAATGGCTTCCTCTTTGCACTGTAGAGTTTCAGCTGGCCACGGCGGATGGCACGGTGGATTGTGTTCACTGACAATGCTTTCTGGAAGTATTCCTGAGCCCATTCTGTTATTTCCTTGACAGTGGCATTCCTGTTTCAGTTGCAGTGACGTTTAAGGGCCCGGAGATCACGAGCATCCAGTAGAGTTTCACGGCCTTGACCCTTACGCACAGCGATTGTTCCAGATTCTCTGAATCTTTTGATGTTATGCATGGTTGATGATGATAACAAACATCTTTGCTATTTTACGCTGGGTAACACCATTCTGGTATTGCTGCACTATCTTTCTGCACAACAATGGTGGAATTGGTGATCCTCTTACCATCTTGGCTTCTGAGAGACACTGACACTCTGAGAAGCTCTTTTTATACCCAATCATGTTATCAATTGACAATTAGTGTTAATTGGTCTTCCAGCTGTTCGTTATATGCTCAATTTCCTTTTGCCAGCCACTTATTACAACGTGTCCCAACTTTTTTGGGATTTGTTGACACAGTGTAATTTTGAATCAACATATTTTTCCTTTAAAATGTTACATTTACTCAGATTAAACTTTTGATCTGTCATCTATGTAGTATGAACATATGCATGAGATATATTCATAAATTAAACGGAT
>NC_056508.1:7661930-7667290 GCF_014905685.2 Nematolebias whitei
GGAGGAACAGTGCGGTTTTCGTCCTGGCCGTGGAACACTGGACCAGGTCTACACTCTCAGAAGGGTCCTGGAGGGTGCGTGGGAGTTTGCCCAACCAGTCTACATGTGCTTTGTGGACTTGGAGAAGGTGTTCGACCGCGTCCCTCGGGGGGCCCTGTGGGGGGTACTCAGGAGTATGGGGTACCGGGCCCTTTGATACGGGCTGTTAGGTCCCTGTATGACCGGTGTCAGAGCCTGGTCCGCATCGCCGGCAGTAAGTCGGGCTTGTTCCCGGTGAGAGTTGGACTCCGCCAAGGTTGCCCTTTGTCACCGATTCTGTTCATAACTTTTATGGACAGAATTTCTAGGCGCAGCCAAGGTGTTAAGGGGATCCGTTTTGGTGGCCTTAGGATTGCGTCTCTGCTTTTTTGCAGATGATGTGGTCTTATTGGCTTCATCAGATAGTGATCTACAGCTTTCGCTGGAGCGGTTCGCAGCCGAATGCGATGTGGCCGGGATGAAGATCAGTTCCTCCAAATCCGAGGCCATGGTCTTGAGCCGGAAAAGGGTAGAGTGCCCTCTCCGGGTCAGGGAGGAGGTCCTACCCCAAGTGGAGGAGTTCAAGTATCTTGGGGTCTTGTTCACGAATGAGGGAAAAATGGAGCGTGAGATCGATAGGCGGATAGGTGCAGCTTCTGCAGTGAAGCGGGCGCTGTACAGGTCTGTCGTGGTGAAGAGAGAGCTGAGTCAAAAGGTGAAGCTCTCAATTTACCGATCGATCTACGTTCCCACCCTCATCTATGGTCACGAGCTTTGGGTTGTGACCGAAAGAATGAGATCTCGGATACAAGCGGCCGAAATGAGTTTTCTCCGCAGGGTGTCTGGGCTCTCCCTTAGAGACAGGGTGAGAAGCTCGATCATCCGGGAGGGACTCGGAGTAGAGCCGCTGCTTCTCCACGTCGAGAGGAGCCAGTTGAGGTGGCTTGGGCATCTGTTTAGGATGCCTTCTGGACGCCTCCCTGGTGAGGTGTTCTGGACACGTCCCACCGGAAGGAGGCCCAGGACACGCTGGAGGGACTATGTTTCTCGGCTGGCCTGGGAACGCCTCGGGATTCCCCCGGAAGAGCTGGCCCAAGTGGCTGGGGAGAGGGAAGTCTGGGCCTCCCTACTTAGGCTGCTACCCCCGCGACCCGACCCCGGATAAGCGGAAGAAAATGGATGGATGGATGGATGGATTTTGAGAAGTGAACTCTATTTATCACTTTGAACTGTACAAGCTGTAATCTGGCACATAGTGTACTTTGGCATATGCTGAGAATAACTTTATCTCACCATGAATCAGACAGTTCAACACCCAATTCACGTTCCCAAGCAGTTTTTGTTTTACCCAATGAGTCGGATTCAATTGCCATAAGTTTTCCATATATATTAGAAAGGGGTGAATTCAGATTGGGCTTCAAAACTAGAAGGTCTGCTCATGGTGGGTCAGCAGGGAGAGTTGGAAAATTTGGGAACAGCTATGAAACACAATGTCTAATTTGGAATTAGAGAAACAGATGAGAAGTAGGTAGGCTAAATTTTGAGGACAACTATGAAAAACTAAGAAATAAACCATCTTTGTAAAGTTCTCTTGTTGTTCTAATGCCTCTCTCATGCCAAATTCTAAAATGGGACCTAAATTGTGACCAGATCTTAAGTGTAGAGAGCACTACAGGATTTGTTGTAACAGAAGACAGTTTAATTGGTAGTGATGAATAGATAATTGAGGCAGGTGAAAAAGATGGAGAAATCGAATGAATTTCAAGTTTACACCAGATCAGCTGAGGTGAATTTAGCCAATAAATCAATTTATGAATATGTGAAGACCAATAATACATTGCAAAATTGGGTAGGGAAAGACCACCATTTGTGGTGAACTGTTGCAAAAGAGAAAGCCTCAGTCTGGGGGCCTTTCCACTCCACAAAAAGGAAGAAACCATCTGATCCAGGGACTTGAAAAACTGTTTAGGCAAAAACAGAGGGATACATTGACATAAAAAAAGAAATCTAGGTAGAACATTCATTTTAATAACATTAATCCTGCCAATTAGTGAAAGAGGGAGAGAGTTCCACCTCTGAAAGTCTGATGCGATTTGAGAAACTAGGGGGGCGAAATTCTGAGAAAACATTGAGGGCAAAGTACGTGCAATATTAATTCCCAGGTACCTAAACCCTGAGGGGCTGAGTTTAAAAGGAATGTCAGATTGCCCAAGTTCTAAAGCCAATGAATTTACTGGGTAGCATTCACTTTTAAGTAGATTAATTTTATAGCCAGAGAAAGATCCAAATTTTTCAAGAATATTCTAAATTGGAGGAAGACTACATAAGGGATCCGAAACATACAAGAGAAGTCTAAAAAAGTTAAATCTGGTCCTCTGGACATTCAAAAAATCAAAACAAAGCAAATCAACAAAAAATGTAGAAACGTTTCGTCTCTCACAGAAGTCTTTAGATTTTTCTACCTGGATTATTGAGCATGCATCAGGATACAAGAGAAGGTCGTCTGCATATGAGGACAATTTAAGCTCAACACCAGAGCAGATAATTCCATGAAAAGAAGAGAGGGATCTTAGGGCAACAGAAAGTGGTTCAATGGCTAACGCAAACAGGAGGGGAGAAAGAGGACAATCCTGTCTAGTACCACATCCCAGGATGGAATTAGTGACAATACAAGCCTGAGAAGATGTATAAAGTAGCTTGATCCAGGACACAAACCTTTCTCCAAAACCAAACCTATTGAGAACGGCAAAGAAATACTCCCGTTCCACTTGATCAAAGGCCTTCTCGGCGTCAAGAGAAATTATCACCTCAGGAGACGTGGGGCAATGAGCTGAAAAGATTGCATTCAATAGTGTACGAATATAAAAAAACAACTGGCGACCTTTGATGAATCCATTCTGTTCTTGCGAAATAATCTGAGGAAGAACCATCTCAAGCTGGGTTGCAAGAACTTTAGCCAAAATCTTAAAATCCACATTTAAGAGCGACAGGGGCCTATAAAGCCCCTTATCCCCTGGGCCTTTTGGTACTCCTATGTAACTAGTTATGGCCGATTGCGTGTTTTATCTACAATGCCTTTAGCGGTGGAACCCACCCCATTTTTGGGACCTAATTCTCTGAGGTCCCAGGTCTGGTTCTTGTAGGGTCTAGATGTGATATCAGCGCACTGTAGGTCACTGATTGGTCAGGGGGTGTATTCATTGGTGGAGGGTGGAGATTCAGTCTTCCACCGGAAATCCCGATCCGCCATTTTCTTTTTCACCCGCCATAACAGACAACAAGAAATCGGAGGAGCATATTTTGGAATATTTTATAAGGTAAAACAAATAATCATGGCACAACCGTGGTCGAATGCTGAAGTTCAGGCATTTCTCTGTTTGCTGGCCGACGAACAAGTGCAGAACGAGCTAGATGGAACGAAACGAAATTAAAAGATTTTTCAAGAGGTGTCTGCGCAGATGGCGGTGCAGGGCTTCCATCGCACACCAAAGCAAAGAGGAAAGCTTAAAAAACTAAAAAGCGATTACAAAACGATTAAGGACCACAACGATAGGAGTGGAGCAAACAGAAGAAATTGGAAGTGGTTTGTACAAATGGATGCCATTTACGGCAAACGCCCAGCCAACAAAGGGAGGGAGAGTGGCCTAGACACGGCCACTGCTCTTCTGGAATCTATAGTTGATGGTGAGTGTATTTTATTTACTTTAAGCATATTTCCTTTTCCTCATGTAACTTTCTTTGCGTTTTCTGAAAGTACTCTGAACAAACGAGGCTGACACGGTTACGTCGTCATTAGTTAGCATCATTGTTAACTGTACTCTGTTGCTGTTTTTCCACTCTTATTTTGATGCAGAAAGTCCCACTGAAGATGGTTCGCCAGATTCTGCTTTTGACTGTCCAATCCTCCCCGCTTCTGACCCTTCCCGACCACACCAGCTCCAAGTACATCCACGCCACCAAGTACATCCACGCCACCGGGCAACACGCAGCAGAGCGGCACCAAACAGCACCCGTTACTAGGTAAGAAGCAGCAATCCTGTTTAACATCACATTGATCATGTCGATATGAATGTTGTTTTGTTTTTGTTGTAAAACACCTTGCATGTATTCAAACTACTTGTTTATTCAGTTGTAATGTATAAATGTTAAATTTAATTATTCATTTATTACTTAAACTTTCATTTATGAAGTTTATTATTGAAATTATACAGGGTGTAGTGATTTTTGTTCAGATTAACGATGCTCTGTTCTTTTTCTAAATTAGCACAAACCGTTGTAAATGACTACATGTAGTTTATTTATGCCCACCTGCTTACTATCATTAAAGTACTAGACTGCTTTATGAACAGAATCATTTTTGATCTTGTGAACAAACACCTTTTGAAATTAGCAGGAGCTTTAATGTAAATAATTTATTTAAAAACTCTACCTGTACTTCATCATCTAACAGCCATTTTCTTGTGTGTTATTCCTAGGCAATAGAAAGCGCAAATCAACAAGTGCAGCAGAGAGCTTTGTTTCTGCACATACTGAACAAGAGGAGATGAACCGGAAGCAGAGAGAGGAACACTTCCATTTTATTTGTGAGGATGCCAAAAAAGCAAGGCAAGAAGAAGCTGCGGAGAGGCAACGCCAAGCTGCAGCAGCGAGGAAGCAGGAGAAGGCAATTAGGAGGGAGGAGATGGCCTTGAGGAGAGAGGAAGCAGATGTTCGCAGAGAGGAAGCAGCACAGCGAAAGCAGGAGGCTGAACAGAGTGCTGCTTTCAATCAGGCACTCCTTGGGGTGCTGGAATCCATTGCCCGTTCCATGGCAAACAGACATGTTTAAAAATATTTAGAGTAGATCATAGTTGATATATAGAAATGTAGATCCTGCAAGGTAAGCCCACAAATAGCCAAACATGTAGCTTGTTAAGTTTGCATATATAATTAGTGTATATATTTTTTTTTTGTACAGGTCTTTATTTCTAATAAAAGAAACATTTTCAAGTCTTGAGCTTCCATCTGATCATCAAAAGTGAAGTGCTTACAGTGTTTTTTTACGTCAATAGTGTAGGATAAGTGAAGTAATTGCTTTTTACCTGTAACAATGCTGGTGAAGATTCTCAGTTATCCTTGACACGGCAAATCCCCCCCCAAAAAAGATAAAAACAAAACCACAGGACTTTTTTTAAAACTGAAGATGTTTCGCTAATCATCCGAGGAGCACTCACATTTCAATGAAAAAAGGAATATGGGATTAAAGTTATAAAGCTGTGGTGTTCTGTAAGCTTGCTAGAGATTGATCTGCATGTGTCAGTCTCTATAATACAAGCTTACGGCACACCACAGCTTTATAACTT
>NC_056508.1:7667390-7674189 GCF_014905685.2 Nematolebias whitei
AAAAAAAAAAGCAACGAGGTCATCCATTTTGGTTGTGTGTTGTTTTCCGGCTCTTCTTCTAATACATGTTAGTGGTGCTTAGAAAAGAGCTTAATGTAGCACTACCGCCACCAGCTGGTAAGGTGTGTTGATATTAATTATCCGCCCACTAGAGGTGAACAATCCGCCCACTAAACGGGAACTATAGGCAATGTGGAGACAGAAAAATAGAGGTCCCACCAGAACCGGACACAACAGGCTACAACAAGAACCAGACCTGTGGATACCAGGCTTAAGACTCGCAAGCAGTGGGATCCTTACCCTTCTTCAACAGGAGAGAAATTGAAGCCTGAGCTAAGGTGGGGGGCAACAGGCCATGCCCCAGGGACTCCTTATAAACCTCAAGAAGTAAAGGGGCTTTCTTATCTTTAAATTTTTTGAAAAATTTGGCATGAAATCTGTCTGAGCCAGGTGCCTTACCACTCTGCATATTTTTGATTGACGTAAATATTTCTTCCAATTTAATGGGAGCATCAAGTTGATCAGAACAAACAACCTTCCTGCTGGAGGCGCGCGTCGAACTCTGCAAATCTGAGACCGCTGGACTGGACACTGCAATTATCTCCTCCTGTGGTGGATTCTACGAGGATGGCCCTGATAAATGCCAGATCGCTGGCTAATAAAACTTATTTTGAATGACTTTTTCTGCTGCAACCGACTGGACTTTCTTTTCATCGCTGAGACTTGGATGTGCCCTGGTGAGTTCAGTGCTTTTCTGGAATTACTGCCTCTGGATTGTTCTTTTTTCAATGCTCCAAGGACAACTGGTCATGGTGGAGGATTATTGGCTGTTTTTTTTATTTTATTTTTATTATTATTATTTTTTTAATAGATGGCCTCCCTTCTCCCCTTACAGCCATCCTCTCCACACCATTATTATGAAATATTTATTCTAGTGATTATCTAGTGTAGGTTTTTTTTTGTTTGTTTTGTTTTTTAATAGGATAGAAAGAAAGAAAAGACAAAGTAAGACTCCAAAATATAAGAAATATACACAAAGACAGCACACGGCAAAACACCCGGCCACTGTCTGTTCACCTGCAAAGAACATGACAAAACACAGCAACAAAATACATATGTATAAAGAACTTAAAATATTCATGGCTTTGCAGTAAGTTTCCATAAATATATATAGCCATACCTATGCCTGTATACATACATGCATACACATGAATATACATTCATATACATATCTATATATCTACATATAAAGCCTACATAAGCATCCCTGCATCTATTTGTGTGTGGTTGTGAGCATGCATAAGTGTATAAGGCTTCTCTAATAGAACATTTAATAGTAACTGTGAAGCAGCAGAGACCCGACCCCCAAGACCAGAGGCAGACGAAAAAGGGGGGACCGGAGCCCAAGACCCCAGGAGGGACCCCGACCGCGGAGCCCCTAGGGCCACCCACACAGGACGAACCACTCACCCACCCCCCAGATTGGACCGCAGGGGAGAACCGGAAGATCCCCACCAGCGACCACATACAGTGACCCCCCGGGGCCAACAGCAACAAACTCATAGGCCCCCGCCGGAACCCGCCGCACCGATGCAGGTCCAGGCCCGGGCACCGAGGCCCGGGCACCGAGGACTCACACCACCCAGGCCAAGGCCTGACAGGGCCAGAGGACCCGAGCCCCACCAGGCAGACACCAGGCCGAGCCGACACACGCCCAAGCGCCCAGCCCCTGACACCAAGGGCCCCAAGCGTGCCGGCAGGCAAGGGCACATCCCACCAGGGGGCCGTGCGATAGGGGCGTGATGCCAAGCACCCCCAGTTGTATCAAAGAGCCGCGCTCCTGCCTCCCCAGAGACATCGCTCCAGACGCCATGGAAAATGCGCTGGCCGGCTGGTGAAGCTTAAAGCCCTGCTTGCTGCCTCTGAATCATCCTCTCCAGCTGATGGTCAACGTTTCCACCTCCGATCCTGGCGCTGTGCAGATCCTGTGGCGCGCTGTCTAGTCCCACTGTTGGGGTCTCATCATCACACTGGGCCCGTGCGTGGCTGGGCTTCCTGCTGGAGGCGTGCGTCGAACTCTGCAAATCTAAGACCGCTGGACTGGACACTGCAATCATCTCCTCCTGTGGTAAATTCTACGAGGATGGCCCTGATAAATGCCAGATTGCTGGCTAATAAAACTTATTTTGAATGACTTTTTCTGCTGCAACCGACTGGACTTTCTTTTCATCGCTGAGACTTGGATGTGCCCTGGTGAGTTCAGTGCTTTTCTGGAATTACTGCCTCTGGATTGTTCTTTTTTCAATGCTCCAAGGACAACTGGTCATGGTGGAGGATTATTGGCTGTTTTTAAGAAACATTTGCATTGCAGACAGCTCCATGGTTCAGCCAATTATTTGAGTTTTGAACTGCTTTGTTGTGAGCTGGGCCGCTCCAACCCAGTTCTGTGTGCTATTTTTTACAGACCCCCCGGATACCATAAACAGTTTTTAAATGATCTCTCGGACTTTCTAACTGGTGTTTTGCTCCAATATGATCGGGTTTTGATTTTAGGAGATTTTAATATCCACGTGTGCTGCCCTGATAAACCATTAGCTCAGGACTTTCTAGATCTCATCCAGTCCTTTAACTTTGTTCAGAGTGTTGTTGGTCTGACTCACCAGCAGGGCCACACTCTAGACTTAGTTTTAACGTATGGTTTGTCCGTTTCTGATTTAGAAATTGGTGACACTATTTGTTCCGACCACAAACCGGTTTTATTCAACACCTCTTTGATTTGTGAACCTGCACCTCCCCCCACACCCAAGCCCTGTAGAATTTTTAACCCTTCCACCGCCACACTCTTCTCTTCCACCTTTGCTAGTAATTCTGTTTCAGACTCTGAACTCTCTGTGGGTCTTACTACAAATGAGTTGCTTTCTCAGCATCAGGAGACCTGTGTACAGATCCTGGACTCAGTCACCCCGTTAAAGCTCAGGAATCAAAAACGCACGCCCCACCCTTGGGTAAATGAGACCACAAGAGAGGCAAGACGCTTGTGTAGGAGAGCTGAACGTCGATGGAAAAAAGATAAACTCCAGGTTTCCTTTGTTATGTTAAAATCGTGTTGGAAAGCCTATCAGACCACCGTTAAACAGGAGAAAAACAAATATTTCTCAAAAAATATCAACTTAACCAGTCACAACCCCCGCATTCTTTTCAACACCATTAACACCATTCTAAACGTGCCTCAGTCTGCCACCATTGAGGCCTCTGTCGACCCCTGTAATACTTGTAAGTTTGTCAGGCATTTTGTTGAAAAGGTTGAGTCGATTAGGTCATCAATTCAACACACCACAGCTGATCCTTCAGTTCTTGTCCCCTGCTCAGCAGTCTTCAGTCACTTTGACCCCATCTCACTCTCATTTTTAAATGAGGTCGTTGGTCACATGAAGCCCTCAGGCTCCCCTGCTGACCCCATCCCTGCTGCATTTTTTAAACAGGTTCTACCATCAACTGGACCCTCTGTTCTTGCCATTATTAACAGCAGTTTGGCTACAGGTGTGGTTCCTGATATTTTAAAACATGCAGTGGTAACTCCATTAATTAAAAAAAACGTACTTGACCCTGCAGCTTGTTCAAACTTCAGGCCAATCTCAAAACTTCCATTTCTTTCTAAAATCTTGGAGAAAATAGTTTTTAGTCAACTAACCAAGTTTTTGAATGTAAATGGAATTTTTTAGATTTTTCAGTCAGGATTTAAACAACTGCACAGCACCGAGACAGCTTTAGTAAGGGTCTGTAATGACATTCTGCTAGCAAATGACTGGTCAGTCTGTGATCCTGGTACTCCTCGACCTTACCGCTGCATTTGACACTGTTGATCACAGCATCCTTATGTCACGGCTAGAACACTGGGTTGGGATTACAGGGGTGGCGCTAGAATGGTTCCGTTCGTATCTGGGTGACAGGAGTTTTTGTGTTAGCTTTGACAATCATTTATTTGCTTCTATCCCTCTTTCCTGTGGGGTCCCACAAGGCTCCATTTTTAGACCCCTTCTGTTCTCATTGTATCTGCTCCCCTTGGGGTCAATCCTGAGGAAGCATGGTATTTCGTTTCATTGTTACGCTGATGATTCTCAGATGTATCTGCCTTTAAAACCAAACAGTTCTTGCTCCATCCACCCTTTGCTAAAATGTCTTGATGACATCAAAACTTGGATGGCTGCAAACTTCTTGAGTTTTAATGATCAGAAGACTGAGGTCATTGTGTTTAACCCAAGCTCTACCACTGTCATTGATCCTGTAAACCTGCACTCCCTTCAGCCACATCTAAAGCAGTCGGTTACCAATCTCGGGGTAGTGTTAGACTCGGACTTTAAGTTTAATAAACAGATCAGATCAACTCTGTTCTACAAAAAAGCTTCTTTCAGCTAAGGCAGATAGCAAAGCTTAAGTCCGTTCTGTCCAGATCCGACCTTGAAAAACTAGTCCATGCATTTATTACAACCCAGCTGGACTACTGTAACTCACTTTATGTTGGGATTAGTCAGGCTTCACTTTCACGTCTCCAGCTTGTACAAAATGCGGCAGCTCGGCTACTAACAGGAATTTGCAGGTTTGAGCACATTACTCCGGTTCTGTCCTCCCTTCACTGGCTTCCTGTGCGTGTCAGAGTTGATTTTAAAATTCTCCTGCTGACATTCAAGTGCATTAACGGCCTTGCACCATCATACCTCTCCGACCTTCTTCATCCTTATACTCCTTCTCAGGCTTTGAGATCAGCTCAGGCCACCTCAGTCTCTGCTTTTAAAGCTGTCCTAAAAACACATCTATACTCACTGACATTTAACACAGGGTGATCGGATTTAGATTTAGTTTTTCATTGATGCTGATTCTGTTTATGCTTTTGTTATTATTCCAATTTAACACAAGGTCATCAGATCTGATTTAGTATTTCATTGTTTCTGACTGAGTTTATACTTTTTGTTATTATTTCCTTGACTTTTGACACAACGTGATCTGCTTTAGTATTTCATTGTTTATAACTGTTTTTGGTTTTATATTTTTATTCCATGTGCTGTAAATATATCTTGCTACTTTTTATTTGATGTTGTGATATTTTCGTTAAGCACTTTGGTAATAGTTTCTGTTTTAAATGTGCTATATAAAAAAAATATGACTTGACTTGACTGACTTGCAGAAAATGTCTTGTAGAAAAAAATATATGGCAGTGAATAACACTTTAACCATCTTGTGGTTGTATTAAGAACATTTTGGACTTGCTATTGGTTGAGAGACTGTCAGTAAATACATGAAATGATTAGAATGAGGAGGAGCAGCTTTATACTTTATGGAAAATATTGCCTATTTGTGTTTTTCCCTTTGAAAAAAATTACATATATCTTCACCTCATAACTGTCAAGGCAGTAATGAGTAAGTAATAGGAGAAATGCTGTAATACAAAAAATATTTGGTAAATGAACAGGAAATTGATAGGTGGATAAGTGATGTCTATTAAGATTTATATTTTCTTTTCTCTTAGGTCAACTAGATGATGCCGCACGGAGAATTCAAGAGTTGCAGAGACAAGTTTTGTCCCTAGAAATAGACATCCAGCAGCTGACAATTAAGAAGTGCCCTCCTGTGTGTGTGTGTGTGTGTGTGCATATATGTGTATATATATATATATATATATATATATATATATATATATATATATATATATATATATATATATACAGATATATACGTTCATTTACCAACATTGCTCCATGTACTGTGTTAAAAAAAAATTGTTAAATTAATTTTTGCAAGAAGCAGCCACATACCTTGTTTAATTGTTACGCAACAGAAGCTTTAATTTTAGCATTTCCTCCCCTCCTCCATGTACTACATTACCAGATGTGTAAAATATACAAACAGATGCAATTTAAATGTAAAAGATGTACATATGCAGATTACTGATGACAAGCTATTTAAAAAAAGTTCTGACAGAATGCTTCACGTAATCAATTCATTCGTGTTAGGATTTGTGGTCAGGAGCGAACCCAGAGAGCAGAACAGGGACTCAACTCGGCAGAGTTACAAAAATAGGAATTTAATGATAAATAAAAGTACAAAATAACAAGCTGACGGGGCAGCAAAACTTACATGAACATAGGAAGGAGGCACGGGAAACTCAGGAGGACTCAGGAGACACAGGGGACTCGAGGAACCAGGAAGACTCCGGGGTAGACACAGGAGACCCAACGAGTACGACGCGACGATGAACAAGACAGAACAGACGGTTTATATACAGAGACAAGACGAGACATGATTACAGACAGCTGGGATGAGACACGGGTGGTAACAATGGAACTAATGAGGGAGCACGAGGGAACACAGACACAAAACCGGGCCACAGAAAAGTACCATCCTTACAGTACGAGGGGAACTTGGAGGTTGCAGCAGGCGACGAGGGGAACTTGGAGGTTGCAGCAGGCGACGAGGGGAACTTGGAGGTTGCAGCAGGCGACGAGGGGAAATTGGAGGTTGCAGCAGGCGACGAGGGGAACTTGGAGCGTGCAGCAGGAGACGAGGGGAACTTGGAGCGTGCAGCAGGAGATGAGGGGAACTTGGAGCGTGCAGCAGGAGACGAGGGGACCTTGGAGCGTGCAGCAGGAGACGAGGGGACCTTGGGAGTTGCTGCTGCTGTCGGAGAGGCCTGGGGAGATGCTGCTGCTGTCGTAGAGGCCTGGGGAGATGCCACTGCTGTCGGAGAGGCCTGGGGAGATGCTGCTGCTGTCGTAGAGGCCTGGGGAGATGCTGCTGCTGTCGT
>NC_056508.1:7674289-7680247 GCF_014905685.2 Nematolebias whitei
GTTGGCAGCTCAGAACACCACATACAGAACACCATGGACTTTGTGGATAAGGTGAGGGATGTCATCATGGAGACTGATGAAACAATGGTCTCTTTTGATGTCACATCACTCTTTACGTGCATTCCTGTTGATGACGCAGTAGAGGTAGTCAGTTTAAGATTAAAATCAGACACCACTCTGAGCAGCAGGACCACGCTTTCCACAGAACAACTGTGTCAACTCTTGAAACTGTGCCTGCAGTCAACCTACTTCACATATGGGGAGCAATATTATAGGCAGAAACATGGGTGTGCTATGGGGTCTCCAGTTTCTCCTATTGTTGCCAACCTGTACATGGAGGAGGTAGATAAGAGAGCCTTGACGTCCTTTTCAGGGACACCACCAAGTCATTGGTTCAGGTATGTTGACGACACCTGGGTTAAAATCAAATCTCAGGAAGTCCAACATTTTACTGACCACATCAACTCTGTGGATAAATACATCAAGTTCACACGAGAAGATGTAAAAAGTGGCAGGTTGGCTTTCTTGGACTGTGAGGTCTCAGTCTCTGATACAGGACATTTGCAAACTGAGGTGTACCACAAACCCACCCACACAGACCAGTATTTGCAGTTTGACTCCCATCACCCTTTGGAGCACAAGTTAGGAGTCATCAGGACTCTGTATCACAGAGCAGACAGCGTCCCCACTAGCTCAGGAGCCAGGCAGAAGGAGAAATCCCACACAAGACAGGCTCTAGAGCAATGTGGATATCCTAACTGGGCCTTCCTGAAAGCAGAGAAGAAACCCAAACAGGACTCCAGTCAGCCAACAGGTGAAAAGGAGGAACCCAGACCCAGACCAGAGGTCATTCCATATGTTGAGGGAGTATCAGAGAAACTGAGACGTTTATTTTCTAAACATAACGTCCCAGTGGCTTTTAAACCCCAAAATACATTACGGCAAAGACTGGTTCATCCCAAAGATCCAGTCCCCCGGCACTAACAGAGTAATGTTGTGTATGCTGTTCAGTGTCAGGAGGGCTGTGATCAGTCTTACATCGGGGAAACAAAACTGCCACTGGCCAAAAGGATGGCCCAGCACAGAAGATCAACATCATCAGGCCAGGATTCTGCGGTCTACACTCATCTCCAGGCCAGCGGTCACTCTTTCAGGGACGAAGATGTTCACATCCTGGACAGAGAGGAACGATGGTTTGAGAGAGGAGTAAAGGAGGCCATCTTTGTGAAAAGAAATCGTCCATCATTAAACAGGGGTGGAGGCCTCCGGGTTCAACTGTCCCCCTCTTACAATGCTGTGATTGCTAGTATCACTCAGCCCTCTGTGAATAGTAAACAGCCATCAGTGTGCTAATGATCCATTGTTAGGCTGATGGTCCTTCTTGAGCATGTGATCAGCTGGTTTTGGTTGTCAGCAGCAAAACTGGTTGATCCACTCTGAGAAGGTGCTATTTAAGAGACTGAGCTGAATACAGCAGCTCAGACTGAGGAAGTCTCTCGGATTAGGGACGAAACGTTTCTACATTTTTTTGTTGATTTGCTTTGTTTTGTTTTTTTGAATGTCCAGAGGACCAGATTTAACTTTTTTAGATTATTAACAATATTCAAATCAATTTTTGACTGTAAACAACTGCCCATCCCAGTTTCCCGTGCCAGCTTTCAGCTGAGCGACTTTGAACTCGGACATTCACCTCAGACTTTATTTGCACTTGTCTACCGCCCACCTCGATCTAAGGATTTCATAAATGAGTTTTCCGACTTCTTAGCTGAAATCACACCAAAATATGAGCATGTTTTCATTATTGGGGACTTTAATTTGCACGTGTGCTGTCAGGAGAAGCCCTTGGTTAAGGACTTTTTAGATTTTTTGGACTCATTTAATCTAACTCAGCATGTAAACGGTCCCACCCAAGAGCGCAGACATACACTGGACCTTGTTTTAACTCAATATGTGACTGTTAATGATCTTGTTATTTGTGATAATGTTTTTTTCAGACCACATGCCAGTCCAGTTTGAGTTCACCCTCCCCCATCTAACTCCTAAGTCGTGCATTTTTGTACGTAGTACCCGAGCAATTAACCATTTCACTGCCACACATTTTACAGATGTTTATAACTTTGAAATGATAATTCAGCCCCTAGTGTTTCTCACCACCACTAAGGAGCTGACATCCCAGTTCAGCTCTGTCTGCTTAAAGACTCTGGATCATGTTGCGCCTGTTAAAACTAAAAAAAAAAACTCAGAGCAGAACCTTGGCTGAGTGACGTCACCAAGGCCGTTAGGCAGCAATGTAGGAGGGCGGAGCGAAAGTGGAGGAAAGACAGGCTGCAAGTCTCTTTCCAAATACTTAAAGAGAGTTGGCGCCATTATCAGAAAACAGTGAAAGCTGCTAAATCCAAATACTTCTCTGATATAATTACCTCAAACTCTCACAGCCCACGTGTCCTCTTCTCCACTCTAAACTTTGTTCTCCACCTCACTGAACCATCACCTCTGGAAGCTTCGACTGAGCTGTGCAACAACTTCCTACATTTCTTTTTGGAAAAAATTTCAACCACCCGGGCTCTCATTTCCCCTCCAACTCATGACCCCTTCATCCCACCTCAATCTGTAGCTCCATTTGACCATTTTGAACCCATCACTCTATCTTCTCTAGAGCAGGTCATGTGCAGCTTGAAACCTTCTGGTTCCCCCTTTGATGTGGTCCCCCCTCGACTACTAAAGGAGGTTTTTCCCACTCTAGGTACATCCATTCTTGATATAGTAAACAGTAGTTTATCTGGTATTTGGCCTGGTGCCAAAATCCTTTAAACATGCTGCTGTCCAGCCTCTCCTGAAAAAACAAACCTTGACCCCTCAGTCGTGTACAACTTCCGGCCTGTCTCCAAACTCCCATTTGTTTCAAAACTACTGGAGAAAATAGTCGAGTCCCAGTTGAAGTGCTTCTTGGAAGGTCACACAATCTGGCTTTAAACCTCTCCTCGCCACTGAAACTGCCCTGCTGAAGTTCTTTAACGACATGTTCAGATCTACAGATACCGGTGATTCTGTGCTGCTTGTCCTGTTGGACCTCACAGCCACCTTTGACACCATCGACCATGAGATCCTCATTGCTAGGTTAGAGCAGTGGGTGGGCGTCACAGGGTCAGCCCTCAATTGGTTCAGATCTTACCTCACTGACAGATCCTTTTGTGTCTCCATCAAGGATTTTAGTTCCGCAGAGGTAGAGTTTAAATGGGGGGTTCCGCAGGGGTCCATCCTGGGTCCCCTCCTATTCTCTTTATACCTGCTGCCGCTTGGTGCTATTTTCCGGAAACACAACATGCCCTTCCACTTCTATGCCAATGACTGTCAAATTTACTTCCCCCTAAGACACAATGGTACATGCTCTATTCAACCTCTGCTCAACTGCCTGGCTGACATCAGGGACTGGATGGCTTTAAACTTCTTAAGTTTCAATGAAAAAGAAGTCTGAAGTCATGTTGTTCCCTCCCAACGACACGATCACAAACCACTGCATCGACCTCTCCGCTCTAACCCTGTCATAAAAACAAAGAGTCACTAATCTGGGAGTGATAATGGCCCCTTCCCTGAAACTTAACAATCATGTAAACATGATTGTTAAATCATGTTTCTTCCAACTGAGGCGGCTGTCTAAACTGAAGCCCATATTGTCCAAAACTAACCTGGAGACAGTAATACATGCATTCATTACATCTAGGCTTGATTACTACAATTCACTCCTGTTTGGTATCAGTCAAACCTCCATTGCACGACTACAACTGGTCCAGAATGCAGCAGCAGCCCGATTTTTAACCAGTACAGGCAAAAGGAGCACATTACACCAGTTTTGGCCTCACTGCACTTGTTACCGGTTCACTTTCGAATCCAGTTCAAAATAATGATACATGTCTACAAATCACTGAACAGTCCCCCCCCCCCCCCCCATCTCTCTGATCTGCTACAACCGTATGTCCCACCACGTTCCCTGAGGTCAGCGGACCAGTTGCTCCTCACAGTTCCAGGAACTCGTCTTAAGCGCAAAGGTGACAGGGCCTTCTCTGTAGCAGGACCAAGACTCTGGAAAGAGTTACCTCTGCTTGTCAGACTGGCCCCCTCCCTCTCGGTTTTCAAGTCCCATTTAAAAACTTACTACTATTCAGTAGCTTTCAACACCAGATCTGTGTTTTGATCCTGTATGCTCCACACTGGTTAGTCGTCATTATCTGCATCATTTTTATGTCTATATTCTGATTTACCTCATTTTGTATTTTGCTTTGTGCGTTACCTGTTGTTTTGTCTGTACAGCACTTTGGTTGGCCTTGTCGCTGTTTTAAGTGCTCTGTAAATAAAGTGGTGTGGTATGGTATGGTATGGTATATACACAGTTTAATCATTTGCTTATACACACACATTATAATATCGCAATCTTATATATACATTATATCTATTTTATATATACACATCTCATGTATGTATGTATATATATATATATGTATATACATATATATGTATATATATATGTATATACATATATATGTATGTAAATGAACATATATCTGTCAGATAAAATTCATAAATTAAACGGATTCTTTCATTTTTCTGGACTGAGTTCTATCGTGCATTGAATGATTAAATGTGACGTGAGACGTTAATTTTCTTTGACCCATCAAAATGAATGCGGTCATTTATTAACAGAATCAAAGTTTAACATCAAACATTTACATTAATTTGGCAACATTGATTTCAACAACAGCTTAATTAATTAGCTTTACAACTAGGAAACCATACGGCCATGGTTTCCAGCTTTGCAACAGACATTTCTGAAAATAACTGGATTAATTACTGGCAAGATAGAAGAGTTTTAAAGATGGGAAATGAGGGAGTTTATCTGGAGAGAAAAGATGTGTGAGGGAAAATGTGTCTGTATAAGAACGGCACTCTCCATCCGAACCCAGCTTTTCCTCGGTACGCTTCGGTAGGAAATCGACTCGTTACCTCTCTGAAGATGAATCAGCTGGTACGGAGTTCCATTTAACACTACCATTTCCAGCGTCTCCGTAGGATGGTTGGAAAACGTCCGGAGTAGTGACGGTACTTCGTTCAACACACGTTCACCTCACGGGTGGACTCACATGAGGAGTAAGTCCGTCAGAGGTTCCACTCAGATGTGGAAGATTCCATAATCCCCACGAGACTCGGAACTTTGTTCTGCGTTCTACATTCCAGCATTCTCTGCTCTGCTGCTCTCTGTTTCTCAGCATTCTCTCCTGGAACTAGGAAGTGTTGACCCTTTTAAAGAGTTCACTTCCAGCTCCTCATGAGAACTTCCTGATTGGTCGAAACGAACCAACAGGGTGTGGTCTTAGTGATGTAAGAGGTTATTAAAAGTCAAGGTGAAAGATTAGGTTGTTTAAGAACAGACAGAAAGATGTTTTGAAGAAACCGAGACTCTTAGGTGCCAGTACTCCTACTATCTATCTGAAAAAGTTAAACATGACATTTCTTTCCAATAAACATGTAGTTGACCGAAACTTGACTTTTGACCGACTTACAACTTGCTCATTTCAGACAGAAAATCAAAATGCATGATTACTCTTGTAACAAACATTAACTTGATTTCTACTTTGAATGAGGATTAAAAATCATTAATACTGTTTCACAGTTGATTTAAAATGAGTAGTTCACTTCAACATTTAAAATGGTTTGAACTAAGCACACTTTTGATTATCAAGACATTTGTAAAATAGTAATGATAATAAAAGAGAGAGTGTTCTTTCAATTGATCAGTGCAGGACACATTTAGAAAGTCTCTGGATGAACTTAATTTTGTGTTTCTGGACTCAAATCAATGAAATGACAGTTCTTGTCCCAGGAAGGCCCTCAGGGCCAGATTTGACCTGAGGCTTAGTTCACTACATGTATATATATATATATATATATATATATATATATATA
>NC_056508.1:7680347-7683243 GCF_014905685.2 Nematolebias whitei
TATATACACACACACATATATAAACACATAAGATTTGTATATATAAAATAGATATAAGATTGTGATATTATAATGTGTGTGTATATATAAGAAAATTATTAAACTATATACTGTATGACATATATATATGACAGTGATCTAGATAATGTGTGTATATATATTATATATATATATATATATATATATGATCTCATGTCCGTGTGTGTATATATATATATGTATATTTATTTATTTATATTATATATATATATATATATATATATATATATATATATATATATATATAATATAGGTATTAAAAAAATGTATCAGTGACTGTGAGTTTTGCAAAATTTGTCATAAGAATATTTTATTAGTGTTAATGTTAACTCCACCAAGAATATTTAAATACACTGAACCATGTGTTCAGCTTTAATGGCTGTACGCCTAAGATTTACAGAGGGGGGAAATCATGAGAATGAGTTTAGTATTGAGCAATGACTGATTAAACGTGCAGATACTTCATTGCTCCTGACAAACAGGTTACACTGAGTGGAGCGGTTGACCGTTCCAAGATGGCGGCCGTATAGCTCGTCAGCGCCAATAGGCAATAGCGGTCAATGCTGTATCTAGTGTTTGTATCTATGGTTGCAACTCTCTCTTTATAGGGCTCTGGTTTATGCTAATATTGCTCACCATCACGTCAGTCTACACCAAGCCACACCCACATCCACTCACGCTCGAGGCACGTTATTGTACTTTCATCCTCATAGGCCCTTTTCACAATGACGTAAGACAACTTCCCTTCTGACTCGCTGCTGTGGATCAGTACTTCCGGGATTCTCCCTCGGGAGACCTGTCTGGAAACTTCACAGAATTTCATTCATTCAACGTTTATTTATAGAGGTTATATTACGAGATATAGAGCAAGGTAAGGATAATAAAACAGTATTTACGTGTTTGTTAGCCGTGGTAACGTTATCCATCATTGCATCAACTTTAACCACAGTAGCTAAAATATACAACACGGGCTGTCAGTGCTGTAACGTTTAAAGGTTTACTTTCTATATTAACGTTAATAAAAACAGTATTTACGTGTTAGTTAGCTGTGGTAACTTTATCCATCATTGTCAATTTACCATTCTGTAACTGTGTAAGGAAACAGCCTCCAATTGGAAAGTAAGCTAGCTAGCAGCAACAGGTAGCTAAACTCTACACTGCTGCTGCCTGTCAGTGTTGTAACATTAAAATGTTTACTTTATCTATTAATGTAAAATTTATAACATCTTCCAACACTGTTATTTAGAATAGCATTTTAAATATTGAATTAAAAACTATATGTCAAACCATTTCCATGTTCTGATGTGATTAATACTTTCTCTTTTTACTTTCTTCTTGTGTCCATCTTTCTCAGCAGCAGCTCATCTAACCAGCATGGCACAGTCATCAAGAAGTTGTTATTGCAGTGTGCCATGTTGTTCCAATAATAAACAAAAAACACCATATTTGAGTTTCCACAATTTTCCCGTGTACAAAGAAATACGTTCCTGTTGGGTGAGAGCTATCAGGAGAGATGGGCCAACTTTTAAAATCTTCCATGGGAGCACCCATACAGTCTGCACTTTGCCCCAGAAGATCTAAATTTGTCAGCCAGTGGAAGAACCTGGATCAGACAATGAGCGGTGCCATTTAGATTTCACTGCACTGATTGGAGTAAATGGAGGGAGGATAGTGCTGAACATTTTTTAAATATTATAAACAAAAATGTGCCATGACCATGAAGTGTCTGATTTCCCACCTCTAGGGAGATGCTCACAAGCTCGTGAGTCAGTTTACCTGTGAGCAAAAAAGTGTCTCGGTGCTGCTGGCCAGGATGACTCCCAGGAGATGTCTGACCCCGGGAACTGTACAGAGGAGGCATTACCTGCAGGTGCAGTGGCAAAAGATCAAGACTCTGCCTGCCATCCTTCTCTGGGTTAGTATTGCAGAAAATGATTGTAGAAAAAAAATACATGGCAGTGAATAACACTGTAACCATCTCGTGGTTGTATTCAGATCATTTTGGACTTGCTAATGGTGGGGAGATTGTCACTAAATACATGAAATGATTTGAATGAAAAGAAGCAGCTTTATACTTTATGGAAAATATTGCATATTTGGGGCCAATGAGGGTAGAGGGAGGTGTGGGTGTTTCACCTTTTCCACGCACATTTTGATGTTGACGGTACCTGGAGTTGAACCTGATTTTCTGATCACAGGCCCATCTTCTAACCTCTGTGCCACCACTCCCCCACATAACATCATGTCATAATGGTCATGGCCATATTAAAATCTCACTGGTTTCCATTCCAGATGTGTTAAACAGCTACTGGTCCCACTGATGTTTACAGGTGGCTGTGGTCAGTGGATGAAAAGTCTGGCATGAACAACATGATGCTGGAGATCATCATTTGATGAGAGCTACCACCTTCTAACTCTGAAGAACAACGGCAGCTTAGTGATTCCCTCAAGGCACAGTGAAGATGCTGAAAGCTGCAGAGAGGCTGATTCGTGGAGCTTCAACACAGCAACCTCCAAACATGTCCACCGTGACACACATCGTTTGTGGAGAGATTGGAACAGAGCAGGCAGCACAAGATAATAAGACAGTGATAACAATGACAACAATAGACATTCAAAAATGATTCATACAAATTTAAGTTTTTTTTATTGTTTGTTTGTTTTACAATTGAAAAACAGTTTGTTATCCACCGTTGTCATCACACTTTGTTAAAATCCAGGTCTCTCATGTAAATGAGTCCTATTGGCTCATTGGGATTAACCTGTATCAATAAAGATTGAATATATATATATATATATGTATGTATACATATATATATATATTTACATACATATATATGTAAATACATATATATAT
>NC_056508.1:7683343-7688675 GCF_014905685.2 Nematolebias whitei
ATATATATATATATATATATATATATATATATAAATAAATAAATATACATATATATATATACACACACGGACATGAGATCATATATATATATATATATATAATATATACACACATTATCTAGATCACTGTCATATATACATATACAGTATATAGTTTAATAATTTTCTTATATATACACACACATTATAATATCACAATCTTATATCTATTTTATATATACAAATCTTATGTGTTTATATATGTGTGTGTGTATATATATATATATATATATATATATATATATATATATATACACACAATTATATCTATTTTATATATAACCACATATTGCCACCATATATACACACACACACATTATAATTTCATTTTTACTGCCGTAATTTTAGTTCATGTATTTGTTTTGTATTATTTCTCACCTCGTTAGGACATTTATTTTGAAAGGTTCTACATAGGAACTAATATGCGGGATGTTGGTTCCGCTGGGGCACAAAAGGAGATGCACCCTCAGATGAAACGTGAGCAGTACAACAAATGGCAGCAGAAAAGGCCATTTTGAGTTGAGGAGTTGAATGACTGCTTAAAAGTTGTTCTAAGGACTTTATTTCTACCTCTAAATAAGGGTCAACCAGCGAGGTATGTTTTACATGTTATATATATCGTTTATGTTTTTATTTTATTCATTGCATTATCTTAATGAAGTTTATGTTGTATTTTAGTTTGACAGTGGCGTATTGGCAACAAGGTGGTGCTGTAACAACGCAACTGTAAATTTTTACATTCCATATGAAAGCCAACTTGACACCATCAGTAAAAGAACTCTTTAATGACGTTAAGAAAAGGTGGAAACAAAAGTATAACTCACAGCCATTGCATCATTCCCAGCTCCCCCCTGTGTTGACATTGCATCATTGTACAGAGGACCACGTTGCTGTAAATGTGTATGGACACACATGTTCATAAGTTGCTTTTTCATAAAGACGTCCAGAAGCCAGACATTTAAGTTCATGTTTGGAAAGAGACAGAAGGAGGAAGAATGAATATGTATAAAAATGATGTAATCATCTCCCATAGACATGCATAAAGATCCTGTGCCAACTCCAACCCAAAAGGTGGGATTAAATGGGTGGCATGATCTTTCGGAGGTGTTACCCAGCACTCGCTCTATAAATATAGATGGCTCTGTGAAACTGGGGCTGATGGACTACTGGAGTGTGTGGATGTACATGACAAGTTTTTGACGGTTCCAGCTGAGGAAGAAATAGGGCAGATCCGAAGGGTGTTGATATTTTCTGCGTTGTTAATATAAAAGTTTGATATGTTTACACAATTTACAGTTTATTTTAAAATGACAATTAAAGTGTTTGCCTGCAGTTTTAGCTCTGAGTCTCAGAAAGGATCAGTAATTTGTGAAAATTTAAAACATTGATACCAGTTTGTTTTGTTCAAGTTTATCATCACACTTATTAGTCATTTACTTTATATCACACTCTGTTAAAGTTTATCAGCTAAATCCCTTCAACATCAGTGTGTGAAGCTTTGTAACTTCGTTTCTCAAACCCAGCTCCAGAACCAGTCACTGACCACAAATGTACTGTCTGTTTCTTTCTTTGATAAATATTGCAAATGAGGTAATGGCTGTTATATCAAAGCAAGATCTGTTACATGTGAAGATGTATAAATGAAGCTGCATTGCTCATGTTTTTTAGAGAACACACCAGAATTCTTGGGCTGCGTTTCCATTCCATGTGTTCTCTCCTTCTGCAGAAGAGGGGCAGATATAAGATTTTTTCTTCTTCTGCTACCTTTCATTTTATGACGTGTTTTTTTTCTCATTTGGTTTCTAAATTGTTTTTGTGTTTTAAATATGAAATGAATAAAAATGACAAACAAACAAACAAAAGAGAAATAAACCTTGCTACGTCTTTTTTTAAACAAAGTTCTCATTCTGCTAAATTTTATTGAACAACAAAGTTTTATAAAACTCCACAATTTGGCGTCACAAATAGGAGTCTTCGCTGGTCCGTCCACTCGGTGGGACCCAGGACAAGGATTGATCACCAAGAGTCACAGGATTCTTCCTTTAAACCTCTGCTAGTCTTTAAGAGCGAGGGGACGTTCTGGTCTTCCATCGGGAGGATTCGACTTCGACAGAATTCGAAACAGACTGAGAACTTTTGGCTGAGACAAACAACTACTTAAGGTAAACTGAAACACTTTTTAATATATAGCAAAGTAGGTTTTAATAATTTAAAACTGAGGTAGATTTTGTATAAAATCGAGGTAGGTCCCTCTAAAAGGACAGAGAAATAAAATAGTAGGTTTTATTCATTTAAAACTGAGGTAGATTTTGTATAAAATTGAGGTAGGTCCCTCTAAAAGGACTGATAAATAAAATAGTAGGTTTTAATAATTTAAAACTGAGGTAGATTTGTGAAACCAAATCAAGGTAAGTCTCAATAGAAAGAGACTGAGCGATAAAACGTAAGAAAATGGGTTCAGGAAATAGTTAAACAGAGGATTACATTCCTTGCGGCCCAGAAGCTGACCGGATGCGCAGAATACATGGAGATCCATGTCTCAGTTTTGTTCCACAGTGGCATTCCAAATTTAATTTTCCAAAAAATGGTTCTTTTGACCCCCCTCAAAAAATTATAAAATTAGAAGAACAGTTGTTAAAACAAAAACAAAAAATGTGTAATATGAAGAAAATACCACAGGACATGTTTTTGCAATGCACAATCATGATCAAGTGTTTTAAATTATGGAAAAACCAGTCCAAATCCCTAACACAAAAATCAGCATCTAAAATGTACCAAATGACTCAAAAAAGTTGGAAAGGCAACCAAAAATTGGCTCTAAAAAATGAGACAATGACAAATTCACAAAATACTCTAGAAGCGAAGTCAGGAAAATAAACTAGATCGTTAAAGGACAAATTAAACATGTCTCTCTTCTCTCTCTTTTTTTTCTCACATAAACCGGAGTCCTGTGGACCTCTGTCTCCCGTGGCACAGCTGTACCCCTCTCTGGCTGGTTTCACTGACCCACCACCGTACGCCCCACCTGAAACAGCAAAGAAAAAACAAGGAAAAATCACAAGAACTACCCATTAAAGGTCAAGCTCAGCTGCTCCCACCACCAAAACCCACTTGACTCTGATGATGATTTTCAAGGATGTGCACCAGCATCTGATTCAGAGGAAGAAAATGATGAAACCTCACCAGTGTCCTCGCTGAAGACCCCAGCTGATAATAAAGGTCCTGTCGCTGGAATCAGTACTAAAGTCGTCACAAGACAAATGGGAAAAATTAAGGCCGTTGAAGAAAAGGCTGAAGCCATAAAAAAGGAAATTGATGACATTAAACAGCAAGGCCTAAAGAAAAAAAACAAACAAAACAAACAAAAAAAAAACGCAGATCATCATTATCTGACCTTCCCCAAGCTGCAGATGGAGTGGACGACCCTACAGACCTGCTCACCAACCCGATGCTGGAGGTTGGAGGACCAACTGGCCCTCAACTGGTGTACCGTACATGGCCAAAGGCGACCCTGATCGAGATCGCAAGCCAGCACTTGCCTGACCTGGCACAAGTTGGAGTTGCTGTAGCTGCTGACGTGATGGACATTGAATTGTCAACGTCCAGGCAGCTCACAAGGACAACCAACAGTTTTTCACACACGTGGAAAGGATCACAGAACACATCACTGCAGCGTATCCTCAGACCCCAAGCTTCACCACCATCACAGACACTGTTCAGAGACCAGATGAAGCCCCTCAAGCAACGTCTTTTGAGATTATTTTCTGCCAATCTCTGATGACTGGACTTCTCCCACCTATCCGCAAAGCTGTTCAATCCACCTACATTGGGTGGAAAACTGGTGTCCGGCTGAATGAGCTTCTCAGGCACGCCTGGGATCAGCACACAGCTGACCAAACCTGCACCCAGAAGAAAAACAGAGACAAACTGAAGAGGCTCAGCTCACACTGCTACAAGGAGCCACACAGATGACATTAAACACAGACACTGCCCAGCCATCTCACCCACAAAGACCTCAACAGCAACCGGTCCAGCCTTATCAACACCAGAACGACCCAGCTGGTCCTCATCCTTGCTATCTGTGTGGAGGACTTGACCATTGGATCAGAGATTGCCCACACAAAAGGAATCAGTGGAGTGGCAGAGGTCGCCCGCTATACCAGCCCATACCACAGGGCCCGAGGCCTCAGCAGCACGGCCCAGGCCAACAGCAGCCACAAAATGGAAAGAACTTTTACCCAAGCCCACACCAACGTGGTGGACGTGGTTTTGGGCATCCAGGGGGCAGAGGCCGGAGAGGAGGTTACTCCACCTGACTAGTGCCGGGAGACCAGGACCCAGGACTCCAAACTGCAAGTATCAGCACACACACACCTGCTTTTCTGTCAGACACTGGTGAGATTATTCCTACAATTACAAATACACCCAGTCAGCGTATCTGAAGTTATCCATGCTCACAGTGTTGGTTGAAAACGTCTGAACAACGCCTCCACTGCACTGCTCATGTAACTTCAGAGCCTGCTGATCATTTAGGAGACTCATTTCTGATGACACCCGACACACAACTCATCACTTCGTCCCTCTGCTGGACACATGGCTATTGTTTTGTTTTGCTGACCCTCAATGACAAGGTGACACCCCAAACACCCTATTTCACAGTGACTGACTCTTTCCCTCACATTTCTCTGGCAAAACCACCTGACCAGCAGTGGTGTTTTTTGGGTTCCTTAGCATTACGTCCTGTTAAAAAAGCCCACCAGACTTCAGATTGGGAACCCCATGACAGCTTTTTCTATTCACCCTCTCTCAACATGTACAGGTCCTTCTAAAAAAAATAGCATATTGTGATAAAGGTCATTATTTTCCATAATGTAATGATAAAAATGAAACTTTCATATATTTCAGATTCATTGCACACCAACTGAAATATTTCAGGTCTTTAATTGTTTTAATACTGATGATTATGGCATACAGCTCATGAAAACCCAAAATGCCTGTCCCAAAAAATTAGCATATTTCATCCCACCAATGAAAGACAAGTGTTTTTAATACAAAAAACGCCAACCTTCAAATAATCATGTTCAGTTATGCACTCAATACTTGGTCGGGAATCCTTTTGCATGAATGACTGCTTCAATGCGGCGTGGCATGGAGGCAATCAGCCTGTGGCACTGCTGAGGTGTTATGGAGGCCCAGGATGCTTCGATAGCGGCCTTAAGCTCATCCAGAGTGTTGGGTCTTGCGTCTCTCAACTTTCTCTTCACAATATCCCACAGGTTCTCTATGGGGTTCA
>NC_056508.1:7688775-7710947 GCF_014905685.2 Nematolebias whitei
AGCGTTTTCTGCCACACTTTTCCCTTCCCACAGACTTCCCACTGAGGTGCCTTTATACAGCACTCTGGGAACAGCCTATTCGTTCAGCAATTTCTTTCTGTGTCTTACCCTGTTGCTTGAGAGTGTCAATGATGGCCTTCTGGACAGCAGTCAGGTCGGCAGTCTTACCCATGATTGCGGTTTTGAGTAATGAACAAGGCTGGGAGTTTTTAAAAGCCTCAGGAATCTTTTGTAGGTGTTTAGAGTTACATCGTTGATTCAGATGGTTAGGTTAATAGCTTGTTTAGAGAACCTTTTCATGATATGCTAATTTTTTGGGACAGGCATTTTGGGTTTTCATGAGCTGTATGCCATAATCATCAGTATTAAAACAATTAAAGACCTGAAATATTTCAGTTGGTGTACAATGAATCTGAAATATATGAAAGTTTCATTTTTATCATTACATTATGGAAAATAATGGCCTTTATCACAATATGCTAATTTTTTGAGAAGGACCTGTATTGTCCGTCTGCTCCAACACTTGGCTGAGCAGGGACACAAAGCATCATTGACTAAACTGCAGTTTGTACAAACCAATGTGACATTTCTGGGCCATCGAATCTCAGCAGCAGGTAGGGAAATTGCAGACACTCACGTTAAAGCAATAGTGAAACTGCCATTTCCTGAGACTAAGGGTGCATTCACACCAGCCCTGTTTAGTCCGCTTTAATCGAACTCCAGCTCATTTTCCTAGAAAGTCCGGTTCGTTTAGGGAGGTGTGAACGCGCCATCGAACTCTGTCACGGAACAAAAAGGCCCGGGCTAAAACCTAGGTCACGGTCCGGTAGAAGAGAACTCCAGCGTGGTTCGAGTACAGTATGAATGCAAACAGACTGGACCCCGCTCCGCAGGGTAAACAAACACTCATTGCTTTTACCTTATATGGAGCCGTCAGCTGCGTGTGGAAAAACAATATTCTCCATTGTCTTCTGTCTCATCTTCTGCTCATGCTGTCAATTTTTGAAAAATGACAAACTATAACTCCTAAAACTGCTAAAACTTGATGCCACTTCATTTTTATTTTCATTTACAGAAGAAGAAGACGTGTCTTCAGAGGTTTTTGTGTCGTTTCTTTCAGTAGTTCTTGGTGCAGCGTCCCCTCAGGCGAGCGGGGGAATAGGTTGGTTCAACAGGTTGACTCGACTGCACAGTGCAGTGTGAATGCAAATGCACCAGCTCAAATGTAAACAAAAGGTCATGAATATTGGTCCCGAACCGAACCGAGTCTACCGGACTAGCAGGTGTGAAAACGATCTAAGAAGTCAAACTTTGCTGAAACGGAGACTCCTCTACGTGTCGTTTGTCATGAAAAGGCCTACTGATGAGCTCTAAATTGACATGATCTAATGAGGCTCTGTAGGTCTTTGAAGCGCTGAAAAAACAACTGCAGCAAGCCCCGACTTTTGGCATTTCCAGATCCCACAAGACCTTTTATTCAGGCTGTGGATGAGCACGGTGGCTGTATGATTTCTGTATTGTTCCAAAAACATGGTGACAGATTGAAACCAGTCTCCTATTTTTTCTGCTAAATTGGACTCAGTAGCAGCAGGCTTGCCTTTTTGTTTTGTAATGTTTTAAACCCAGCCACACTCCTGCCAACAGTTGAAGAAGGCACCCCCATGACTGTATAGCTGAGTTGGAAATTGTTTGCACCCCCAGGCCTGATTTGCAACAACACCCTCTGGACAGTCCAGATTGGGATCTGTTTGTCGATGGCTCTGCATCACATGACCCAGTTACAGGCCAGATAAGAAGTGGTTATGCTGTTGTAACACACACACAGTTGAAGCTGCTCCTGTGCCATCATGTTCTGCACAGGCCTGTGAACTGATTGCTCTCACACGTGCTTGTGTTTTGTCTGAAGGGAAAAAAGATTTACATTGACAGCAGGTACGCATTTGGTGTTGTTCATGATTTTGGAGCTCTGTGGAAACACAGACGGTTCCTGTGCTCAGATGGACAACCCATTTTGAATCATAAATTGGTGTCTGACCTCTTGACCTCTATCACTTTACCAACACAAATTGCTGTCATATACACACAACCCGATGTGCCATTCTCTGTTTCTGACATGCAAAGGTTTGCTCCTGCCAGTGAAAAAGCTAAATGGAAAAAACACGGATGTTTTTTTTCTGGATTGGCCCAAATGATAACCCATGCCTACCAAAACATTTTTCCCCTCTTTTGCTGTTTTGACACATTCTTTGGATCATGTGTCAAAGGGAGGGATGTTGAGACAAATTAATGCTGATTGGTTTACTGTAAATTTTTCAAAAACAGCGGCCCAACATTGTGACTCCTGCCTGCCTCGTGTGTGCCACTCACAATGTTTCAAAAACAATAAAAACAACAGCTCCAGGAGCCCACAAAACTGTTACAGCACCATTTCAACATTTGATGATTGACTTTATTGAACTGAAATTGAAACCATTGAAATTCGGTTGCCACAAAGAATTACTAGTGACAACAGTCCACATTTTGCCAATCAGATACTTGAAGAAGTGTCCACCACACTGAACTTTGACCTGACTAAACATTGTGCATACCACCCACAAAGTGGAGGTGTAGTAAAAAGAGAGAATGGAACATTGAAAAACAAACTGACAAAAATCTGTGATGAGACAAACTCAACTGGGTTGCATGTTTACCCATTGCACTGATGTACATGCGCAGAAGGGCTAAACATAACATTAACCCTTTTGAAATTTTATTAATTTTATTTTATTTGACCTGTGACCGGTAGCACGATGGCGCAACTAGTAGAGCTGCTGCCTCTCAGCGAGAAGGTCCTTGGTTCAAACCCCGGTCCAGGGGCCTTCTGGGTGGAGTTTGCATGTTCTCTCCGTGCATGCGTGGGTTCTCTCCGGGTACTCCGGTTTCCTCCCACAGACCAAAAACATGCATGTTAGGCTAATTGGTAACTCTAAATTGTCCTTAGGTTTGAGTGGGAGAGTGAATGGTTGTTTGTCTTGTTTGTCTCTATGTGGCCCTGTGATGGACTTGCGATGGACTTGCGACCTGTCCAGGGTGTACCCCGCCCCTCGCACAGTGATTGCTGGACATGGGCACCAGCGACCCCCGTGACCCAAAATGGAATAAACGGGTAAAGATAATGGATGGATGGATGGATGACCTGTGACCAGCCCAACTAATGACCTGAAACACTGTGATCATAACATGCTTGCCTACTGCATTGAATTGACTAACCATTTAAAATCCCTCAGGTCTCAGTTCCAAGGAGGGCTTCACAGCCCAGCTCAAGAACAACTGCATGACATAACCCCTGGAGACTTTGTTATGATTAAATCTTTCAGGAGGAAAATGTGGAACTCCCCCAGGTGGACAGGTCCATTCCAGGTGCTGTTGACAACCCATACAGCTGTTAAGGTGGCTGAGCAAGCTAGCTGGATCCACGCATCCCACTGCAAGCTGTTCAGAGGAACCAATTCACCATCAGAGAGGACCAAAGGCAGGACCGGTGAAACCAATTGCCTAAAGTCACTCAGTGGACAACTGAGGCAGCGTTTACTAGATCCAGTCCGAATCATAGACTTTTTACAGTTACTCTCTCAGAAAAACCAAGATGGGCCTGCCATCACATCCATGGAAAACCACCCTAGCACTGGGCCTATGGCATTGTATGGAAAGCCGTTGACAGACAGACTAGGGAGATCGTGGCAGTGAAGAAAATCTTTGATGCTTTCAGAACCAGAACAGATGCCCAGCGAACATACAGAGAAATCATGTTCCTCCAGAAGTTTGGAGATCACGTCAACATTGTCAAGCTTCTCAACATTGTAGTGATCCAACCTCCTCTTGAAGTCCTCCACAGTTTGCTTGTGAAGCCCCCAGGATGAACAGTGGACTGCTGGTTCATCGTTCTGGATCCTGGACACAAAATCATCTCTTTAAGAGAACTTTCAATTGACTCAAGTCATTTAATCACAAGTCATTTAATCAGACATTCTAATCAATGTGTTATGATTCATGAATGAATAAGAAAAGAGGAAAATCAGCAATTTTATTTCTGTGTCTTTTTCTCTGTGATTATGCTACAACATTTTTAAGTGAGTAATGATTTTTAAATCTCATTTAGACTTCTTATAAGAAATGTGTAAGTGAATGTCTCTCAGAAGTTCAAGGACAGGACAATGTCTTCTGTGTCTGGAGTGTTGATTCTCTGTGCAGACGAAATATTCAGTAATCAGAAAACACTGGCGTCTATCCTCTGCTATTTTCTTTCACTAACCCCAAAACAATTCTCAGTAACCTTGGAGCAGGAGTGTAAAACGCTTTGCTTTGAGAGGTAACAGAGTGTTCTGCTGGAGAAGGAAGACGAGTGTGACTTTGCAAGGGTGAAGTCCACGGTGGTCTTTTTCTGAAAGATGACACCTGTCTGGAGTGCTGGTTCAGGTCATCACGCCAAAGACCTATTCAACATCTCAGGAGTTCAGCACGTTTGCTGAAATTCCACTTAACTTAATCCTATCCTTCGGGGGAGTTTATTTTGGAAGCTGGGCCAGTCAGCCTCGTGGTCCCAAGTTGATGAGAAGCGGATATAAATCCCTGGAGATAAAAAGACTCAGCCTTGCTGGACGTCAGGAGAAGGCCTCTCTGAAACCCCACCAAGGTAAAGAGTCGACGCTCGGGTACCATCTAGCTGAAATCACCGGGAAACGTGCTATCTGGTTTCAAACAAGATAACTCCCCATCTTTTCTTTATTATCTTAGTTAACCCTAAGTATCCACTTTTCCTTCTTAAAGTTTACTCCATCTCTATATTTCCCTGCCAGTAAAGATAAGCTAAAAGCCTGCAGACATTAATTTAAGATCTAAGGATATGTCTGTTGTTTCAAGCTGCAAGTGAGGAATCATGGCCGTATGATTTCTCATTGTAAAGCTCATTAATTAAGCTGTGTTATTGTAATCAATTATGCCAATCAATGTGTAAAATGTGTGATGTGTTTAAATCGTTTTGATAAATAAAAGACCGCACTGTTGTTGGTGGGTCAGAAATTTAAATACGTCTTTGTCCACATTTAATCTTCTAGGCACGATATTACTTAGTCCAGAAAAATGAAAGAATCTGTTTAAATTAAGTATAATATCATGTACTTGAATTAGTCCAGATATTATAAAATGTAAGAGAGCACCCCTGAGCTAAATCCATCTCTCGGTGTCTCTCATTACAACTGGTGGCCCGTACGTCTCATGAATGGACTGTGTTATTTGTGTAATACTTGAATTGAACATGTTGGCATATCTGATCTTATAAGCTAAAAAGTGCAGATTTCTGTTCGACTGTAAAAAGCAATGTTTTTCAGCTGTGGTGCTCAGAGAAAATACAGTGATATGTTTTAAGCTGTGGGAAGATGTCTTACCCTGTTTTGAAACTGTTATCAGCTGTGTGGTTCTGGTACTGATCCAGTTCGGTTCTAGATAACGGCTCGGACGAGTCGGTGTTCTAAGAAAAAACACTGTTTTTAGAGCTGGATAATATGCTGTGGTTTTCAGAATTAGCTGTGCAAAGTTTTCTTTGTGAACGCAATGTTTGATTTGAAGCTGTGCAAAGTTTACCTTGGAAATTTTGTGTGGTTCTGACCGGACCCGGTTGTGGGTCCGATCCGGCTCGGTTCTGTAGGACCCGGCTCAGAACGTGAGGTGTTTCTAAGGGAGAACGCTGTGTTGAACTGAGCTCCGTCTCAGTAAAAGTGCTTGCATGGTGATCGATACATTTCCAGAATTATTTGTGCATTTTGGAGGTCTAATGGGAGTATAACTCACCGGACGGTGTTACGTGTTGCTAGCTGTTAGCGACCAAGATGGCTTCTTTAGGTGCTGTTCTGCTCATTGTTTGATTCAATCACGTGACCCGGAAATGAAGCTCGTTGTCATATAGAGTTTTCTCTGTTGTTTTAAAGTTGGAAAACGCTTTAAAATTGGTTCTGACCTCATGATCCATCTCTTAAAAGTCTAATCGCTGAAGCGACCGCTGAATCGAAAGTAAATCCGCCTATAAAATGTTGATTTTGGACCGTGTTGGCCGATGCTAATTCTAAGCTAACGGCTAAAGACCGGATGTCACCAAAGCCACAGGAAGTCAATCACGACTCCTAGTGGACATCACTAACAGTGACTGGGTTAAAATAAAATAAGGTTATACTGCCACCTTCTGCCGGAAACTCGATATGACAGTTTCATTTCGTTTTTAGGATTTTTGGTGAAATTAAACATTTTTATTATTCTTTAAAAAGCATTGCTGCTGTCTTACATATAAAAAGTGATTAAAGTACTTATGCCCAGAGAGGCGTTTACTAGAAAATTTTTCATTTAATGATGAATCCTGAAGAAGGTGCTAAATGAATAATTCACAACTTTTTAGAGATACAGTCACAAAATAATCACAGAGCTGATCAGTTTACTCATTTGCTGAAAAGAAAATACACGTTTAATTGCTAATACACTAAATAAAAGTAAATATAACAGAAAAAGGAAACTTTTCTGATTTATTTTTACGACCTAAAACACGACATCTTCCTGTTTATATATATTTTTTAAATAAAAGATAATGGAAGAGACAGAGGGAAACGTTGACCCTTCAGACTCCCACCAGTCAGAAGAGGACAGTCAACAAGTTGACATAATTCAGAGAGCTTTATATATTTTAACAGTCCCAGTAATTGGTACGACATTAGAAGGGATGGATGAAACTCAAAAAGATGAAGAGCTGAGAAGTTTAGCAGAAGGAGCCACGGTAAAAGAGAATAAAAAGCAGAGCCTTGAACGGTTAGCAAAACTTTCTGTGCTGCTCAAAGACAGATTGGACCAAGAGGTTGAACGAAATGACGTGCTGACTAAAAAATATGCAGAGGAAATCGAGGTGGTTCAGGAAATTGACGGACGCTTCCTTCAATTTAAAAGTGAACACGAGGTCCTCACTCAGAAACATCTGGGACAGATGACTCAGTTACAGCAAGATGCACGTGCAGAAATTGATTAACTGAACAAGAAAGTACAGTCACTTTCAGCATCACTTACTGAAGCCAGGGATGCCAAAGAACAGGTTTCCATAACATGCTCTACATTAAGACGGGATTACAACGAGACAATGTCACAAGTGCTCCGCTGCAGAGCTGAGATAGACGTGCTTAAAACACAACTTTGCCATGCAGAAAAGAAAAATAGTGAGAGGCGTGGACAGAATGTGGGGACACACTGGGCTCCAGACCCAAATCTCCCTCCATCACAAGCACCTCCACCCTTACCTAAAGGAGCAGGGAAAGCCCTGTCCAGGTCTCCTCTACCAAGATGGCAAGAGAGACCGTCGAGAGCTCCTCTTTCAATGGACGAACTTCAAAAAATCTCAAAATATGTTCAACGCTTTATTCCTGGGCCTATGGGGTCCACTGGTACGAAGGCGTATCTAAATGATCTTGATTTCAGACTGAGTGGTTATCCTAATGCTACTGTTGAAGATAAAATCAGTCTGATAAGGCTCACTTCGGACAGAGAGGTGTTCACCTTTATCGAGCGTCAACCTGATGCCACGAGAAGGGATTACAACCTTCTGTGTGAAGCTTTGATCAGAGAATACAACCCCTGCACGGGACCTGGTGGGTTCCCAGCTGCAGACAAGGTCACGCAAGGGAAGCATGAACATCCAAAGGTTTATTACAAAAGAATCTTCCAGGCTTATTTTGGTTACAGGAATGAAACCGGCATGGAGGAGGAAAAGGGTTTTAAATTTGTTTTCAGCAAAAACCTCCACACTGACGTAAGAACGTCAGTACAAATGATGGCTAATTTCAAAGAAAAATCCATCAATGAGATTAAACAGTGTACTATGAATGTGTTTGAGGCCTGTTCTCATGTTAAGACGCCCATAGAGGTGTTTCCTGGTGTAAAGGTTAAGCCCCATTCGCTAGAACTGGAAGGACGGCGCGTGTCACCTCCCACTCCTAAAAAAGGCGAGAAAAAGCAGTCTTATCAAACTAACAAACCGCGTCATGAAGGTGCACGCTGGGACAAGAAAGATCTAAAGGGATTGAATTTAATCCCAGAGGATGAACGTGATTATCGTAAGTGGGGTGTGCGTAGGACGAAGAGATATGGGAACCAAGGTGACCCATATTATCAGGGGAAGTCCAAAAAGGAACCCCCAAATGACGTACCTAACCCTCCTCCACCTCGGACAAAATGACCCGAGGCGAAAAAATCACAAAGGTTCCAGAAACAAGGCCCTACACCTCTGAGCTCGGAAGAGACAGAGAAACTACGCAGGTTGTTAGAAACTTTGAAACTGTGAAAGCTTAAAAAATAGACTTTAAAGAGCGTAGAAGTCTAAAATTCAGCTGAAGACAGGGACACCTTTTAAAATCAAGCGCAGATTTATTTTCTTTGCTGCAAAGGAGAACCCGTTCTCACCAGGAGTCTTAATGCAGACTGGACCAAGAGAGAAGGAAGCTCTGAATGAAAAAAGAACGATGTACACTTTTATACTTTTGTACAGCACACAAACATTCTGGAGGTAATACATCATTATAAGAAAAGAAAAGAAAAGAACAGCCGTCTCTAGCCGTCAAGATGTTTATCAGAAAAAGTGTTTGTTAGGCAGTTTACAAAGGTCAACTTGTTAACGAGTCTGTTTCTTTGTGGCTTGGAACATTATGGAAACATCTGTGCTTTGTGACATTTAAATCAGACAGTTTCAACTAAATGTGGGCATTATAGATAAGCTTTTAACAACATGTTATTTCCTTTTTGGTTGAAAAACTTAGACATCGTTTTTTTTAAACAATGGACCACCTTTTGGCATCTGCTTACTAAGACTTTTCTCTCATGCGGCGTTTTCCTGTTTTCTGTTTTTCTGCAACCGTCTGTTGCAGGCTGAGGTGCTTAGGAATTGAAGCTGGCAAAAGTTCATCCAGAAGGCATCTTGAGGACATTTTGAGCTTATAATTTCAAACATTAAACATTTTATCATTAAACAAAAAATATGACTATTTTATTTTCTCTAACATTTCCCCCCTTTCGTTTCCCTAGAAACGACAAAAAATACATGTCAAAACAAATAGGAATATATAAATAGGGCAGTCTCTGACTGTATGTCTTCATCAAGTCTGGGCCTCCACGCAATACATGGATTTAGCAACAGAACCATCATTGGTGTCAGATAGAAAATGGCTAAGTGCTGTTTTTGCGGGTTACAGACCCAATTTGTAGCAAGCGTAAACAAAGGAAACAAAATTCTAACACTTAAAGATATAGAAAAAACATTCAAGCATAAAATGAACAATGAAAGAATGAATAAAAATATATATATATAAAAAAAAATGTGTGTGGGTGTGTCGTAGTCGGGACTAATTTATGTAGTCACGTTTGTCAAAAATTGAACTGGGCCGGCCTAAATTGACGACTAGGGCGGTTGCCTCTAGGAGTTCCCTAAGTGTGAAAAAGTCTAGAGTGTCATGTAAAGTCCGACCATCAAGAGAAGCATTGATTACTAATTCATGTGTTGGCAAGTCGAAATTGATACAGATTGAAGTGATAGTTGGGTAGCGTATGTTGGGTCTTTCTATGTATAAGTGTATCTTCATCTTTATACTAAAATGAATGTGTCCGGGGTGTCGAAGTCATCAGGAACAGGCTGGACTTGTGTGTACTCTGTGTTGCTTGTATGGTTAACAGTAACCATAGTCATAGTAGTGAAAGCATGAGACATCATATTTCTAAGGCATGGGACCAAACATGAGAAAAACAAGAAGAATAAAACTAAAATTATCAAAAAAGGGACACAAATTTTGAGCATCAATTGCCACCATGAGCCAGATGTAAGCCAGGTCCAAAGGTCAAGGGGTTGTGCTCCTAGGGTACCACTGTCTACATACTGTTTTAAGTCTGACAGATCGTGTAGGGCGTCATGGATCGCTCCTCCGTCACTAGTTTCATCAGGAATGAAAGTACAGCATGCTTGGCCAATTAAGTTACAAACCCCGCCCTGCGAAGCTGTCAAGAGATCTACAACGACTCTGTTCTGGAGGACCATGGTTCTTACGGCCTGAAGTTCTTTGGTGGTTCCATTTCCTAAAGCATAAGTATCATTAATTAGACGGAGAAGTGCATATCTGTTTATTTCTACATGGGCTCGTACTTCTCCTACCCTGACATGTGGAAATAGTCCCTGGAAAAATTTCTCACCTCCATTCCAGATTTGAAATTACCAAGGTACTCCTGTGTCAGTAGTCAGACCTCCCCATCTGGTAACTTGTGGCATGGCTGAACGACGGAGTCTATTTGATGTGGGTTTATGTTTTCTTAACACAAACATTGGGCTTGCTAGTTGGACCAAAGCACACAGCCCTCTCCAATTTGGGGGAAGAGCGGTGTAGGCCTTGTGGCCACAAAGGAAATACCAGTCTGATAGGACCCTAGATCCTTTATCGCCGGGCACGGAGACACTGCAGAGAGTCCTGTCTTGCTTTCCTTTCATGTATTTACGTATACTGAAAGTTCTTTGTATCAATAGATCTTTGCAATTGTTCACGTCATACCCTTCACAGGAGGTTCCCGGAGGGCGGTTTCCGTCTGTGAAGTCCACACCTTCTCTGCAAAATGTGCAGTATAGGAAGGTCGACCTGTTCCCTGCTCCGAGTGGGGGAAGATCACAAAAAGAATATACTGTTTTACACAAATTCCATGGAAGGTTACCCACTTTGTTGGTTCCGTTGTTGTATATGCAATTTTCTAAAACTTCTGGTTTTGTGTTTGCTAAATTGATAACTTCAGGTAGCATGATTGGCAGCTGTGCCATGGGTAGTACATCACTAGTGACTGAGCAGTTTCTATTAGGGGATTGTCCCATCATTAGTTTGGATTGTAGTTCAAATAAGCTTGGATTTCTTATTAGCATGGAAGAGAGGGGCAGTGAGTAGTTGCGTGCATTCCAATTTTGCAGGCCTGGGTGAGTGCTCAGACTGTATAGGCATAATTGTAAGTCAGAGGAAATTGGTTGAGTTCGCAACCCTGAGTTGTGGGTGGAGTGTAGCATATGGGACAGATGTAGCAGTTAGTAATGTTTCCTTCCTGAGCTGTTTTATTCATTAATTGCCACCACAAGTTGGTGCTGTACTCGTGGGGGTGATCATGGTCGGGTTTTAGCAGTAAGGAAAGGTCTCTACTTTTCCTAGACTGTGCAGAAGTGTTTAATCTGGTTTTGTTAGCAGGATGTAGGTACCAGATACATAGGAACAAGAGTATGGCTATAATTGTTACAAAGAAACAAAAAATGGATTGTCTAAGCCACATAGGTGTGGATGGTCTAGACATGTTATCGGTGTAGTGCAAGAACCTTGAGTCCTTTTAGGTCAGCTTTATCTTCTTTTCTTTCGTTGCCAGAGGTACTTTAACCTTTACGTAGGCTAAGTGTCTTTCTGGGCATGGAGCTCCCTCGTTGCCAGACTCACCGAGTGACAATCTGGATAAATTTTGGTTGTTTTTGTCTAGTTGGAGGGTCTAGGTACTCCGTCGCCACCACTGTGAGCCAGTGCTCGATCAGTGGGTGTGGTATCGTAGGTGCCTTGGTTGCACTTGCTGCCTCACTCTGTCAGGTCTTAGCTGTGAGTGACCGATATCCAGGTCTTTATTTGTTTTTTCTTTTTGTTTGCTTCTTTGTTGGTGTCTTGGAACACTTTTAGATTTCCCATGAAGGATCTTCTTCTGGTGGCTTAGTCCCTTTAAAGAGCTTGCAGTGGTTGGCGTGGACCCAGGTTGCTCTTTCAGCCACCTTCACGGCCGTGTGGGTGGTCAGCAACACCTGGAATGGTCCCGTCCACCTGGGAGAGTTCCAGCATATTCTCCTGAAACATTTAATCATAACAAAGTCTCCAGGAGAAATATCATGCAATGGTTTTTGCGCAGGCGCCGGGAGTCTTCCTTGGACCTGAGATCTGATAGCTGTTAAATGTTTGGTTAGTTCTATACAATAAGATATCATGTTGTTATCACAGTGTTTCAGGTCACTGGTTGGATCCTTGGTTAGACCAATGCCAAAGTTTGGAGGTGTAGCAAAAAGGATTTCAAAAGGGCTAAGATTAAACCTAGTACGTCTACGCATCCGCATATACATGACAGCAATAGGTAAACATGTCACCCAACTCTGTCCTGTGTCCTCACAAAGTTTAGCCAGTTTATTTTTTAGTGTGCCATTTTCACGTTCAACTGCGCCTCCTGCTTGTGGATAGTAAGCACAGTGTTTAGTCAGATCAAAATTCATTGTTGTTGATATTTCTTTCATGATCTCATTTGCAAAATGTGACCCATTGTCGCTAGAGATCCTTTGAGGAATTCCCCATCGTGGGATGATTTCCTGTAAGAGGATTTTAGCTACAGTGCAAGCTGTAGCATTTTTGGTTGGAAAAACTTCAACCCATTTTGAGAACATGTCTACCATAACTAGACAGTATTTTTTTGTTTGTGCAGGTGTCAGTTCAATAAAATCAATCATTAGGTGTTGGAAAAGTGCAGTGACAGTCCTGTGTGCGCCTGGAGCTTTTGTTTTAATAGGTTTAGATACGTTGTGAGTTGCACAGATCAGACATGATTGACAATGTTGTTCAGCAGTTTTCAAAAATTTTACAGTGAACCAGTGGGTGTCTATTTCTATTACCATCCCCCCTTTGGACACATGATCTTTTCCATGTGTCAACACAGCAAAGGAGTGAAAGAAATGACGAGGTAGACAGGGATTGTTGTTTGGACCCACCCATATTTCATCAATGACAGTGCTTCCAAGGCGTTTCCATTCAGATTTTTCCAGAGGTGTGGCTAATTTTTGCATGTCTTTGACCGTGAAAGGATCAGTTGTGGGTGTGTTGTCAATGTGTACTGACAGAAAAGAAGATGTACTGGAGTGAGTTGTAGCAGCTAATTTAGCTGCTGCGTCAGCAGAAGCGTTGCCAAGAGACACGGAGTCTGTGTTATGTGTGTGTGCGGCACATTTTATCACAGCGATGTGTGAAGGCAAAGTTATGGCCTCAAGTAAGTTAGACACAAGTTTGTGGTTCAGAATAGGCTGTCCATCTGAACGTAAGAAATGTCTGTGCTTCCAGAGGGCGCCAAAGTCATGAACAACGCCAAAAGCATACCTAGAGTCTGTGTAGATGTTAACAGCTTTATTCTCAGAGAGTTGACAAGCTCTAGTCAGGGCAATGAGTTCACATGTTTGAGCAGAGCATGGAGGTAGGGAGGAAGCTTCAATGGTGTGTGTAGAAGTGACAACAGCGTATCCACTGTTAATGGTTCCTGTGACAGAGTCACGTGATGAAGAACCGTCGACAAAAAGTTCCCAGTCAGGTTTTTCAAGAGGTTCTTGTTTCAGGTCAGGTCGAGGTGTGCACAAAACCTCAAGTTCAGCAAGACAATTATGTGGTGTGCCTTCGATAGGTGAAGGTAGAAGAGTGGCTGGATTCAGGACGTTGCAACGTTTCATGGTGATATTTGGCATATCAAGGAGGGTGGTGTGGTACCTTAACCAACGCGCTATAGACAAGTGAGCAGTTTTTTGCTCGTTTAGAATATGAGTGACAGCGTGTGGTACAAGCAAGGTCAAATCAGAGTACCCCACAATGTCTCTACTGGCCAATACAGATTTTTCTGCTGCAGCGACAGCGCGCAATCAAAGTGGAAGTCCTGCAGCAACTGGATCAAGTTTTGATGAGAAGTAGGCCACCGGTTTCATGCGGTCACCATGCTTTTGCAACAAAACTGAAGTCATGCATCCCCCCCCCCTTCATCCACCGCCTGCACAAATGGGCGGATTGGATCAGGAATTCCTAAGGTGGGGGCTTTCTGCAACTGTAATTTGAGAGTCTCAAATGCGGACAGTGCAGGTGGTGTCCAAGTCAATTTAGAGCTCATTTGAAGGCCTTTTTCATAACAAACAGCGCGGAGTGGTGTTTCAAGCTCTGCGTAGTTTGGAATAAAATGTCGACAATAACTGCATAACCCTAGGAACGACATGAGTTGCTTCTTTGTCCCAGGAAGAGGAAGAGCAACAATGGCTGCAACACGTGCAGGAGCCAGCTCTCTTCCTTCAGCAGAGATTTTGTGACCCAGAAATGTAACCAGTGGCAACACAAACTGTAGTTTAGATAATGAGGCCTTGTGGCCTTCTGCAGCGAGAAACTGTAGGAGGCGAATTGTGTGTGTTTTGCATGTTTGTGTATCAGGAGCAGCCAAAAGAAGATCATCAACATATTGAATCAATGCACAATCAGGTGGAAGATTGAACCCTGCCAGACTATCTCTCAGAGCCTGGTGAAAAATGGTCGGAGACTCACAATAGCCCTGGCAAAGGCGAGTGAAGGTGTAAGACTTCCCTAAAAACTCAAATGCAAACCAGTATTGGCTGTCTGGATGTACTTGTACGCTAAAAAAGGCGTTGGCAAGGTCAATAACTGTAAAAAAGTTTGAGCCTGGTGTATCTGTGACAGTATCACATATGGGTTGGGCACTATTGGGGCACGTGCTTGGACTGCGGCATTAACTGCCCTCAAGTCTTGCACAAAGCGCCATTCGTCAGGTGGGGAGGAACGAATCTTTTTCACAGGAAAAATGGGCGTCCTCACAGGTGAGGTGGGACAAGGGACAATTACTCCTGCATTCAACAAGGAGTGGAACACAGGTGTAATCCCTGCCACTGCTTCAGGTTTTAGGGGGTACTGTGGTATTTTGGGCCTATAAGATGATTTTGGTGTAATTTGGATGGGTTCCTGATCCTTTATTAAACCTACATCGTACTTTGTCTGTGCCCACAAGGTGGGTGGAACAGCAGAGAGGTCTGGATCATCAGTGTTAAGTGTGGTGAGTGCTAGTCATGCATAGGTGTCAATCACTTCCTTGTGTGGAGTGACAGGAAGTGCAGCTGGTGCTGTTTGTTTGCACATGTTCAGAGAAGGAGAGAAAAGGCAAGAAGTCTGTGGTTGCCAGTCAGATGCAAGATGAGCTTTAAGTGCTAGAGGACCAAGTGAGCGCCATCTGTCAGCTGGGGACTTTGCCAGAGAAACATGAGGGTATGAGTCCTGACTAGTGTAGTAGTAGGTTTGCAGTGTTGCATCATCAGTGAGGTGGATCAGTAGGAAACATTCTGTTTCCGTCCAGCAGATGTCAGTGCACTGCAGATCAGTAAGTGGCGTCTGCATGAAAGTGTCTCCTAATTGGTCAGCCGGGTCTGTGGTTACATGGGCAGTACAGTGTAGTTGTTGTTCATGCATGAAAGAGTATGAAGGAGGCATTCTATCCTTGGCCATCATGAGTAGGGCCACACGTTGGTTTTCATCTGTTAGAGACCATTCAAACACAAACAATAAATCGGGTGTCTGTGTTATGAAATTTACACTGTCCTGTGGGGATTTTGAAACCGTCAGTCCTTCTGGACTGCAGTCTATGACTAAGTTAAATTTTAGGATCAGGTCTCTGGCCAATAAGTTTATTGGACAATGTGGTGACAGTAGAAATTGATGAGAGTGGACACTAGAGTCAAAAGGATCAATGACTTTCAGAGGAGCGGTCACTTTTTCAGGGACTGGTAAACTAGAAGCTCCAGTTGAATGGATGACTTTTCCACTCAATGGGGCCTGAGATAGACACTTTGTCATAATTAAAGACTGTGTGGCTCCAGAATCCACGAGAAAACTCAGTGGAGTTTGTTCTACACGCACTGTGATCATAGGTAACTTCAGACATGCTGACATGGTGTATTTGAGGTACGTGGAGATGCAAGTGTCATCAGTTAGAGATGTGACAGTTGGTGTTTGTGTGCGTGTACTTGCTATTTGGAGAGCCAGACCGTCGTCACCGCTTGCCCCTAGTCAGGTTGAGTGCCCCCTGTGGAACCCTCTGCCTCTGGTGGGGCCTTGACCTCTTGGTTGTTGCCAGTTCTGGTGTGACTGTGATGGCTGTGTTTGGTTGGAGCCATGGTTTGTGGATGGAGAGGGTCCCCTGTATGGACCTTGTCCCTCTCTTGGTGGACCCTGAAAACCCTTGTACTGACCTTGGAAGCCTCTTTCACATCCTCTGTGGGGCGTCTTTCTCTGAGGACAGTTCCTCATCCAGTGGTCGGTGCTTCCACAAACGAAGCATGATGGAGGACCATCTGGAGTCTGCTGCATTGAGCCAGGCCAGTAAGGTTGTCTGGGAAGGTAAAAGTCAGATGGTGTGTTCAGGGTCACCTGTTGGGCTGCTTGCAGGAGGGTCAGCTGTGCCTGCTCTGCATGGTTGGCCTTTTTCTTCTGGGCGTTGGCTTCTTCTTGGTTGTGCTGTTCCCATGCGTGTGTAGCATGACGCATCAGCTCATCTAGGCGGGTACCTGTCTTCCAACCGATGTATGTTGTCTGGACAGATCGCCTGATTGGCTGTAGGAACCCATTCATCATGTTCTGGCACAGGATGGTTTCAAATGCTGAGACTTGTTGGGCTGTGCGCCAGTTGTCATTAGGAGGGGTGATGCCTGAGTGGGTGCGAAACACAGGAAGGAGGCGGTCGAGATAATCAAGAGGTGACTCACCAACTTTCTGGACCGTGTCAGCAATCTTGGCGTATGTTGGAGTCTGCAGGAACACTTCTTTGACTCTGTCCACGATGGTGTTCACAGCGTTTCTGTAGGCGTTGTTGGCTGCATCGTTGTACTGGATGTGGATCAGGCGATGATCATGAGCAAACAGTTCTGGCCCTAATTTGGATAGAAAGCTTACCCCATACACTTTTGTTAAAGTCAGCTTCAGTTCAGTGATGGAGGGTCTCAGGACCTGTACCAGGTTGAAGATGGCGTCTCCCACTGCATCGCCTCCTTGTGCCACATCTGGAAGATGTTGTTCAGCGAGAGCTGCCAGGTCGTTCACCGGCCATGATCTGAAAACAAGCTGAGGACCTGCAGGACCACCCACCTCTATCATCGGGAAGTTGCCTTGGCTGAGGTTGGAAACCATCGAGGTGCTGGTTTGGCTGGAGTTGGAAACCTCATTGCTTTTTATTGTTGTCTTGGGTCGTTTTTGTTGTAACTGTAGGTCGTGCATTTCTTTTTCTAATTGTTCTTGTTCCCTTGATAGTTCTTTTTTTCGTGCCCTTTGTTTTGCTGTGAGCACAGTGCTACTGATTTTTAAAGCAGGAGAGAGTGTTGATGGTGATGACGCTGCGCTGGATGCTGTGTCACCGATTGTGTCATCAAAGTCATCTGCTCCAGTGCCTCCTGTTGCCTCACTAATTTCCCCTCCTCCTGCAGCACCTCCCACATCTCCTCCTCCTGCATGTAGGGGGAGCTGTGCTAGGGGTGGGTTCAGGAGGGGCCCAGGATAATCATTATCCGACATGATGGCCCACACTGGTTTCAGGCTGGAAAGCGTCTTTCTTTGTATAGGGGTGTATGGAGGAGGATTAGTGACTTCTGTGAGGGAGGGGTACAGCTGAGCTGAGGGAGCGGTTGGATGAGCCGGTCTAGCGTCTCTGGTGTGTGTGTCAGGAGGAGACAGAGAGAGAGAAGGATTTTTCTTTTTTAGTGACTTTTCCTTTTATATTATTTGTACAGATATTTTGTTTTTTGTGAAGTTGTTGAAGTCTATTTACCTGTTGTGACATCTGCATGATTCTGGAATTGGTTTTACCTGCCTGGTTCCTGGACTCATTCTTCCACATTCTAAAAACTTGTTCATAATTATGCATAGCTTCAAGCTGTGACTTTGGTATTTTATTCTGGCTCATCATCTTCTGCTTTTGATTTTGCAGCTGTAATTCTAATCTGGCTATGTGTTCAGGTTCAAAAGATCCGTGTTGTGGAAAACTTAATTTTCTATGCCACTGAGGAACAAGCAAAACACAGGAATCTCCATGTAATCGTTTCATGTGATCAATAACAGGTCCATAAGGAATATATTCTTCTATTTTAGTGTTAGTTGAACCCATCTTAACCAATATGTATATATATATGAGAAGTAATAAATGGAAAAATAGGAAAAAAAAACGCAATAGGTGGAAAATAAATGGAAAAATAATAAATGAAAAAATTAAATGAAAAAATAATAAATGAATGAGTGAAAATTAAATAAACAATAAATGAAAGCTGCAAATGAGTGGAAAATAAATGAAAGAAAATAATAAATGAATAAAAGCTACACAAGAATAAGTGGAAAATAAATGAAAAATAATGAATGAATGAGTGGAAATTAAATGAGAAAAAAAATAATAATAAATGAAAGCTGCAAATGAGTGGAAGGAAAATAATAAATGAATAAAAGCTACACAGTAATAAGTGGAAAATAAATGAAAAATAATGAATGAATGAGTGGAAATTAAATGAGAAAGAAAAAAAATAATAATAATAAATGAAAGCTGCAAATGAGTGGAAAATAAAGGTGAAGAAAAGAGAGGAGAAATAAATAAATAAATAAATAAATAAATAAAAATAATAATAATAAACTAATAAATGAAAGCTACAACAAAAAAAACCCTGTGTGTTCTGAGCGCTCCTTACTTCATCACAATATTAGAAAACAATTCTCCTTCTTTCTCCGCACAACACGCGGTAAACCTTTCAAAACCTTCTTTTTTAAACAACACAAGAAATGTCCTCAGACACCGCTGAGACATAATTCATGAATTAAACTGTACCAGAACGCCACTGATTCAGCTTTGTCAGATCGCCGCTGACAACGGTTTGAACGGACGCCGCCATATTTTCAAACCGAAAGTAAAAATTTGTACCGGATGCCGCCGTATTTTCAATTCTCTTATGGAGAATCTACCCTAAATCGGTTTTCTTAAGGAAAACTTACCCTAAATCGGTTTTCTTAAGGAAAACTTACCCTAAATCGGTTTTCTTAAGGAAAACTTACCGTATTTATGAATAATTAAATTATTTTTACCTTAAACGTGGGTGTGTCTGTCTTCCTCCGGTTCGGGTCCTGCCGGGTCGATCCGCCCCAGGCGAAACCAGACGCTCCGTCTCTCTAAATCCGGTTTGGAGGTTCTGGAGGTGGTGATCAGCCCTCGTCCTGGTCTCGCCGCGGCGGACGGAAGCTTAGAGGACCCTGCTCGCAGCGCCAAATTGTGAAAGCTTAAAAAATAGACTTTAAAGAGCGTAGAAGTCTAAAATTCAGCTGAAGACAGGGACACCTTTTAAAATCAAGCGCAGATTTATTTTCTTTGCTGCAAAGGAGAACCCGTTCTCACCAGGAGTCTTAATGCAGACTGGACCAAGAGAGAAGGAAGCTCTGAATGAAAAAAGAATGATGTACACTTTTATACTTTTGTACAGCACACGAACATTCTGGAGGTAATACATCATTATAAGAAAAGAAAAGAACAGCCGTCTCTAGCCGTCAAGATGTTTATCAGAAAAAGTGTTTGTTAGGCAGTTTACAAAGGTCAACTTGTTAACGAGTCTGTTTCTTAGTGGCTTGGAACATTATGGAAACATCTGTGCTTTGTGATATTTAAATCAGACAGTTTCAACTAAATGTGGGCATTATAGATAAGCTTTTAACAACATGTTATTTCCTTTTTGGTTGGAAAAACTTAGACAACATTTTTTTTAAACAATGGACCACCTTTTGGCATCTGCTTACTAAGACTTTTCTCTCATGCGGCGTTTTCCTGTTTTCTGTTTTTCTGCAACTGTCTGCTGCAGGCTGAGGTGCTTAGGAATTGAAGCTGGCAAAAGTTCATCCAGAAGGCATCTTGAGGACATTTTGAGCTTATAATTTCAAACATTAAACATTTTATCATTAAACAAAAAGTATGATTATTTTATTTTCTCTAACAAAACACACTGACACGGGAAACCAACCTGGAGCACTATGTAGTGATGTAATCGCTATTAAATCTGAGGGCGCGAATGACAACGTCACAGATGTCGGTGGAACACACCAAGACATTGTTGTTGTGGCCTCCAACAACCCCTCATCGGAAGAAGGGGGGGTAAACTCACACACAAACGATGACGAGTCATCGCAAGCTGAACACTCAGAAACAGCTACTGCTGTGCTGACGGTTCAGACAAACCAAGATTACACAGACAAGGCTGAGCGTGTGAAGAAACGTCAGAAAAAACCTAAGAGGTTTCTGTGTAACTTTATCAGGAGGGGGGTCGCCAAGAAGGCGTACCTGTCAGTAACACTCGAAGGAGTCCTCACACATGAAGCACTACTGGACGGTGGGGCGGACATAACAATTATGTCAGCTAAACTGTTCGAGGAGCTGAGGACAGCCGCTGACAGTGTTAACAGGGTAATACCTATCACAGAATGTGCTGTAGGAATGTAGGGTCTCTCAGAGAAGAGGACAACCCTGACAGCTATAGCAATGGTTCACATGCAGATTGGCAGAATGACACTATACCACCCGGTACACGTGTCTAGTGTTGACTCATTCCCATTTTTGGTTGGCCAGGATTTTATAAATCGCTTCGACGCGATTATAGATTATGGTGATCAGACGATGTGGGCCAAGGTGAGCAAACCACTGCCAATAGAAATGCCTCCTGAGTGTAACACAGACTGCCTAACAGCAGGTACCGCGGAAGGCGCAAAGGACTCCTCAGCCGAGGACACGAGCCCAGTGAGTATTCCTCTGAAATCATGTGAAACCAAAGAGACCCACCCGGTGGTCCAAACTCTGACCCAACAAGAAAGCCTCCTCTGTGAGCTGGAGCAGTCAGAGACCACCAAACACTACCTACCACAGAAGTGGGCTTCTCAACTCACTGCATAAGTGCAGGTCTGTACCAAATACACGACAAAGACAAGCGTGTTGTGGCCTACGCCAGCAAAACAATGGCAGGCCCTGAACTAAGGTATTCAGACTGTGAGAAGGCTCTACTGACCACTGTGTGGGCAGTGAAACATTTCTCCTGCTATATTGGTGGACAGAGGATTATTGTTGAAACACAACACCAGCCTGTAACGTTTCTAAACAGCCAATGCATCAGAGATGGTGTGGTGACAAACTCACGTGTAGCCACATGGCTTATGGCACTTCAGAGTTTTAACCTAGACATCCGCTACGGTCAAAATAAGAAGTCACACTTGGGCACTGATTTGGCAATCTGCCAAGAATGTACACAGGATGTACCAGCCACCCACCAGCCAGTTGTGAATAAACCCTCAGTAGCTGAGGACCCAAATCACCACTTCTTTGATAGCAATATCTGTAAAGATATGGCGACATTGTACGTGGATGGATGCTCATTTCAGCACGAGAAAATCTGCAAAGCAGGTGTTGGAGGAGTCCTCCTCCAAGACCAAGAACAGGTCACATTTGACTATAAATTAGGCTCTCAGTCTTCTCAGAACGCTGAGATAGCAGGAATCCTAATAGGCCTACGGATGGCAGTGGAACGCTCCATCCAGACGCTAGTCATCTGCACTGACTCTAACTATGCTCGACTTAGTTTCTTGTGTCATCTCGCTCTGTGGAAACAGAACGGTTTTCTCACAAGCAACAAAAAGGTGGTCAAACACAAAGAGCTTTTCATGACATGTGATCACTTAGTGATATCACATGATCTACAGATCTTCTGGAAGAAAGTTCCAGGACATTCCAGAGTCCCAGGCGATGACAAGCACTACAATGACCTTGCAGACTCCCTAGCCAAGGGAGGAGCCGTTGACGGGCCCACGTGGTCCTTTGACCCCTCCTGGCTACTCAACACTCAGTCGACACAACCTACAGCTGAGGTAATGGCAGTCACACGTGCACAAGCTGCAGCTAAACCTGCTGATAACACAGTTTCTGTACGCCCAATACTGACTGACCCAGACATCATCCAACTTCAGAAGTTGGATCCTGCAATTAACTCGATGATACTGTATCTGACTGACCCAGACAAATACACTCCATCGAAAGGCAAACTGGATTCCAATCCAGACCTTAAAGTCCTCTTTCAGCTGCGAAAACAGTTAAAACTACTTAAGGGCATCCTAACTTTTGCTCATGGACGGACGTCCTCACCTGTGTTCGTGGTCCCCCATGACCACAGGGGGGTGATATTAGTTCATGCACATGACCTTCCGTCCGCAGGACACAAAGGGTGACAATGCCACGCTGAAAGCATTAAAACAGATTGCTTATTGGCCTGGAATGAA
>NC_056508.1:7711047-7712494 GCF_014905685.2 Nematolebias whitei
AAAAAAAAACGAAGTCCAGATGACATGATTCAACCTTTTTTGTTGTTAATGTGTTGTCTGATCAAGGTTTGGAGGTCGAAGCAGACGAAGACCTTCCGAGTGTATAAGCGGCAGTCTGTGATGAGCAGTCCCAGCTGGTCCCTCAGAGCGATGCCTGAGGTGGGCCCAAGGGTTACTATCTCGGCTTGTCCTTCTTGGATGGCACCCAAGAGGGTGAAGATTACACGGAGTGGTCCCATCATTGTCTTACGGAAACACAAAAAGATAGGTCTTAGTTTCTTAACTGTCAGGGGTAGGTCCTGTGGGTTTAAACTGTGGTTAAGTTTATTATCCATTAATTATCTTCTGCTTGGATGACCCTTATTCCCACGAGGTCAGAGTTTGTGAGATCATTGTCTCCTGTTGAGTTATTGCACACCTTGTGTGGTTTAACCTGATTTCGATGTACCCATTTAACAATTGGCTCTTTTTGGCCTTTACTGATTTTTATCTGATAGACAACTGGAGACAGTTTGTCTGTTATCAGATGGGGTCCAGTCCATCTGGGCATCAGTTTACGGGCGAGAGTTCCGGTCCCGGACTCTCTTCTCCCAGTTGTGGGGGCAAATGTGTAGTACCAGACCCTGTCTCCCACTTGGAGTTCCTCGTGAGAGGCCTTTTGGTCGTAGTACGCTTTGTGTCCTTCAGCTGATTTTTCCAGGTTTTTCTGGGCGAAAGCAAAAGTGTTTTTAAGGTGTTTTTCCAAGTCTTTCATGTATTGTTGTGTAGTGTAGGCTGTTGTCATGGCAGCATCGCCTGGTTGGTACAACAGGTGTAGAGGGAGAGTCATTTGTCGACCCGTCATCATCTCGAAAGGAGAGATGCCAGTCGATGTGTGTGGAGTGGCCCTTATGGCCATGAGGACCAGAGGGAGTTTCACGTCCCAGTCCTTGTGGTTTGCGGCTACGTATTTTTTCAAAATACTCACCACAGTCCTGTTTGTTCTCTCAACCTGGCCTGAAGCCTGTGGATGGTAGCCAATATGGAAGTTGGCTTTGACGCCTAGCGTCTTCCACAGTTCTTTCATTACTTCACCTGTGAAGTGTGTACCTTGGTCTGAGTTCACCCTGAGGGGAAGTCCAAACCTTGAGAATACATGATTCCACGACAACATAGCAGTAGTTTGTGCTGTGTCATTAGGGGCTGGTAGACATTCTACCCATTTGGTAAACGCGCAGGTTACTGTGAGAAAATATTTATTTCCTCTAGAGCTCTTAGTGAGTGGTCCAACCCAGTCAATCTAGAGGTCCGACCATGGAAATGCAATGCCTCTACTATGCAGTGGTGCCCTGTGGAGTGGTCTGGATGGCTGAAACTGGCCACAGACCAGGCACCCTTTTATGTAGTCTTTGACATCCTTCTTCATTCCAGGCCAATAAGCAATCTGTTTTAATGCTTTCAGCGTGGC
>NC_056508.1:7712594-7716697 GCF_014905685.2 Nematolebias whitei
CATATCGGTGCAGGTCTGTCCCTACCACCCGTGATGGGGGTGGGGGTGGCTGCATGGTGTCAGGAAGAAGAGGTACATATCGGTGCAGGTCTATCTGGGGTGGTTGTGGCTGACCCGGGCCCTGATACTGTTCGTCTCTGAGTCTCAGACCAGCTCGCCCCATTTCAGAAATCTGGTTTGTAGCTGTAGCTAGTTTCTCCTCACAAGCTGTCAGGCGCTCCTGTGTTGTCTGACATTCACTTTGTGAATTCAGCCATTGTCGGAGTATCATCGCCTTTTCTGCCTTGCAACCGTCCAGCTCCTTTAATGCGACCTGCAATCGTCCTTGTAGCACATCGTTATCTGAACACGCGGCTCGGTACGCTTGTTCTTTATCCCTAATTCTCTCCTCATATGATTGAGCCTGTTCTGACAGCTCTTTCTTTGAGAGGTCCCTATCAATCTGAAATTGTTGTTTCTGCAATTCAGATTCATTCATCAATACGTCACATTTTTCCTTTTTAGCTTCATATCCTCTGGATAGCATGACATTTTGAGCAGCCTGATGGTCCAATTCCGCTTTGAGGAGCAGAGAAATTTTTGCTAACCGTTCACGGCTCGATTTTGTATCCTCTGACATTTTAGCTCCTTCTGCCAAACTTGTCTGTTCTGCAAATCTTTGATTATCATCAAGGTCTTGTAATTGCTCTAATTGTTTACCAATAACTGAATTTGTTAAAATATGTAAAGCCGCTTGGACGACATCTCTGGATTGCAAGGGGTCAGAGTTTCCTTCTTCTTCCGCCATTATCTGCTATTTATAGAAATTAAATAGGAGAATGGTTGATTAGGTGGTAAAATAAAATCAGAAAAGTCTCTCTATCCTGAAATATTTACTCTTATTTAGTGATTTATCAATTAAACGTGCGTTATCTTTTAGCAGATGAGTAAACTTTTTCAACTCTGTGAATATTTGTAACTGTTTCTTCTTATTTTTAAAAGTTTCTAACTGTTATTGTGTACCTTTATAAGGGATTACCAGTGAATAAAGTTTTGGTAAATGCTCTTTGCATAAATACCTTTATAACTTTAAAAAATGCAAGATAACAGTGATTATTCAGCTTTGAGGAACGTTTATTAACTCGAAAATGCCTTTAAAAAGAAAATACATTTAATTTCACTAAAATAACCTAAAAGCGAAGTGAAAACCTGTGATCTCACGTCTTCTCCAGAAGATGGCAGTACAACCTTATTAATTTTAACTCAGACACTGTTAGTGTTATCCAGTAGGGGAGCTATAACTTCCTGTGGCGTCCGGTCGTTAGCTGTTAGCTTAAAATTAGCATCGGCTAGACTCGGTTAAAACCAACATTTCTGAATGGATTTTTTACACAAACGTGGCAAAATTTTAGCAATTAGACTTTGAAGACTGACACAACGCATCAGAATACAGCTTTTAAAGCGTTTTTGAACTTTAAAAAGCAGATTTTATTTCCCTATGAAAACGAGTTTCATTTCTGGGTCACGTGACTGAAATCACCAATGGCAGAGCGGCACGGGGGTGAGAGGAAATGACGTAGGCCCGTCATTCAACTTCTCAGCGAATCAGAACGCTCCACAACAGCAAATTCAACCAATCACGAAGCGTTTCAACAACTAGCATGTTAGATTAGCCTGAAATAAGTTCGTCAACTTTTCGTCTTTTAAACTGTCAAAATGCACTTTTTCTGTTAAAAACTGTAACGAATCAATTCTGAGTTGCACGGAGTCTGCTACTCCGGTCTCAAAAACGTCTTTCTAGCTATTTAAACAACTCGTCCGAACCTTTTCAGAACCGAGCCGGTCCAGAACCGCATCTGGACCGTCTTTAAACAGAATGAAGCGTTTTCACCCAAACCCAGCTTTTAGTTACCATAACAGGCGTACAATTTCAGCTTTCACAAGACATATGACACTATTTCAGCTTTCAAAACATCGCCAGCGTAACACAGCGTAAACAAGCGGCGCAGCTTCAGAGGCATTTCAGCACAGCTGACAAACTGTTATTTTCCATGCCAACATGTAAAATCAATCTTTACACGAATACACAGTCATTTATGAGCACGTTCCGGGCCACCAAATGTAGTATGACATATGCAGGATATATTCATACATTTTCACGAGTTCTTCATTTTTCTGACTGTGTAAATGTCGTGCATTGAGTTTAACAGAAATGCGAACGAGAGACGTTATTTATCTTTGACCCATCAAATGAATGCGGTCATTTATTTGCAGAATCAAAGTTTAACATCACACATTTACATTAATTTGGCAAAATATGAAAACAACAACATGGCTAGTTTCACAGAAAGTGGGCACAATACGGCGATTGTCCTCACTTCTCAGCAGAACAGCAGACATCAATCACACGGCGGTGATTGAGAACTTTGCTTCAGATATTTCTAAAATATCTGTAATGATTTTAGGAGAAAGGAGAGTTTAAGATGGAAAATGGAGATTTATCTTACAGAGAGATGTGTGAGGGAATTTATCTGTAGGACCAGAACAACACGCTCTTTGGGGAATCAGCTTGGCCACGGTACGCTTGGTCGAAATAGAACCTTTTACCTTGCAGATGATAATCAGCGTTGGTGTGGAGTTCCCTTCTGACTCTTTCAGCGTCTCCGTGAGGACTGCCAAATCCTTAGGAGTCGTGTGAGGTTATCCAAACAGAAGTTATAATTCCCAAAATCGTCTCTGCATCCTGGATTGTCAGAATTCTGAACTCCTTCAGAACTCTACTCCTTTAAGCTCTTTTCATCTCGTCGCGTCTCTCATTGACAGAGACTCGACACAGACATCAGACCCCTTGTTGACACTTCTCCATGAGCTGCATCCGACAGAACTCTGCAAAAACTCTACTAGAACCGGGAAGTTGCCACATTTAAATGGGTTGACTTCCGGGTCATTTTAGAGCTTTTTGATTGGTGGATGGACCAGATCAGAGGTGTGGTTTGTGATGTAAGGTGTTATCCAAGTCAGGGGCAGAGATTAAGTTTGTTTAAAACAGACAGAAAGATTATTGGAGAAAACCAGACTTCGTGGAGTCTCTACTCCTATTATCTGTTGTAAAGATTAAACATGACATTTCTTTTTCAGTAAACTTTTAGTTGACCAAAACCTGAACTTTAACATACTTACAAATTTGCTCATTGAAGACAGAAAAATCAAGAAATGCATATTACCCTGATTTCTTCTTTGAATGAGGAATAAAAATCATTACTTACTGTTTATGTAAAATAAAAATGAGTAGTTCTCTTCAACCTGTAAACATTGAGTGAACTAACACAATTTGATTATCAAACATTTGTAAAATAGTAATGATCATAGAGAATTGTCTTTTTCTACTTGATTAATTCAAGGAAGAAAGTCTCCAGATGGGTCAAACTGTATTCCTGGATGCAGATCAATGAAATAACAGTTTCTGTCCATCTGGTCAGATTTGATATCAGATCAAGTTCACTACACAGGAAAGGGCAAAAGAAGGCAGTAGAAATACTAGATGTGCACAGAGTGTCAGAAAGGTTGGCCAGAGATCTAAGTTGGGGTCCGGTGCAGGCAAACGATGGGCGCCGCACCTACATCCCCAAAGCTGGCCAAAATCATTACGACATTCCATCAGTGTGGGCAGACAGGTTGGAGGAGACAGTGGAATTGACTGTTAAAGCTACCTTGGGAGAGTTGGCCAACATTTTAATGATGCCCTCATACCCTACTTTAGCAGCCCACCAACACTTCACCAGTAAATTTAGAACAGCTTACTTGGGAATACCACACGATGTAATGTTGAGAAGAATGAAAAAGACGGCCTACAGATACGCTCAGGAAACAGAAAAGAAATTGCGGGATGAAATATCAGCTGATGAAGAGGAGGAACTATGTCATGCTGAAACAAAGCCATCGTACTATGCACCTCAATCAACCCCAGAACCGAGGCAAGTGGAGCAAGGCTGAACCCTCAGCTCAGACGCTGACAGTTATCGTGAGTACAAAAAGCTGAAAACCTTAGTGAGAGAAAAAAGACCCGCAGAGATACTAAGGAATACATCAAAGATGTGTTTCCCATGGTCGTTAGCTCTACTGAG
>NC_056508.1:7716707-7717833 GCF_014905685.2 Nematolebias whitei
ATTTATTTTTCAAACAAGAAATACAGATTAAACTGTACAAATGAACCTTGTACCAAACCTATTTGTATGTACTTTGAACAACAAGAGTTTAACATGCACATCACCTGACAAGTCAAGTTTATTTGTATAGCACATTTAAAACAGAAGCTATTACCAAAGGGCCTAACAAAAAGAACACACATAAAATATAAAGTAACAAGATATAATTAAAGCTGCAAGCAGCATTGAAGGCCCTCGCAGCAAAGCGCCTCTGCAGCCTTACGGTGACCGCGGGAGCTCCAGCAACTCTGCCCGGTCGCCATCGCTCATGCTCATGCTCCTGTCCCACGCCCGTTCACCGGAGTGCGCATTCGCCGAAATGTTGACAACAGCTGGGACCATGGATATAACTGTTGTAATAATGTAGGGGGTGCACTAGAGTCAAAAGTAAAATACGAATACCATGTGTGTATAAATGCTCACTAATGACACACCAGAAATCTGGTCCAGATCTGATGATATATCACTGAGATATAACAGTTTGAACAATGTAGGGGGTGCACTTGAGTCAAATATTAAAACAACAATACCAATATGTGTAGAAGTGCCCACTAATGAAACAACAAAAATCTGGTGCATATCGGATGATATATCACAGAGATATAACAGTTTGAACAATCTAGGGGGCGCAATAGAGTCAAAAGTTAAAAAACAATACCAACGTGTCTAGAAATGTTCACTAGTGATGCACCAAAAATCTGGTGCAGATCGGATGATATATCACTGAGATATAACATTTTGAATTATGTAGAGGGCGCACTTGAGTCAAATATTAAACAACAATACCAATGTGTCTAGACTTGCTCACACATTATGCCACATAAAACTGGTGCAGATCGGATGATACATCATAGAGATATAACTGATTAAATAATCTAGGGGGCGCACTTGAGTAAAAAGTTAAAAAACAATACTAATGTGTCCATAAGTGCTTACTAATGATGCACCAAAAATCTGGTGCAGATCGGATGATATATCCATCCATCCATCCATTTTCTTCCGCTTATCCGGGGTCGGGTCGCGGGGGTAGCAGCCTAAGTAGGGAGGCCCAGACTTCCCTCTCCCCAGCCACTTGGGCCAGCTCTTC
>NC_056508.1:7717933-7724760 GCF_014905685.2 Nematolebias whitei
AGGAATACATCAAAGATGTGTTTCCCATGGTCGTTAGCTCTACTGAGTGTGACGCCGCAATAAAGCTGTGGCTGGGCAATGTCACTACAAACCCAGTAAGTAAAGGGGAGTTGGCTCAAAGCCACTATGGAAAGCTGGTCCTGGAGGACATGGATGATGAGGACTCCCAGATTCAACGAGCGAAAGTACGCATGGATCAAGGGCAACACCTTACATCAGTCTGGTACCAGCTCAAACAAACAATTCCCCCTAAAAGATATGTTAAAGCCTTGAGAATTGTAATCAAAGGGAGAAGGGGAGCAATCACTTTTGTTAAGATGCCCCAACATGAGACCACTGTCCCCCAAATAGATCAGGCAGTGAAGTCTTACGATTTAGAACAGCAGTTCTGGGAATAGCGAAAGAAAAAATGAAATGAAACAGAGCCCAAAACAACCGAAGGCAGCAGAAAAGGCCCCTCAGCAGCCACAATACAGAGAGCGACCCCCGAGGCCGCCAGAATCACAGTACAGAAACCAGCAACCAAAGAAATTTCAAGCCCCAGCTACAAACTCAGCACCCCAGAAGTGGGGCAAATACATACCCCGAGATGAGTACGCAAAGCTCACCCCTGAAGAAAAGAAGGCCCTCCATGAATCCCAGGTGAAAGGGAGTGGAGGGCCAGCTAAATAATGGCCGAGAGGTTGCGGGTCACCCTGGAGAATGCTTATTGGGATGGGGATGAAATCTACACTAAACTAAGTGGATAACCTTACCTGATAGACTCTGGGGCAGAGGTGTCTATGACCTGCAGAAACCTAAAAACAATAGGACACCTCACGGTTCAATTGGCTAACGGAACCGTAGAAAAAATGCCTTTTGGATTGTGGCAAGGAATTGTATGGGTGAAAGGGCCCTACAACCTCATAACAATAACAGACTTAAAGGAATTAGGAAAGCCAAGAAAGGATTGAAGAACCCTGAATAGACGACTGGATAAGCTCAAATCCAGGTTAGTAAAAATAGGGCCAACTCATGAAAAGAATGAAATTGGAAAATGGTATAAACCTGTCAATATCCCTGAAATAACAGAACAAAAATTAAATGAGAGCGACTTCTCCCCAGCTTGGAAAGAGAAGTTAAAACGGATCATCGAGTCGGCCTCAGTAGCAAGATTTTTTTTTTTAGCTCAGTTTAAGTGTAGAAACATTGTGAAGTGTTTCAATGAACTTATCATCATCGCTCAATTTTTTTTTTAAAGAAAGAGAAGAAAGAAGAATATATAAATAATAAAAGAGAAATAGATTTAAGTAGCAAGATTTAAAAATGATTGCGGAGATCTGGGCCAAAAAGTTGTACTTATAATCAAAGGAGGAGTGCATCCACCTGTGCGACAGTATCCCCTAAACCCAGGGGCAGTTGAAGAAATGAATAAGATTGTAATAGAATTAAGTGCTTTAGGGATTATTAGAGAAGAATCTAATCCTATTACTAACTGCCCCATCCAAGCAGTAAAGAAACCTGAGTCTGCCGGAGGAGGATGGCGACCAGTAATTAATTTTAAGGCACTTAACAGACGAACAGTAGCCAACCGATCTAGCCTAATCAATCCACAAGGTACTTTGAAAACCCTACAAGTGAAAAAGTACAAATCCTGCATCGACTTGGAAAACGGATTCTTCTCGCTCAGACTGACTAAACAAGGGAAAAGAGCTTTTACCCATCAAGGGAGAAGCTACGTCTGGCAGCGATTACCACAGGGACACAAAAACTCTCCAAATGTGTTCCAGTCAGCCGTAATGGATGTGCTTAAAGACTTAGGTGCCACAGTTTACATCGGTGATGTGTTCATCGCAGATGACACAGAAGAAGAACATCTAGAAAGATTAGCAAAGGTGGTGCAGCGAGTCACAGAAGCAGGGCTGAAGCTGATTCTGAAGAAATGTCAGTTTGGGCAGTTTCGGGTAAACTATCTAGGGTTTCAAGTAACAGCCGATCTGGGACTCTCAGAAGGCTACAGAGAGAAACTCGAGCAGATCCAGCCCCCCGAATCCGAAAACAAGCTGCAAAAGATCTTAGGCCTGTGCAACTATGTGAGAGATCATGTCCCTAACTATCAAAAATATGCCAAACCCTTGTATCCTTGCCTGAAGAAAAGAGAAGGAGAAAACAAACAGAAAAACAAAAAAGCTTGGATTTGGATTGCAGAAAACTAAAAATGACCTAGAAGAACTCAGTATGAAAATACAGGAAGCGGTACGATTAGAACCAAGAAGCTTGATGACAAAACTCGTAGCTGAAGTTAGCTGTGAGGGAGAAAATGCCACGATAACAGTCAAAAATGAAAATGGAGGTTTAGTTACTCTCTGGAGGTACACTTTAACCTCAGTGGAGAAAATGTTTATTCGGGAAGAAAAGGAGTTAGCAGTGCTTGCTAGATACTGGGGAACACTAAAAGATCTGGCTCAGGGACAGCCTATTAAAGTAATAACACAGAGCCAAGTGCACAAATATCTCAGAAAGGGGACAATTGAGAGTACCAAAGCTACCAACACAAGGTGGGGTAGATGGGAAGACATTTTGTTAGACCCCGATCTAGAGATAGGACCGGCACAGCCGGCGAGCAGAAAAATGACAAAAGAGACACCTGATAAACAAAAAATGCATGACTGGACTCTCTACATGGATGGATCCAAGAAGGGATCTGATCAGGTGGCACATTGCGGAATTATCCTCAAATATCAGGGTAACGAGTGCTGCCGTAGGAGGGGGAGAGTGCTAGGAAGTGCGCAAACAGGAGAAGTTATGGCAGTACTCGAAGGACTGCTGGAATTGACAAACAAAAAAGTGAAAATAGCAAAAGTAGTGACTGACAGTCATTACTATGCACAAGCCCTGAATGAGGACTTATCCATCTGGGAAGAAAATGGATTTGAAAGTGCTAAGGGAAAAGTGGTGGCTCACCATGACTTGTGGAAGAAAATAGCTGAACTCAGGCTAAACCTACAGTTAGAAGTGGAGCACCAATAGTCCTACACTAGAGAAGGAAAATACTGGCAGGGCAACGAAGAAGTTGATCGTTATGTCTAGCAGAGAAAAATAGTTTTTGTCGGGATCGAGAAATGGGACAGAACCTCAGAGGGTCCCAGAAGAGTTTGTGTTAGAGGTTGTACGGGGCATGCATGAAGGCCTCGGTCATGCAGGCGTGCAACCTACACATAAGGAGTTGGAGAGCCAGGAGCTCTGGGTCCCTTTAAAACAAATCCGCAAGGTGTTGCAGGACTGCGAAATATGTGGTCAATACAACGCAGGACGGCGAGGGCACCGAGTGGATGGGCAAACTATCAAAACCACCATACCGTGGGGCTCAGTATGCATGGATGTAGCTGGGCCTATGGGAGTCACAGGCAAGAAAGGAGAGAAATACCTTCTAGTGCTAGCAGACTCGATGTCAGGGTATGTGGTAGTGAAGCCAGCAAGGAAAGCTAATAGCAACAGTGTTGTTAGCATGTTAGAGCAAGTCTGTGGGTTGTTAGGCGTTCCAAAGGAATTGAAAACCGATAATGGAACACATTTTTGCAACGCACAAGTGGATTACTGGTGCCAGACTTTTGGGGTAGTGTGCGTGTATTCGCCCCCTTACACACCTCAAGCCAATGGAGTAGCCGAAAGAACCATAGGTTTAGTCAAAAATTGGATAGCTAAAAATGCTAATACCAAAGAATGGAGTACTAAAACTGTGGAAATAGGGCGGGCCTTGAATGACAGGCGTTGAGCTGGTAGACCCTCCCCCTCAGAGGAGCTCAACCAACGACAGTTCACAACACAGGAAACTGGGCGGGGCTCCGACGATAAAGAGGAATAGCCAGACCCTGAAATCTCATTCAAGGTGGGGCAGAAGGTGTGGGTCAGAGCACAGAATCACACGTCAGCAGTTGCAGTAAAGCCCAAATACAAATCCACAGACAGAGTGAAGAGACTTTTAGACTAAAGCACAGTCGAGTCAGTAAAGAAAGGGATCCAAGGAATAGAGTAACTGAAGCCAATTCCTAGCTAATTTGAAACCAGAAACCGTAGTATGGCCAATGAACCAAGCACCATGCTCCCCCATATTAGAATGGCCACTATATGCGGGGGAGTTATCCTATGAAGAACAACTTCAGAGCTCTGGGCAGGTAGGGCCCTGGAAACATTGAAATATGCTAAAAAAGGATACCTGTCGACGGAAGATGAAACCATCAAGTGGAACAAGCTAGAGGACAACTGTGTGATCTGCAAGGAACCTAGTGGTCTGCCCCTTCTTTGGGATGGACCAGGGAAAAAGAAACCCCTCAAACCTAAGGCGAGTAAGCTACATGTCCGAGATTTCCAAGTAAAACCTGTAAAAGTAATGGATGCATTCATTTGTGGAGAATGCAGAGTCGCTGCCCTGCCTTGGATGATTATAATTACACAATGGGATTTGAGCAGCAAAGGTCCAAGAGACTGTACTTGTGAGTGGAACGGAACCGTCGTGAAATACTGCGGGTGCTGCCAAACAGAAATGCAAGACGGTCAGCTGCTGCACTCGTAAAGGGCAATGGGTTGGCAAGTAAGGAAATACTTTGACCCCCTTAAGACATTTAAAGCCCAATTATTCGAGAGAAAGTCTGAGGCCCCAAAAGTGAGCCCAAAAATGCAGCAGTATGACCAAGGGCCAAACGCAACACCCTCGGCCCCACCTTTATATCCAGGGATATGTAAACCAAATGAGGGAGAAAGAACTAAACAGAAAGGGAAATGTTGGAACCCTCGAGATTTGCTTGAACAATCAGTGCAACAATCCTGGCCCTATAATCCCTTAATGGGAAAAGTAATAAACGCACCTCTCAGCACTAATCAGTTTCCACTGGTCTTCAGGGTGTTCTGGGACTCGTCGGGGACAGATGGTGGTGATGTAAACCAGCTACCTGATGAAGTGAATGAAGAAGCTCAAAAAGGTGGCTGGAAGGGTCCCTGGGAGCTAACACCGTGGGCTCAACTGGTTGCAGAGGTAATCCTAAACCAAGATCTCCCATTAATCAACCTGCCGGAGGTTCCTCATGAGGCAGGGACCAGGCAAACAAATTTGTACTACTACACCACCAGTCTAGATGCATGGGCTATACACGGGGCTAGACCTAAGCAAAAGACCGCTGAGTATCCAGTGACCCCGGAAGCCTGGGAGAGGAAAGGAGTGCTGCAGATTCCCAGAATGGCTGCACAAGGGGTGGACACTCCTATAAGGCCAGACTCCACCCAGAGGGTTAGAGTTTCTGTGCAGATGATCATTGCACCATACAGGGGAGTGTACTCCGTTGGAGCCACAATCCACCCAATTGAGGACAGTAAAAACAACGCAGAAAAGTCTCAACCAAGTAAAACGGTCACAAGACGAAGTGTGCTGAAAGCTTGGGCCGGCAAGACGTTCCAGAGGAGATGGAAACTCACAGACAAAAAAGCGAACAAGTAAAAACCGACCAAAGGGGCGCTAGACTCATCAACGGATCTCATCGCAGAAAAAGGTTAGAAAGACAATTATTAAAAGACATTATAAGATGCCCTAGTCGTATCTGGAGCGGAAGAGATAATATAAAATCAGCTGAAATCATAGAGGAATGTTGGACTTTGGACAAAACTACGTTGAGGAGCGTCCCGGTGTGTTGGCCGGGCTCTATAGACTTCCTCCCAAAATCTAAGCAACAACCCCGCGCAGACGTGTGGAATTTGTTACTTCAAAGATCCAGAACCGGGCCGTATGAACCAGTCCTAATTGTTAGAGGAGAGCTGGTAAAAGTAGACAGACCCAGAAGAGATTATTCAATTTTCACAAACAAAACAAAGAATTATTACAACTCGTGTGTAAAGACCTTCCAGAAACCAGATCTCATCCAGGCGTCTCCTTCTTCTAATATTCCTGGCTTCATACTAATAAGCGACCAGTGGGAGTTACCATATAACCCCAGCCCATTGGGAACACCGTGGATCTTTAACGTTGTTTATTTGCGGGTATTTGGATGGCAGGTTAAGATCAAGTGGGGCCCTAATTATGGAGAGCCTCACCAAACGCAATACTGTGAAATCTCTGTGGGAGAAATGCTAATCTGGGCAACAAGCCCGACCCTGAGAACGAAGATCTATCAAAGGGAGTGTGACCCGCATCGTGTAGTGGTTGAAAATACTAAGCTACCCCTGCGAATGCTATACGACCGAGTTTCTTCTACGCCCGTCAACCACTGCAACGAATACCCTGCGAGAATGGCATACAGGGCGACGGTGTCCTACAGGGGGCATTCCCTGGTCAGCACAATAACCTCACAGACAGAATTGGGCGAGTCTTACAGATGGTATGAGGCAACGTCACGAGCATATTTCAGACAACGGATACAAGAAGCAATGGACCGATTCCACAGGAGAGAAAGCCCGCTCGACAGCATCTTCAACGGGCTAGAAGGCCCCCAGCTAGAGCCCACCATGTGGAGTATCCACCAATGGAAGTGGGTGTGAAGAGGATTACGACCAAACGTGCCACACCCATCACCTCTCTGTCTGGAATTCTATAAGGAACGAGTGACAAGAGAAGAGAGCAGAGCTCTGGGGGAGATCAAGGGTAAAGCCCCCATGCGCACGGCCCGTCCAGTAGAAAGACATCCACTGCTGTCATGCCTGCTCGTGCCAGAAAGCCCGTAAGGAAGGAAGACATGATACACTCCAAGCAAATTGATGTCGCTGTAGACAGCGTACTGGTTCAATATGATCGAGTGGGCCCAAAGACACTAGCAATGGCGGTCCTAGCCTATTTGGCGCCCCGGGCGAGCAACCCCAACGGC
>NC_056508.1:7724860-7730649 GCF_014905685.2 Nematolebias whitei
CTCCTTCCGGTGGGACGTGTCCGGAACACCTCACCAGGGAGGCGTCCAGAAGGCATCCTAAACAGATGCCCAAGCCACCTCAACTGGCTCCTCTCGACGTGGAGAAGCAGCGGCTCTACTCCGAGTCCCTCCCGGATGATCGAGCTTCTCACCCTGTCTCTAAGGGAGAGCCCAGACACCCTGCGGAGAAAACTCATTTCGGCCGCTTATATCCGAGATCTCATTCTTTCGGTCACAACCCAAAGCTCGTGACCATAGATGAGGGTGGGAACGTAGATCGATCGGTAAATTGAGAGCTTTGCCTTTTGACTCAGCTCTCTCTTCACCACGACAGACCTGTACAGTGCCTGCTTCACTGCAGACGCTGCACCTATCCGCCAATGATCTCACGCTCCATTTTTCCCTCATTCGTGAACAAGACCCCAAGATACTTGAACTCCTCCACTTGGGGTAGGACCTCCTCCCTGACCCGGAAAGGGCACTCTACCCTTTTCCGGCTCAAGACCATGGCCTCGGATTTGGAAGAACTGATCTTCATCCCGGCCGCATCGCATTCGGCTGCAAACCGCTCCAGCGAAAGCTGTAGATCACGATCTGATGAAGCCAATAAGACCACATCATCTGCAAAAAGCAGAGATGCAATCCTAAGGCCACCAAAACTGATCCCCTCAACACCTTGGCTGCGCCTAGAAATTCTGTCCATAAAAGTTATGAACAGAATCGGTGACAAAGGGCAACCTTGGCGGAGTCCAACTCTCATCGGGAACAAGCCCGACTTACTGCCGGCGATGCGGACCAGGCTCTGACACCGGTCATACAGGGACCTAACAGCCCGTATCAAAGGGCCCGGTACCCCATACTCCCAGAGTACCCCCCACAGGGCCCCCCGAGGGACGCGGTCGAACGCCTTCTCCAAGTCCACAAAGTACATGTAGACTGGTTGGGCAAACTCCCACGCACCCTCCAGGACCCTGCTGAGAGTGTAGAGCTGGTCCAGTGTTCCACGGCCAGGACGAAAACCGCACTGTTCCTCCTGAATCCGAGGTTCGACTATCTGACGGACCCTCCTCTCCAGAACCCCCGAATAGACCTTACCAGGGAGGCTTAAGAGTGTGATTCCCCTGTAGTTGGAACACACTCTTCGGTCCCCCTTTTTGAATAGGGGGACCACCACCCCGATCTGCCAATCCAGGGGAACTTCCCCCGATGTCCACGCAATATTGCAGAGTCGCGTAGGCCAACACAACCCTACAACATCCAGAGCCTTAAGGAACTCCGGGCGAATCTCATCCACCCCTGGGGCCCTGCCACCGAGGAGCTTTTTAATCACCTCGGTGTCCTCAGCACCAGAGATTGGAGGGCCCGACCCAGAGTCCTCAGGCTCCGCTTCCTCAGTGGAAGACATGCCGGTGGGATTGAGGAGGTCTTCAAAGTATTCCGCCCACCGACCCACAACATCCCGAGTTGAGGTCAGCATCACACCACTCCCACTATAAACAGTGTTGGTGGTGTACCGCTTTCCCCCCCTGAGACGCCGGATGGTGGACCAGAATCGTCTCGAAGCCGCGCGGAAGTCGTTCTCCATGGCCTCTCCGAACTCCTCCCATGCCCGAGTTTTTGCCTCAGCAACCACCCGAGCCGCATGTCGCTTGGACTGCCGGTACCCATCAGATGATATATCATTGAGATATAACTGTTGGAAAAATGTAGGGGGCGCTCTAGAGTAAAAAGTAAAAAAACAATACTAATGTGTCCATAAGTGCATACTAAAGACGCACCAAAAATCTGGTCCAGATCGGATGATATATCACTGAGATATAACAGTTTGCAAAATGTAGGGGGTGCACTTGAGTCAAATATTAAACAACAAAACCAATGTGTCCATCAGGGCTAAATAATAATATACCATAAATTTGGTGCAGATCGGATGATATATCACCGAGATAATAATAATAATAATAATGAATTTATCCTGATGCATGCTCAATAATGAATTTAATTTGTAATGCACTTTTCATTAACAAAAATCTCAAAGTGCTACAGAGTGCAACTAAAATCAATGATAAACTCAACTAAAATCAGTGATAAAATCAACTAAAATCTGTGATAAAATCAACTAAAATCAATGATAAAATCAACTAAAATCAATGATAAAATCAACTAAAATCAATGATACAATCATGTGGAGGCAGAATAGGCTTGCTTAAAAAGAAAATTCTTTAAGCCTTTTTTAAAGTCAGTCAATGATTGTGGAGCTCTCATATAGTCAGGGAGGGAGTTCCAGAGATGGGGGGCAGCCACACAGAATGCCCGATCTCCCATGGTTCTTAATTTAGTTTGTGGAAGGTGGAGGAGATTACTGTTCTGTGATCGTAGGGACCGGGTGGATGAATATGGAGCAAGAAGGTCCTTCAGATAATCTGGTGAATTTCCGTATAAACACTGATGGGTGATGAGAGCAATTTTGTACTGAATTCTGTAAGTGACAGGAAGCCAATGGAGGTTATGGAGAATGGGTGAAATATGTTCAAATTTACGAGCTCTCAATAAAATCCTGGCTGCACTGTTTTGAATATATTGAAGCTTCTGAAGTTTTTTGCCGGGTATTCCAGTAAACAGGGAGTTGCCGTAGTTGAGCCTGGAGGAGACAAAAGCATGGACGAGTTTCTCTGCATCAGCATAAGTGAGAGTTGGGCGCAGTTTGGAGATATTTCGAAGATGGAAGAAACAGGTTTTAAACAGATGCTTAATGTGATTTTCAAATGTAAGATGAGAGTCCATTTTTATTCCAAGATTTGTAACAGAGGTGGAGAGGGGGATATCTTGTCCAGAAAATGAAATAGTCGTTATAGTTGAAGTTTGAACCTGGTGAGGGGTGCCAATCAGTATGGCCTCTGTTTTGGAGCAGTTTAACTGAAGAAAGTTCTGATTCATCCATGCCTTTATCTCCTCCAGGCAGGTAGAGAGGGCAGCGAGTGAAGATGGAGATGACAGTGGTGAAAATGATGCTCCAGTCCTGATGTAAAGCTGTGTATCGTCGGCATAACAGTGAAAAGAAATGTTGTACTGATTAATAATTTGACCTAAAGGCAACATGTAAAGGGAAAATAGCAGGGGCCCTAAAACTGACCCTTGAGGGACACCACAGGAGACACAGACAGTCTGGGACTTGGCATTGCCAAGACTAACACATTCAAGCCTATTGGAGAGGAAAGATTTAAACCAGTCCAGGACAGTGTCACAGAGACCGACCTCCACATGAAGACGGTGGAGGAGGATACTATAGTCCACAGTGTCGAAAGCTGCAGTGAGGTCAAGGAGAACAAGGAGGGAGGGAGAACTAGTGTCAGCAGCCATGAGGACATCATTGGTGACTCTCAGCAGTGCGGTCTCAGTACTGTGAGCTGCACGGAAGCCAGACTGAAACTTCTCATACAGGGAGTGTTGTTGTAGGTGGATCTGCAGCTGATCAGCAACTGCTTTTTCCAGCACTTTTGACAGAAATGGGAGGTAAGAAATTGGGCGGTAATTAGAATCAGTTTTAAGAGGCAGTGGAACTTGACCAGATTGCAGTGACTTATTTATTATTTGAGTGATTAATGGGCTTATTGCAGAGTGATTGGATTTAATGAGAGACGAGGGGAAGGGATCCAGGGCGCAGGATGAAGGCTTCATTTTCTTGATGATGGTCTCCACTTCACTCTGAACAACCTCATCAAAGCAGCTCAGGGACCCAGAATGCAGACGGGTAGATGGCAGATGAAGATCAGGGAGGCTATGGAGCTGAGATCTAATGGAGTTAACTTTGTTTTTTAAAAATGAAAGGAACAGGTTGCATTTTTGAACAGAGTCCTCATGAGACTGTTTAATGGGATTAAGGAGATGATTTATTGTGGAGAAGAGTTGTTTAGAGTTTCCAGGGCAGTTGTTGATGATGTTAGAATAATATTTGGACCGTGCTTCTTTAAGAGAAAAGGCGTAGGCTTTCTGATGTTCTTTATATGCCTGCTGATGTACAGAGAGACCAGATGATTTTACACGTCTCTCAATAGCACGGCCAGCTGCTTTCATCTTGCGCAGCTCAGCAGTTTACCAAGGGGCTGAACGGGAGAAAGACACCAGCCTTGCTTTAAGGGAGCATGGGGGTCCAGAAGCTCCTGGAGAGATTGGTTGTAGTAATCCACAGAGTCATTTGCAGATGAATGATTGACAGTGGTCAGGGAGTGAAGATCAGAAGACAGAACCTCAGGGGTAATGTTTTTAAAGTCACGGAATTGGATAAGTCGTTTGGGATTAGGAGCAGATGAAGTTGAAGGCACTTCCAGGGAGATGACACTGTGGTCTGAAACACCCAGGTCATATACAGATAAGTTATTGATAGGTACAGTGTCTGTAATCACCAAATCCAGAGTGTGCCCCCTGTTGTGCGTAGGGGCGTCAACATACTGAGTGAGATTGAGAGAGTCCAAAAGAGACTTAAACTCTGCTGCCAGAGGGGAAGAGGAATTATCAATGTGGATATTTAAATCTCCAAGAATAATATTTTTCACAGGAGATGCGCAGAAAAAAGTGAGAAGGTCATGCATCTCTGAGTTAAATGAAACACGTGGTTTGGGAGGCCGATAAATCAATATAACATTCATCAGGAGGGGGGCTTTGAGGTTGAAGGCCAAACATTCAAAAGACAAAAAGTCCCGAGAAGCTAAATGTGATCATTTTAAATTACTGCGGTAAATTACAGCCAGACCAAAACCACGGCCAGTGCAGCGGGCTTTCTGCAGATAACTGTATCCAGAGGGACAGGCTTCATTCAGAGAACTGTACACATCTGGTTGATGCCATGTTTCATTAAGGCACATGAGGTCCAAATTCTTCTCCAGAATATGATCATGAATAAGACATGATTTATTGGACAGTGATTGAGCATTGAAAAGTTCTATTTTAATATTGGTTGGAGTAGAAGCCTTTAGAAGAGGTTTAAGCAGCCTGAAGTCCACTCCACGTTTTCTTTGCCACTTCGTGCGCTGTGTTCTTTCAGCAATATCAGGGACTACAGAGGCAGCGTTCTGATGACGTAATCGATGTGCGGCAGGGCCGGTAGGCCAGATGGAAGGGATGGAGTCAGACCCAGCTTGCCGAGAGTAAACAGTTCTCCTCCGAGAGCCTCTATGGACATAACAAGGTCTACGCAGAAGGCCCAGTTGTTTTAATGATAGAAACAGAAGGTGGAATGGAGCAGTTGTTAAGTACAATCAGCTGGGAGACGGAGTAGGTCAACATTGACGAGCCAGCCAAGCCGGGGGAAGCTAGCACAGAGCGAGCCGCTAACAGCAGACCCACAGCCCCGAAAAGGATATCCAAAAGGCAGTGCGATGTAATCCACAGCATAGCACAGGAAAAAAATCCAGCAAAAGATGACAAACTGGAACAATGCAGATGACACAGGAGGTTGACAGAAGCAGCAAGGTAAGCGCAAAAATAATAGTTGCTAGTTCTTCAAGCAAAGTCCGAGCCGCCATGCTAGAGTTGTATGTTGACAGCAATAGTCCCAAATTTCTGTTAGGGAGTGCTAATTAAGCTGTCTGTTATAAGTACTGATTGAGAAATTACTGAACAAAAATAAGTCCAAATAAATGTCCACGAATATAGCAACAGTATAATGACTTTTTAGCGCGGAGAAGCGACAAACATGCAGCGCCAGCGTCCTCTCCCTGAGGAGAGTAAATTTCATCCCAATATAACTGATTAAATAATGTAGGGGGCGCACTTGAGTCAAAAGTTAAAAAACA
>NC_056508.1:7730659-7735264 GCF_014905685.2 Nematolebias whitei
TGATTAAATAATGTAGGGGGCGCACTTGAGTCAAAAGTTAAAAAACAATAGTAATGTGTCCATAAGTGCTTACTAATGACGTACCAAAAATCTGGTTCAGATTGGATGTTGTATCACTGAGATATAACTGTAGGAACAATGTAGGTGGCGCTGTGGAGGCTCTTGGCCACTTTTCATGGAAACCTGTTCAAGGAGTAGATAATGATCCATCATAGTGATTTTGGTACACCTGGGCTGAAATCTGCGCAATTTAGAGCCAAACGTATTGCAATGGCGTCACTTTTTAATTCGCCATGGCGCCACGCCCACATTCTCCAGCTATAACTGTTTGTAGTTTAAATCAAGTCAGACCATCTTATCTGTCTTCTAACACAGGATCATCCTGATTAGGTGAAGGGTGTCAAAGAAGGAGCATTCCAATTAAAAAAAGAGACTTCCTGTTGTGAGGGGGCAGGGCTTTGAAGACATCACAATATGACGACAGTGGATTGTCGGACATCCAACAGGGATGAGACCTGCTAAGTTTGGCGCCTTTCGGTCTTTCAATGTGAAAGTTATAGCGTTTGGAAATTTATGGCGTGAAGCTCAACTTTGAGGCCTGGCCACGCCCCTTTAACATATAGGAGAATGAAAGCTTTTGCTAACATTTATTCCCCAATGTGTTAAGGGCACATTAACCAAGTTTGACGGCAATAGCTCAAAATGCCTAGTAGGAGTTTTTTAAAATGCGCCATTAGAAACGCACAAAATTGAACCTTTGACCCAAAATGGCCGACTTCCTGTTGAGTTTGAAATAGGGCTCCAAGAGACTTTTTCATAGGTCCTGAGAAGATACAGTTGTTCACCAAGTTTCAGAATTATCGGGTAAAAAAATTGCCTGGGGCTGATGTTTAAAAAATTTCTAGGGGGCGCTATGGAGGCTATTGGCCAATTATCATGCATTCCTGTTCAAGGGGTGGATAATGATCGATCATTGTGATTTTGGTACATCTCAGCTCAAAACTGTGCAATTTAGAGCCAAACGTATTGCAATGGCTTCAGTTCTGACTTCGCCACGCCGCCACATCCACATTCTCCAGCAAAAACGGTTTGCACTTTAAAGCAAGTCAGATCATCTTGTTATATGTCTTCTAACATATGATCATCCTGTTCAGTTCAATGATGACAGAGAAGGAGCATTCCAAGCAAAAAAAGTGACTTCCTGTTCTGAGGGGGCGGGGCTTTGATGACGTCAGAATATGACCACAGAGGATCGTTGGGCATCGGACAGGGATCACTCATGCTAAGTTTGGTGCATTTTGGTTTTTCAATGTGAAAGTTATAAAGTTTAGAAATTAATCGCGTGAAGCCCAACTTTGAGGCCTGGCCACGCCCCTTTAACATTTATGAAAAAGCATTTTTTTAATTACATTTACTCCTTAATGTCTTAAGGGCATGTCCACCAAGGTTGAAGGCAATATCTCAAAATACCTAGGAGGAGTTCGTTCAAATTTGCCATTAAAAACGCCCAAAAATTAACCTTTGACCCAAAATGGCTGACTTCCTGTTGAGTTTGGACCAGGGCTCCAAGGGACTTTTTCATAGGTCTTGAGAAGATACACATGTTCACCGAGTTTCAGAATTATCGGGTAAAAAATGGCCTGGGGCTGAAGTTTAAAAAAATTCTAGGGGGCGCTATGGAGGCTATTGGCCAATTATCATGGCTTCCTGTTCAAGGAGTGGACAATGATCGATCATAGTGATTTTGGTGAACCTCGGATCAAATCTGTGGAATTTAGAACCAAACATATTGCAACGGCGTCACTTCTGAATTCGTCACGCCACCACGCCCACATCCTCCAGCGAAAACGCTTTGCGCTTTAAAGCAAGTCAGACCAACTTGTTATCTGTCTTCTAACACAGGATCATCCTGATTGGGTCAAGAGTGTCAGAGAGGGAGCTTTCCAAGCAAAAAAAGTGACTTCCTGTTGTGAGGGGGCAGGGCTTTGATGACGTCAGAATATGACCACAGAAGATCGTGGGGTCTCGGACAGGGATGACTCATGCCAAATTTGGTGCAATTCGGTTTTTCAATATGAAAGATATAGCGTTTGGAAATTTATGGTGTGAGGCCTAAATTTGAGGCCTGGCCACGCCCCTTTAACATATATGAAAACGCAATTTTTCGATTAAATTTACTCCCCAATGTCTTAAGGGCATATCTACCAAGTTTGAAGGCAATATCTCAAAATACCTAGGAGGAGTTAGTTAAAATATGCCATGTATGAAAAGTGAAAAAAGCTCAAAGATGACCATTTGACCCAAAATGGCAGACTTCCTGTTGGGTTTAGGGCATACCTCCAAGAGACTTTTTTTCTTGATTCAGGGGGTTCTACCTATGTACCAAATTTCAGCTCTCCACAACTTACCAGTTCTCCTATCTCACGTTAGGGGGCGCTGCTGAGCAGTTTGGCCACGCCCACTTTTGGTTCCATTAAAATACAAAAAAAAAAACTCCCTGGGCTGCCACCTTACCGTGGTGGAGGGGTTTGAGTGTCCCAATGATCCTAGGAGCTATGCTGTCAGGGGCTTTATGTCCCTAGTAGGGTCACCCATGGCAGACAGTTCCTAGGTGAGGGACCAGACAAAGTGCAGCCCAAACACACCCCTATGATGAAAAACACAAATGGACCTAGTGTTCCCTTGCCCGGACGTGGGTCACCGGGGCCCCACTCTGGAGCCAGGCCTGGAGGTGGGGCACGTGGGCGAGCGCCTGGTGGCCGGGCTTTTACCCATGGAGCTCGGTCGGGCACAGCCCGAAGAGGAGACGTGGGTCCCCCTTCCCATGGGCTCACCACCTGTGGGAGGGGCCAAAGGGGTCGGGTGCAATGTGGGATGGGTGGTGGCCGAGGGCGGGGACCCTGGCGGTCTGATCCTCGGCTACAGAAGCTGGCTATTGGGACGTGGAATGTCACCTCACTGGTGGGGAAGGAGCCTGAGCTGGTGTGTGAGGCTGAGAGGTTCCGGCTAGAAATAGTCGGACTCACCTCTACGCATGGCTCGGGCTCTGGAACCAGTTTCCTTGAGAGGGGCTGGACACTCTTCCACTCTGGAGTTGCCCCTGGTGAGAGGCACCGAGCAGGCGTGGGCGTACTAATTGCCCCCCAACTTGGTGCCTGTGTATTGGGGTTCACCCCGGTGAATGAGAGGGTGACCTCTCTCCGCCTACGTGTTGGGGGACGGGTTCTGACTGTCGTTTGTGCTTATGCACCAAATGGCAGTTCAGATTATCCACCCTTTCTGGAGTCCTTAGAGGGGGTACTGGAAAGTGCACCTTCTGGGGACTCCCTTGTTCTGCTGGGGGACTTCAATGCTCATGTGGGCAATGACAGTGAGACCTGGAGGGGTGTGGTTGGGAGGAACGGCCCCCCTGATCTGAACCAGAGTGGTGTTCTGTTGTTGGACTTCTGTGCTCGTCATGGATTGTCAATAACGAACACCTTGTTCAAGCATAAGAGTGTCCATATGTGCTCTTGGCACCAGGACACCCTAGGCCGCAGTTCGATGATCGACTTTGTCATCGTCTCATCTGATCTGCGGCCACATGTCTTGGACACTCGGGTGAAGAGAGGGGCGGAGCTGTCAACTGATCACTACCTGGTGGTGAGTTGGCTCCGATGGTGGGGGAGGATGCCGGTCAGACCTGGTAGGCCCAAACGTATTGTGAGGGTTTGCTGGGAACGTCTGGCAGAGTCTCCTGTGAGACGGAGTTTCAACTCCCACCTCCGGGAGAACTTTGAACATGTTCCAAGGGAGGTGAGGGACATTGAGTCTGAGTGGACCATGTTTCGTGCCTCTATTGTCGAGGCGGCTTACCAGAGCTGCGGCCGCAAGGTTGTCGGTGCCCTGTCGCGGCGGCAACCCTCGAACCCGATGGTGGACACCGTCAGTGAGGGATGCTGTCAGGCTGAAGAAGGAGTCCTATCGGGCCTTTTTGGCCTGTGGGACCCCGGAAGCAGCTGATGGGTACCGGCAGTCCAAGCGACATGCGGCTCGGGTGGTTGCTGAGACAAAAACTCGGGCATGGGAGGAGTTCGGAGAGGCCATGGAGAACGACTTCCGCACGGCTTCGAGACGTTTCTGGTCCGCCATCCGGCGTCTCAGGGGGGGGAAGCGGTATGCCACCAACACTGTTTATAGTGGGAGTGGTGTGCTGCTGACCTCAACTCGGGATGTTGTGGGTCGGTGGGCGGAATACTTTGAAGACCTCCTCAATCCCACCGGCACGTCTTCCACTGAGGAAGCGGAGCCTGGGGACTCTGGGTCGGGCCCTCCAATCTCTGGTGCTGAGGTCACCGAGGTGGTTAAAAAGCTCCTCGGTGGCAGGGCCCCAAGGGTGGATGAGATCCGCCCAGAGTTCCTTAAGGCTCTGGATGTTGTAGGGTTGTGTTGGCTTACGCGACTCTTCAATGTTGCGTGGACATCGGGGGAAGTTCCCCTGGATTGGCAGACCGGGGTGGTGGTCCCCCTATTCAAAAAGGGGGACCGTAGAGTGTGTTCCAACTACAGGGGAATCACGCTCTTAAGCCTCCCTGGTAAGGTCTATTCGGGGGTTCTGGAGAGGAG
>NC_056508.1:7735364-7741344 GCF_014905685.2 Nematolebias whitei
TGGATTACATCAAGCTCAAGGACATTCGAAGGCGTAAGTTCATGTTGGAATTCATCCCCATGGACAGGCGATGATTTCCAAAGGGGGGACTGTAGTGAACTAAGCCTCAGGTCAAATCCTGACCTTGAGGGCCTTCCTGGGACAAGAACTGTATTTCATTGATTTGAGTCCAGAAACACAAAATTAAGTTCATCCAGAGACTTTCTAAGTGTCCTGCACTGATCAATTGAAAGAACACTCTCTTTTTCTATTATCATTACTATCTTACAAATGTCTTGATAATCAAAGTGTGTTTAGTTCAAACCATTTTTAAATGTTGAAGTGAACTACTCATTTTAAATCAACTGTGAAACAGTATTAGTGATTTTTTAATCCTCATTCAAAGTAGAAATCAAGTTAAGGTCTGTTACAGAGTAATTATGCATTTTCTGATTTTCTGTCTGAAATGAGCAAGTGTAAGTTGGTCCAAGGTTGGAGTCAAACGCAAACAAGTTGTTGGAACGAACTGTCATGTTTTTAAATCCTCTCAGACGTAAATAGAGAAGCTGGCACCTGTTTTCCCCCAACTCGCCTAAACATTTCTCTTGTCTGTCTCAAAACATTTTCAGTCTGTTCCAAAACATTTTCTGTTTTTCTGACTTCTAGTGACCTCTTACGTCACAAAAACACACCCCTGATTGGCTATTTCAGCCAATCAGGACTTCCCAAATGAACCGGAAACAGAACTCTTTAAATGTCGGCACTTCCTAGTTCAAACCAGTGCGGTGGGAGAGCAGTTCAGTTCGGAGAGCAGAACCGAACAGAAGAAGCGCTGGAGAGAACAGGAGGTCCAGACATGATCCGCAGTTCTTCCGAGTCTTGTGGGAATTATGGAATCTTCCACATCTGAGTGGAACTCTGATGGACTCACAACTCATGTGAGACCAACCGAGAGGTGAACGTGTGCTGCACTAAGTACCGTCACTACTCCGGACGATTCCCAACCATCCTACGGAGACGCTGGAAATGGTAGCGTTAAATGGAACTCCGTACCAGCTGATTCATCTTCAGAGATGTAACGAGTCGATTTCCTACCGAAGCGTACCGGGGCGAAACTGGGTTCGGATGGAGAGTGCCGTTCTTATACCGACACATAACAACCCCTCATCCATCTTCTCTCTCTTTAAACTTCATTTCCATCTTTAAAACTCTTCTATCTTGCCAGTAATCATCCAGATATTTTCAGAAATGTCTGTTGGTTTAAAGCAAGGGAAATCATGGCCGTATGGTTTCCTAAATTGTAAAGCTTGCTAATTAATTATGTTGTTGTTGAAATCAATTTGCCAAATTAATGTAAATGTTTGATGTTAAACTTTGATTCTCTTAATAAATGACCACATTCATTTGATGGGTCAAAGAAAATTAACGTCTCACTTTACATTTAATTATTCAATGCACGATATTATTCAGTCCAGAAAAATGAAAGAATCCGTTTAATTTATGAATATATCACATGTATATGTTCATCTACACATGCATGCTCGTCTGTTCACACAGACTCATGTCCGTGCTGCTGTTCTGTGTATTGTGTTTAATGTTTTTATGCTATTACAGCTTATCATATTTTTAGTTGATGTTTTTCTTAGTTCATATCTTAGATCTTATTACTGTTTTTCTTTTACATTTTATTGTTGGATGTAACTGGGACCCTGTGAACATAATTTTGATCCACCACATGTACCACATGTGGTGCGAATGGCAAAGAATATCTGCATCTGTATAATACTTTCTGATTCATATATCCATTATTATCATTTTCATTATTTTTAAATCAATTTATTTTTCATTTTCTTATTTGATCAGTTTATTATTATTAATATAGCTTTTATAGCCGTTAGCAGCACCTTTCTTTGTTTCATGAATTTATTCAAAAACAGTATGTAGCTTGAATTAACCACCTTTTTCTTCTTTCTAGTGAAGAGAAAGAGAAAAGAGTCCAGTAAAGAAAAGTCTTATTTCATCACTGAATGAACATGAAGAACTGAACCGGACACAGCAGGAACAACACTTGTCTTCTTCTGGATGAAGCCCGTGAGACAAGGGACACACAGATACACAATCATTAGTTGGATGCAGTAGTTTTTATTTTTCTACATTTTTCACTTCTTACTTTTCATATTAAACAATTTTTTTCTTAAGCGGTGTCCTTGAACATTAAATTTCCTAAACAAATTTTACAATGTTAAGTTCATATAGTGTTTGTTTAAATTCATACTGGAAGTTGAGAAGAATTTCCAATTGCATTTGATCTTTAATGGATCCTAAGAAAAGATTACCAGAATCTGCTCAACTGTTATTATGTTATTAATGTTTTGGTTCTAGGATGAAGTGAGACAAAAACAGTCAAAAATTCAGAAAGGACAGTTATCAGTTATCAGTTATTGGCCGTACAACTGTGGCCCGAGAGATTCAGCTGAAAGTCCTGGTGCACCTTTTATTTGAACCTGCAGAGATTTGAACAGCTGATCTGAAGCAAACAGGCAGGAGTTCACCTGAACTGACCACTCCTGCTGTGTTTGATGGTCTCCTCCTTCGTTATCCATCCATCCATCCATCCATCCATCCTCTTCTGCCTCAGTGTTGTGGGAGCAGCATCTTCACCAGGGAGGCACAGACATCAACAGCCTCCTCTTCAACTCTTCTAGGACCCCAAGGTGTTCACAGACCAACTGAATATTTATTAAGTAATATCCTGATGCTGCTCAATAATCCAGGTAGAAAAATCTAAAAAGTCAAGTCTGGTCCTCTGGACATTCACAAAACAAACAATACAGTTTATAATAAATAAACTAAATGTTTTTTGTTAGTTTTGTTTTTTGAATGTCCAGAGGACCAGACTTAACTTTTTTAGATTAATAAGTAATAAATTTATGTTTTAATTTAATGAAAGACAAATCTTTAAGATTCAAGGACAAAATTTAACCTAATTGTTTTCAAGTCTGTAGCTTATTGTAAAAGCAGTTTCAAAGATTACAGCACAGTGTGATGTTTTGCAATTTTAACATGAACCTTGTGCATATCTGCAAATAATAAAAGTGAAGATATTTTTAATACATCTTTACTGTAAAAACTATACTAAAATGAAAAACACATGGGTTTAAAGCAGGCAGGAAGGCAGTAAGGTAGGATTATGAATCAGGTTTAAAAGTTACATCTCATGAGGTACTCCATTAGAGCGTGACATCTTTTCCACAACATCGTGTGACAAAACCTTCAGGATGTTCTTCTAATACGTTTAGTGGTGGCTAGTAAGTAGCTTAAGGGAGCACTACCGCCACCAGGTGGTAAGACCAGTTGGATTCTAGTCCCCGCCTACAGAACCGGTCCAGAAATGTAAATGGAAACACAACAGACCCGAACCGATCTGAACCAACCCGAACTGATCTGATCCGCTCTGTGACAGTGGAAAAGGGGCATTATATCGTTTACCATTATTATTGCTAGTATCCAGTGGCGGTTCCTTATACGGGCGACATGGGCGGCCGCCTAGGGCGGCCTGCAGCAGGGGGAGGCATAACACCACCCCACCCCCACCCACCCCCGCTCCCCCCCTGCCTGCGCCCACGATCGCTGAAGATAAAAACTTGCTGAACACCTACCAAATGTGGTTAAAAGCAGTCCAAATTCTAACAACCCCCATAGCTGTGTATATGGAGGTTTTTGGGCTGGCAACTGTCAGTCAGATCTGGGCTGGCAACCCTGGGTTAGTGGCAGTGTTAATCTATTCCACTTAAATGCAAATTATGGATGGAAAGGAACAGGTCAAAGCCATCGAGTGCGCAGTTTAGGAAAAAGAGAAAAGAAGAAGAGGAGAAATGAACAAAAGATAAAGGTAAGAAGAGCTGTGTGTCACTGTCATTTCTTGTTGTGTGAAATGTGTAGGCTGCAGCTTGCTAATGCTAACTGGTTAGCTGCTTAGGATGACATATTTTGTTAACAGCGGAAAATATTACCATCTTGAAGATTGACATTCTTCTTAAACTAAACAAACAACATGGAAAAGTAATAATGGGCCACTATAATTTCTAAAGGCAATGATTTTGTGATGTACTTTGGATGACTGGAACTCGAAGACTGACGGCCCATTGGAGGCGCTAATGTTTCAGCCTACAATACTTCTCCTACTATGAATTTCATGAATTGGAAATATATGTAGGCTTGGTTAAAAAAAAAGGCTTAGTTGTTTTTGTCATTTGCTATGTCAGTTTGACAGTCCCTTAATCACATTAGTTGAGAAAAACTGTTAGCCTGCCATAATTACTCTATTGCATAAGGCTGCAACAAAGGTTTTATATCCTATTAAATAACCACCATGAGGGATATAATTATGACTGTTTGATGATGACACAATTGATGGTGTATGTTTTTATGTTTGGTATTCAGAATACCAAACATAAAAAATATATAATATATAATTTTATATATCTGATGCAAATTCAGGGGCACTTCTGAAATATTTTGGAGCACCCACTGCCACAGGCCAGGATGAAGAGCCATCCACTTCTTCAACTGAACAGCTGTCTTCAGCAATGGACTTGGAGCCTCAGGAACAGGAACCATCCTCCTCCTCACCCACTAATGTGTCTCCACATACGTTGTTGGATCCTGAGGACAAAGACCCATTTACATCAACATCCTCACAGGAGTCTTCAGGTGGGTGTTTGTATGTGAGAGGGGAGGAGGACCATTTTGACAAGTTTTTTTTTTTTAATTACATTTTATTTTCCACCACTATTAATTCTAAACAATGTGTGTATACTGACACAAATGTTTTGCCATTATAGAAATGTCTGGAGCTGAACTCCCTCCAAGTCCTCCTGCTGAGGATGAGCACCTGTCTGCTGATCCTGCTGACTGGCCTTCAGTTCTGACTGACAACATTCGCACACTGTTAGTTTGCAGAGGACCAAGTCAAGTAAGAGCTGACTTTGTTTTTCCAAAGAACGAGGATGATGGTAGAAGTTGCCAACACCAGTATTTTTTTTTTAGTATTTTTCACTTTTTTTTATGAATCTTTTGATGAGCCTTTTACTGATCCTCTAAAGAAGCTGGAGGTGATGTTTTTTTTAATGTTGTTGTTGATGCTGCACTGTCTGCGATTCAGGAAAGATTTGCCACATTGGAAAAAGTGGAAGATTATTTTGGGGTGCTCACAAACTTTCCAAATCTTTCAGACAAAGACATCACAGAACAATGCAATGCCCTCAGTACAACGCTGCACTTTAAGGGGAACTCAGACTTGGATGGCAGAGAGCTTGTAAGGGAGCTCAGGAACTTGCCAGATTTGCCATCAACGTCTATGACTGCTCTTGAGCTGCTAAACTTTGTCCATGAAAGTGACCTCTCAGAAATCTATCCAAATTTGTGGACTGCTCTTAGAATTGCAGTTACCATTCCTGTCACAGTGGCTGGAGCAGAAAGAAGCTTTTCAAAGTTGAAAATGATAAAAACATATCTGAGGTCAACTATGTCTCAGGAACGCCTCAGTGGTCTGGCAGTCATCAGTATCAACCATGCAGTTGCTGAGCAGATTTCACATGATGAGATTATTGATGAATTTGCATCAAGGAAGGCAAAGAGGATCAACATTTAGGTGACAGCATTTCTAATTATGTTTTGTTTTTTTTGCTTTGAGTCTATATGCTGTAATTAGGCCCAAGCAGCGAAGCGTTGCGAAGGCCTATTGTAACTGTGCTGTTTATTATTACGATTCTTGGTCCGAAAGAATTGCTCATTTAGAGGCCTTAACATATCCCAAAACTCACCAAACTTTACCCAAAATTGTCCACCGCGTGAAATTTTTGTATTTTATCCATCCATCCATCCATTTTCTTCCGCTTATCCGGGGTCGGGTCGCGGGGGTAGCAGCCTAAGTAGGCAGGCCCAGACTTCCTTCTCCCCAGCCACTTGGGCCAGCTCTTCCGGGGGAATCCCGAGGCGT
>NC_056508.1:7741444-7759970 GCF_014905685.2 Nematolebias whitei
TGTGTGAGTTTACCCCCCCCTTCTTCCGATGAGGGGTTGTTGGAGGCCACAACAATAATGTCTTGGTGTGTTTCACCGACATCTGTGACGTTGTCATTCGCGCCTTCAGATTTAGTAGCGATCACATCACTACATAGTGCTCCAGGTTGGTTTCCCATTTCAGCGTGTTTCAAAGTTTCTAACAACCTTTGTAGTTTCTCTGTCTCTTCCGAGCTCAGAGGTGTAGGGCCTTGTATCTGGAACTTTTGTGATTTTATCGCCTCGGCTCGTTTCGTCCGAGGTGGGGGAGGGTCAGGTACGTCTTTTGGGGGTTCCTTTCCGGACTTCCCCTGATAATATGGGTCCTCTTGGATCCCATATCTTTGCGTTCTACGCACACCCCATTTACGATAATCACGTTCATCCTCTGAAAGAGGAGCTTTTTTGTCCCAGCGTGCACCTTCATGACGCGGTTTGTTAGTTTGAAAAGACTGCTTTTTCTCGCCTTTTTTAGGAGGAGGAGGCGATGCACTCCGTCCTTCCATTTCTAGCGAGTGGGGTTTAACCTTTATACCAGGAAACACCTCTATGGGCGTCTTAGCATGAGAACATGCCTCAAACACATTCACAGCACACTGTTTTATCTCATTGATGGATTTTTCTCTGAAATTTGCCATAATTTGTACTGACATGCGGATGTCAGTGTGGAGATTTTTGCTGAAAACAAATTTAAAACCTTCTTCTTCCTCCATTCCGGTTTCATTTCTGTAACCAAAATAAGCTTGGAAGATTCTTTTGTAATAAACCTTTGGATGTTCATTCTTCCCTTGCGTGACCTTGTCAGCAGCTGGGAAACTAGCAGGTCCCGTGCAGGGGTCGTACTCTCTGATCAAAGCTTCACACAGAAGGTTGTAATCCCTTCTCGTTGCATCAGGTAGACGCTCGATGAAGGTGAACACCTCTCTGTCCGAAGTGAGCCTTATCAGACTGATTTTATCCTCAACCGTAGCATTAGGATAACCACTCAGTCTGAATTCAAGTTCTTTGAGATACGCTTTTGTTCCAGTTGAACCCATTGGTCCCGGTACAAAGCGTTGTACATATTTTGAGAGTTTTAGCAGATCATCTATTGAAAGAGGAAGTTTCCATGCTCTCTGTTGCCTGTTTGGTAGTGGAAACCTGTTCAGGTCTGTCTCTACCACTTTAGGTATGGATGGAGGTGTGTGTGATGTAAGGAGATTTGGGTCTGAAACCCAGTGTGTCTCCACATTCTGTCCATCCCTCTCACCATATTTCCTTTCTGCATGGCAAAGTTGTGTTTTAAGCACGTCTATCTCAGCTTTGCAGCGGGACACTTGTGACATTGTCTTGACGTGATCCCGTCTTAATGCAAAGTATGCTGTGGAACACAGTTCTTTAGCATCCCTGGCTTCAGTTAGAGATGCATTAAGTGACTGTACTTTGCTGTTCAATGAATCAATTTCTGTACGTGCGTCTTGCTGTGACTGAAACATCTGTTCAAGATGTTTTTTTGTGAGGACCTCGTGTTCACTTTTAAATTGAAGGTAGTGTTCTTCAATTTCCTGAACCACCTCTTTTTCGCTGTTTAACCTTATTGCATGGTCATCAGCCTTGTTTACCACTGCATAGAATGATCCTTTCAGTAATATTGCCAATTTAGCCAGCTTTTCATAGCTTGACTTTGGTCTGCCTGTAGAGGTCACACTCTCTGCAACCTCCTTCAGCTCATCCAATAACTCTTTTGAGTTCATGCTGTCCACCTGTTCACCATATGGATGTAAGGATCCTGTGAGCAGCGTCAACGCTCTCTCTAACCAGTCCTTCATCTCACAAGGATCAAAATCCTTTTCTATCACACCTGCCATGGTTATTCACTGTGCTAGCACTTATCTGATTAAACAGTTGCCAACTTCAGATTATTTTAACAGGTAAATATTTGTAGTTTCACACTATTTTAGGCTCTGGGTTTACTCAAAAGTACTGTCATAAGTCAACTTATTCAAATGTGGGCACCTATTTGTAGGTTTTACCCCAATTCATGAATATTCTTAAGTAAATGCTTCTCTTCGCAGTGTTACTTTTTAATGTGCTTATTTATAACAGATACAAGAACCAGGCTATCTCAGTGATATTTACTCTAAAGCACTTAACATTAAATAAACCTGCAATTTTTCTAAAAGTTTCAAGCAACTTTAGTTTTTAAACGCTTTTCTTAAGCCGTTCTTTTCCAGAAATTCGCTATTTTAAACAGTTACTCATTAACCAGGTTGAGTGAAAAGAAAAAGAAAAAAAAATTATGAGGAATTATCAGTCTCCCCTTCAGGAAAACTGTTATACTCCTCTTTCAACAGCAGGTGGTGGTGTAAGCTTATTTATACCAGCAGGAGTCTGACAACTTCCTGTGGATCGTTCGTTGACATCCTGTTGTTAGCCGCATAGCTTAAAATTAACATCGGCTAAACTCGGTTAAATCAACATTTCGGAACGGATTTAAAGCTTAAACGGGCGTTGTTTCAACAAGCACGACTTCTTTGCATGAAACATGAGTTTTGGGTACATGTGGCGGCTCCATTTAGTGATTTTAAGCCCAGAAAAGGCTTCGGTTGAACCGAGACTCATTTCCGGGTCACGTGACTGAATCAACCAATCAGAACAGCAACGGGGGTGGGTTTTACAACCTGACATCAGAGGAAGTGACGACAGACACGTCTCTCAGCGAATCAGGACGTTGCAAACAGCGGTTTTCGACCAATCGCTGCTCGCTATTTAAGCTAGCGTGTTAGCATTTAGCCTGAACATTCCGGTCAAATTTCGTCTTTTAAACTGTCAAAATGCACTATTTTCCGTTAAAAATGTAACTAATCACCTCACAAAGCTCACTGAGACGGCGCTCAGTCCTTAAAAACGTCTCTCCATCTATTTAAAACACTTGTTCGAAATTATCAGAACCGAGCCGGACCAGAACCCCCGTCCGTTTAAACAGAATCCACGTTTTTCACAGCTCATCAGCTTCAGTTACACAATAGATGTACAAATTCAGCTTTCAAACGAACACATTGACTTTATTTTCAGCTTTCAAAACACCACAGCGACAGAACATTGCTGTATTTTCTCTGAGCACTGCAGCTGCGTTTCACACAGCTTAACAGAAATCTGCACTCTTTATGCCAACATGATAAATTCAATTTTTACACGAATAACAGTCCATTCATGAACCTTTATGAGCTACCAGTTGTAGATGAACATATACATGTGATATATTCATAAATTAAACGGATTCTTTCATTTTTCTGGACTGAATAATATCGTGCATTGAATAATTAAATGTAAAGTGAGACGTTAATTTTCTTTGACCCATCAAATGAATGCGGTCATTTATTAACAGAATCAAAGTTTAACATCAAACATTTACATTAATTTGGCAAATTGATTTCAACAACAACATAATTAATTAGCAAGCTTTACAATTTAGGAAACCATACGGCCATGATTTCCCTTGCTTTAAACCAACAGACATTTCTGAAAATATCTGGATGATTACTGGCAAGATAGAAGAGTTTTAAAGATGGAAATGAAGTTTAAAGAGAGAGAAGATGGATGAGGGGTTGTTATGTGTCGGTATAAGAACGGCACTCTCCATCCGAACCCAGTTTCGCCCCGGTACGCTTCGGTAGGAAATCGACTCGTTACATCTCTGAAGATGAATCAGCTGGTACGGAGTTCCATTTAACGCTACCATTTCCAGCGTCTCCGTAGGATGGTTGGGAATCGTCCGGAGTAGTGACGGTACTTAGTGCAGCACACGTTCACCTCTCGGTTGGTCTCACATGAGTTGTGAGTCCATCAGAGTTCCACTCAGATGTGGAAGATTCCATAATTCCCACAAGACTCGGAAGAACTGCGGATCATGTCTGGACCTCCTGTTCTCTCCAGCGCTTCTTCTGTTCGGTTCTGCTCTCCGAACTGAACTGCTCTCCCACCGCACTGGTTTGAACTAGGGAGTGCCGACATTTAAAGAGTTCTGTTTCCGGTTCATTTGGGAAGTCCTGATTGGCCGAAATAGCTAATCAGGGGTGTGTTTTTGTGACGTAAGAGGTCACTAGAAGTCAGAAAAACAGAAAATGTTTTGGAACAGACTGAAAATGTTTTTGAGACAGACAAGAGAAATGTTTAGGCGAGTTGGGGGAAAACAGGTGCCAGCTTCTCTATTTACGTCTGAGAGGATTTAAAAACATGACAGTTCGTTCCAACAACTTGTTTGCGTTTGACTCCAACCTTGGACCAACTTACACTTGCTCATTTCAGACAGAAAATCAGAAAATGCATAATTACTCTGTAACAGACCTTAACTTGATTTCTACTTTGAATGAGGATTAAAAAATCACTAATACTGTTTCACAGATGATTTAAAATGAGTAGTTCACTTCAACATTTAAAAATGGTTTGAACTAAACACACTTTGATTATCAAGACATTTGTAAGATAGTAATGATAATAGAAAAAGAGAGTGTTCTTTCAATTGATCAGTGCAGGACACTTAGAAAGTCTCTGGATGAACTTAGTTTTGTGTTTCTGGACTCAAATCAATGAAATACAGTTCTTGTCCCAGGAAGGCCCTCAAGGTCAGGATTTGACCTGAGGCTTAGTTCACTACACATGAACACAGCAACATGAAACTGATCAGCAGCAACATGAAACTGATCAGCAGCAACATGATGTGATTCTTCACAGTGTTATATATTCATGAGGCTGCACAAACTCAAGTTCATGTTGCTGTTTGACGTATTGTTTTGATTTTTTACTGCTATTAGTGCTTAGTGTTTTATTAGTAGATGTTTTTTAGTTGATATTTTTCTTAATTCATATCTTAGATCTTATTACTGTTTTTCTTTTACATTTTGTTGTCTGTAACTGGGACCCTGTGTACAAAGTACATAATTTCATCCCAATTCAGTATTTATTCAACTTTTTTTACTTTAAAAATAAAATAAATCAAGTCCTTATCGGCACAAATAAAGTGATGTGGAACATGTTGAATCTGTTCTTACCGAGCACAGAAGGCTGCAGCATTGTGCTGCTCTGTGAGGTGCAGCTGGGCTGTGATGGAGCTCTGTCAGGTGTAGACTCCTCTGATGGAGCAGGAGCAGAAGCCGGGAGGCTTGGAGGGTTTAATGTGGAGTTTAGAGATGAACCATCACGCGCTGAAATACGTTCTGGATAAAATACAGTGAGAAACGGGACCGGAGGACAGTTAGCGTTTATGCAAATTAGCTTAGCATCGTAGCACCGACGTTGTCCTATTATGGCGTCAGCCTCTTTTGTTAGTTAAAAATATGTTCAGAACCGATGGGATGAGTAACTTAAAATATGTTTAAAGTTAGAAAACACTCACCATCTTCTATAAATGGTTCAAGTAGAGCGGTAACCGTGTCCAAACCACCCTCCAATCCTCCATCTAGCTCGCTTTGACTTTTTTCGTTGGCCACCAAGCACAACACCTGAACTTCTGCATTTGACCACGGTTTTGATATTATTGTTTTTATATAGCTTCAAAATACTAAAAGATACACTCCTCGTGTTATCGCTAATGGAAAGCGGTAGAGAAAAAATGGTGGATCAGGTTGTTTGGAAAGACTCCACAGACTCCTCCCCCCGACCAATCAGTGACCGACAGTGTTTCTGACGTCACGGCGCGGCTCGCTCGGACCCCTTGAGAAGCCGGGCCAGAATTTAGCGAGGCGAGCCGGTCACAGGAACAGTGGAAATACCTCAAACGCGCGTAAAGCCAGAAATATCCGACCCGCGCCATGACGGTCGAAAAGGGGCATAACATAGCTTGACAAGCCACAACAAGACTTTTCCGTATGGAAAAACCCCTCCAAAAACTATTTCTACGAAAACACCCAGTATATCAGGAAACCTCGCCTGGACGAACCTAAAAAAAAAAAATACCGCCGGAGCCTAGCATGGCTCTGCCACTACGGTACCCCTATCTGCAATTGCCCACAAGAGTCCCCATGGATATTCAATGTGGTTTACTTGATTATAGCTGGATCAAGAATCAAACTCAGGTGGGGAACTAACTACAGATAACCATACCAGAGCCATCTTTAGGGGCAGGTGCTAGTTTTCTATCACATATCGCTCCGGTTTACATACCTTTCTTTGGATCGTGCTCACCATAGGTGGGCTTGTGGTCCAGATGACCATTTCTCCTACTGAAATTTTGAAGAATTGGTAAGGGATCGAATGATCACCCCTTACGACCATTGGGTGAGTCCGAGGGCAAGATCAGGATATAGAGTACAGGTGTTGTACAAAGGCCAGCCACTTATAACTCAAGTAGAAACATTAGCAGAAGAGGGCCAAAAAGAAATGGAGTATTATTCACTTATCAACCAACCCGGGCCAGTAAAAAAATTAGAATGGGAGGCCGCTTTCAAGTTAATATGGAACAGATGTGAACCCCAACCCGAACCCAAAGGATGGTTGGTGATGCAGTGGAAATGGGTGTGGAAAGGTTTGCAACCTGGATTGCCACACCCCTCTCCACTATATCTAGAACTCCTTAAAGGACGAGTGACAACAGTCAACAGGCACTCTGAGAGAAGAGCTAGAGCTAGGAGCAACAAAGGCCCTTTTCCAAGATGGTGCCTCTGAAAAACAGAAACCCCAACAGTGATGATTCAAACAGCGAAGATTCAGACAACTCCGATTATGATGATAAAGCGACCCCGGATCGACCTAAGGACTGTCTAAGGATTACGATTTTGGATAAAGCAGCTTGTCTACGTACCCTGTTGTGGGGACTCATAGTGTTAATAGGCTTTGTAATGTTGTTGGTCATTTTGTATCAAGCCGGAGTTAGACCATGGAGCCTCACGCATGTGAAAGTCTCCCATGGGAGATCCAAGTATGCAAACATGACCTGCTGGGACATCACACGAAGAAACATCTTCATGCCATGGAGATAGAATGAGACCATTCAAAATCAAACTTTGACATGGAATCAAGTGAGACGAACGGGCTATCGAGCCTGGAGGAAAAAGCTGAATCTCACACCTAAATGGACAACAGCTATTGATGCTGAGAACCTGACCGGAGTGGCATGGACCATCACGACCTGTTAATCTTGCCGGATGGAGTTGTAGTTTGGATAGCAATTTTGAAAAAACAAGTTAAAAGAACAACGAGATGTAATTGGATTCATCCAGACAAAGAACCACCTGAATGGCAATGTGATCGGGCTTGCCAACCACTGCCAGGGTTGGGCCACCAAGGCTACTGGGATAGAGAAGTAATTTATCCCACTCCACCAAAAGATGAAAGCTGTCAGGCGATTCTCCCGCGTTGGGAGTTTTGGGGCAACATCCATTTAGATTGTGACAAAATACCCCCGCTTATCCGAAGGAACCACACTGGAGCATATCGGAACCAAACTGGAGTAAAAACCATCCACACAGTAAGATACAAAAAGGTACTCAAACCCAACGCTACTGATGGACAGCCTCACAGAAGACCTAGTGGAACACCCCTGGTTGAGTTTTATACCGAAACACCCCCGCCGCTAAATATGATAAAAATGGTAGAGTCAAAACCTGGTGACGGAGTGAAAACAAGTGCAACAGAATATTGCAAGGAACACAGATTAAAAAGGCTCCCAATCTGCTATTGGAATCTGTATGGTGAGTGTCAATCTCAAAATTATTTACCAATAACGCCAGTAATGAATCAACAATATTTTTATTGGAGTTTGGCAGCTGTATTCCAGCCTATTAACGCCTGGCACGAAGATTGGTTAAATATGACATTACCATGGGTATGGGTGGTCCCTGGTTTGCCCCACTGCTAAGGCGACTTTGTGGAGGGGTATACCAGGACTTACACAGGCCTGATGGGACCATATTACTTGGACATGTATGTTCAGAGGCTGCCCAAACCAAACAAGCTACTTAGTGCACCAAAAGACGATTTTAATAAAATTGACGAATGTGTAGCCAAACTAATTTTTCTTAGCCTTAATAACTCAGTTTGGGAGAGTAGCGGAACGTCGCCCAGATGCCAACTGTGGGAAACAGAAGTAGCTGTCGTGTCCACCTGGCGCTACAACTGTACAGAACTAAAGAAAGAAAAAACAATTAAAATATTGCTCCAGGCCTGGCAGGAGCATCACAATAGAGATGACTCATGTACCTGGTGGGGATTTCAGGAGGAAGAAATAAGAGAATGGGTAGCTCCTTGCTTAAAACACTCCTCTAACTATTGGATTAGGTATCAATTCTTAGCTACCGTTTACTCCAAAGAACAGGACATATGGTCAAATGCTTTATATCGCCCCGACAGGTATGTCAGCCCAAGACAATGGCATATGATTTTTAATAGAAAACAAGATGAGTGTACGGTCAGCTTAGCCCGCAGGCCTTGTTATGAGTTACCCGGATGGGAAAGTTACTGTCAATTCAATTCAGTTTATTTATATAGCGCCAAATCACAACAAAGTTGTCTCAGGGCACTTTACAGAAACATTCACATACATAAAAGCCAATTAGTAAAGTTCTCTATCTAAGGAATCCAGCAGACAAGATGAATCTTGGCTTCAATACAGTCTCCCATCCTGAGCAAGCACAGTGGCAACAGTGGAAAGGAAAAACTCCCTTTTAAAAGGAAGAAACATCCAGCAGAACCAGGCTCAGGACAAGCGGCCATCTGCTTTGACCGGCTGGTTGAGAGGACAGGAAGGAGAGACAGACGAACACAGAATGGTAGGTCATTATAAAGAAGAATTCACAACTCATGCAGCTGAAGTAGTGTGGAAGAAGTACAGCAACGTGTGGAGAAGATCTGTACCCGACGGTACAAGTTGCACTAACGTCATATTAGGGCATCAGCTAAAGACTAGGAAGAATATTCAAGGAGTGATTGTCCCCTTTGTCTCTGATTCTATGATCGCTCTAGCAGAGGGACATGCAGTGAGACGACGCCTGTGCTTTGGCGATGAGATGCGTGGCTACGACTGGGTAGGCCCAAATAAAATATATTCTAATCTCACATGTCAATGTCCAGAAGAAAGCTGGAAAACATGCGGCAAGGGAGATGATGAACATAGCTGTGCTTGGTATGAGACCGTTAGTTACACGGTAGGCCGAAAAGTCACAGAAGTAGTACATGGAGGAGGGAAGTGATCAAGGAAGGAATGTTTCACGTACCTGAGCGAGGTAGACACAGGACACGTGCCACACCCACACTGCAGCCTTCTCCTCCAAGGGGTCTAAAACCAACCATAAGGCTCAGGTATTACCCACAGCTGTTTTTTAGGACAGTTTAGCTTCAGGCTGTATTGAGATGATTCACCCAGACTGTTAAATACCTCCTATCCGTGCACCACACCCAGAATCTCACCTCGTGCCTCGCCCGACCTAGCAGCAGGAGTGGGGACGTTAGACAGATGAGGAAGCGCACGTTCATGGCAGCTCATCTCCTAATTTAGATTTGCAATTGTCATCCGATCTGGTTTTGTTTAGAATCTAGATATAAGCTTCATGGATGTTGTTTTATAATCAAAGCTACGAAACATTAAAAACCTCCTGTGCTTTTGTTGTTATAGGAGCATGAAGTAACCTACTGTTTCTGTCACAAAGGATTGATTAGCAGAAACCAAGTATCTCTGGGCTGTTGGGTCGTCTTGGTGGTACCAGTGCTGTCATTCTGGCTTGGTGGCCAGGGCTGCGGTGAATGGCATTCTTGTCTCAGATGAGTCACATAGTCTACCGCAAGTATCGGCAACAGTGTGCATGGAAACAGAACGTACCTGTAAAGTCATCTGGACCTCGGCTCTGAACTCTGTGCCCTATCGGCCAAGGGGAGCTATCCCACCACGAGCCTCCTACTACCCAGTGGTAGCTAAGTTGTGGGAGCACCTCCACGACGCAACCAGGTTCGTGGTGATTCATCTGTACACAGGGCTGCCCTTGGTCCATAGCCCATCCTTGAGGATTACGCAGGGATCATCAGAACCTCTGCCCCCGACATTACCGGCCTCCTTAGGGACAGACCTGGGAGCCACTCCATCACTGGTCCTAACTCCCGCAATGACAGCAATCCAGGGTCAAAATGCAAACCCACCTAACGTCCATCTGGCACCAACCCTGATAATGTTGACCCAGCCTCAGATACCAACTGTTACTTTGCCTGACCCACCACCTACAGAGGCTCAGCCTGAGAACGAGCCCATGGATGTGAGGGCGGCCTCTCCTGGACCACCCTTCCTCTCCCTGGAGTGCCCAGAGCTATACCAATTGGAAATCTACCTTGTTCATTTTGTGAGTACTGAAGTTGGTCTGCCTAGCCCGACCGGCTCTGAAAGCACTGTCCCTATTGATCCTACCCGCCCTGAAGAATCCAACCCACCAAGCTTGATGACCCCTGATGGGAACTATCAGTCAGGCAATGTCAGGGGGAGCGCACGTGACCCTAGAAAACATGTTTTTTTTTACGCAGGAAGTATTTTTCTTTTTTTTCCCACCGTTCTCATTTTGTCGCGTGTGTTCCTAATAATAAAGTTATGAACAAATATGGCTGCCTTGTCATTTTAGGAGCCATGAATGAACCATGTCTCTCCTCTGCTGCTGACACGATAGATAAACTCAGACCGTCACCTCCTCCGTCCTCCGCTACTTTTTTTATGTCCACGCGCTCTGGACGCAGTGTTGCCAGGTGAGAAATGTAAGATTATCATGCTAGAAACATAAAATTATCGTATTTTGAGGGAAATTATCATACACCCGTCATAACCAAAATAACAAATCTATTGATGCTCTATAGTAGTGATGAGTCCGCTTCCAGACCGGCTCTGCTTCTTCTTCTTTTCTTTTTTCTTTTCCTCACTCATGGGGCGGGCGCAGCGGACTATTCAGCCAATCATGGCCGTTGTTCTGAGGCAAACGCATACACGTCACTCGTAGGTAACACCAATCATGCATCTGTTTGTGGCCACAGATGTCTTCAGGGTTCACAAAAAAACTCAGACAGTTGCGACAGGCTGATGACAACCGATTACAACCACACATTCACGGAATGGTCAAATTATTGTATATTTGGCCTTTTTTGGGATTATTGATCGTACAGAAGCCAAAATTGTCGTACAAATACGATAATTATCGTACACCTGGCAACACTGTCTGGAAGTCACTAACAGTACGCATGCAACAAAGAGTAAACTCAAGCGAGAGTGACACCTGCCCCCTCTTTCCTCTTTTGCATTGACAAAATGTTTTAGTTTTATTGATAAGTTTGTTAAAGCACAATTTATAGAAGTAATGTTTAATAAACATTAGGACTTTGCTAACAAAATTAATTCACCTCCTCAGTTTAGCTGCTGTTTTTTGATGATCTGGACGTTTGTCACCCACAACAAGCAGGTGACAAAGAGTAAACTCAAAGCGAGATGGTTACCTGCCCCTCTTTCTTCTTTCATGTTGACAATTTTTTTTTGTTTTACTGATGAGTGTGCTCATTGATCCTGACTTCCTCATTTTGATAAAAAAAAAAAAATCAGCATAAATTGTTTTATTCATTTTTGTTTTCTAGGTCAAAGAGTTTTATATAACACTTCTGAGTTCAAATGTTGCTGATCAATTTGAATTTATTATTATTTATTGATTATATGTATTTAATATTATTTTTCAGTATCAAATGGTCCAAAATGTTTACAGTTTAAAAAACATTTTTTTTTCAGGCAAACTGATGCACTTTAAGTTGTTTCTGTTACAGACTAAAAAAAACATGTTAATAATGTTATTCTTCGTTGTAAGTTAATCTATATTATTTTTTCTTTAAAGTTAATAAGGACACAATGTTAGGCAGAAGTGTACTTATAACAGTTTCATAGACATACTATTTACAGTTGTGGCAGAAAGTTGGGTCTGGCACGAAATGTTTACTTCTTCCTGTGTGGGGGTGGGGGGGGGGGGGGGGGGGGGGGGGGGGGGGGGGATAACAGAAAAAAATTGAGAAGCACTGATATAGTGGGTCAACCAGTTTGATGGTGCTCATATGGTTTCTGGAGTCCACCCTCTACCCGGCTGACTCGCCTGAGTCAGTTATGGTTCAAAATATCCACTAATGCAAAAATAAAAATATAAAACACACAAAGAAACTGTCCAGAGGACCTGACTTAACTTTTCTGGACTTTTCTACCTGGATTATTGAGCAGGCATCAGGATATCAAATGTGTCATTTGTGTTTCTTTGTAGTACAAACACGTATGAACAAAAATGACTGAACTATCCCTTTTACCAGCAATACTTCTGACTTAAATACAGCTAATTGTGACAAACTTTTTAAAATCTGGAAAATATCTAGAAAATAGGAAATACTTTAAGTTTTATTCATAGTGTAGCAATATGAAGGATGTGAGACGGAGGAAGAAGGGTGACACTTTCTCCACTCCCCTTCACGACATTTATTTTATTTAATAGTGTGAATGCCGTGGAGGCATTCACACTATTGCTTTTCTGTTTATATTTATTGCATTCACACTATTGCTTTTCTGTTTATATTTATTATTTTCCTAGTTGCTATCATTATTCCGTACGTTTTTTGGAAGCTATCTACTCCCACAGGTTTAGTGCTATATGAACATATCATATATCAAACCGTTCAGTTTTTTTCAGGACAATAAGGCTATGAGTTTCTTTATTGATACAACTTTAGCTTTTGGACATATTTAGCCTTTTCTGCCATTTTGGCTGTCATAGAAAATGAATGGAGCTCTTTATAAACAGACCACCAGTGCCATCTGCCTGTTTTCAAAATATCCTACGCATTAACCTTACTTTGGCCTAGAAGCATGTAATGAATGATGCCTGTCTGGTATTATCCATAATTTAAACGGATTCTTTCATTTTTCTGGACTGAGTACTATCGTGCCTTGAACGATTAAATGTGGACGGAAACGTGTTTAAATTTCTGACTCACCAACAACAGTGAGCCGTTTAATTAAAAACGATTTAAAACACATCACACATTTACATTAATTGACAGATTGATTACAATTAACACAGCTTAATTAATGAGCTTTACAATGAGAAATCATATGGCCATGATATCTCACTTGCAACTAATTACAACAGACATTTCTGAAAATATCTGGATTAATTACTGGCAGATAGAAGAGTTTTAAAGATGGGAAAATGAAGGAGTTTGAATGGAGAGGAAAAGATGGATGAAGATGTAGGTCTGTAGACCAGAACGACACGCTCCCTTGAAGCGCAGTTCACCCGCGGTACACTGGTAGTGAAGCTCAATGACTCTTTACCTTGCAGAGGATGAATCCGCGGCGGTCAAGAGGTCTACTGGCACGCTACCTTTCAGCGTCTCCTAAGGGCGGCTGCGACTCTTTAGAAGTCGTGAGAACTCGTTCCACAGAACAAACCTCCTCAAAAGTTATGAAGTTTTCACCGGGTGGAGTCACAGCGAGGCATCGTGGCTCCCCAGGAACTCCAGCCGAACTCCATCAGTACCAGTCAGTTTGCTCCAGAACTTCAGTTCATCCCAGAACTTCGGATCATGTCTGGAACTTCTTGTTCTCTCTAGCAACTGACTGGAACTAGGAAGTGTCGACATTTAAAGAGTTCTGTTTCCGGTTCATTTGGGAAGTCCTGATTGGCTGAAAGAACCAACAGGGATGTGGTTTTAGTGACGTAAGGGGTTACTACAAGTCAGAAAAACAGCAAAGATGTTTTAGGAACAAACAGAGAAATGTTTTGGCGAAGTGACAGAAAGCAGGTGCCAGCTCCTCTGTTTATGTCTGAGAGGTTTTAAAAACATGACAGTTCGGTCCAATAAACTTGGTTGCGACTGTCTCTGACTTTTGACCCACATCACTCCTTCTCATTTCAGACAGAAGATCAAAATGCATAATTACTTTGTACAGGCATTTTAACTTGATTTCTACTTTGAATGAGGATTAAAAATCATTTATACTGTTTCACAGTTGATTTAAAATGAGTAGTTCACTTCAACATTTAAAAATGATTTGAACTAAACACACTTTGATTATCAAGATATTGTAAAATAGTAATGATAATGAAAAGAGAGTGTTCTTTCAATTGACCAGTGCAGGACACACTCAGAAAGTCTCTGGATGAGCTTAATTTGTGTTTCTGGACTCAAATCAATGAAATAACAGTTCTTGTCCCAGGAAGGTCCAGGTTTTGACCTGAGGCTTAGTTCACTACAGTCCCCCCTTTGGAAATCATCGCTTGTCCATGGGGATGAATTCCAACATGAACTTACGCCTCCGAATGTCCTTGAGCTTGATGTAATCCAGCAAGGAAAAACAAAAGTCAAAGAAGGTAATCCCACAACGATTTAGGTAATCTATAATGTTGTTGGTAATTCCATAATGTTGTTGGTAATTCCATTGTAGCAATGCTTTAACCCCTTGGAAACAAAGTCTGTAATCCATTGGAAAAAGTCATATAATCCACAACGATAAATCCACAACGAATGGAGGTGTTGATTGATCAGCATACAGAGGGGTTCCCTTCGATTGAACTGAAGATGCGGCCACTGGATGAAGATTGGAGACCAACGTCAGGATTGCAGGTCTCCTCCAGCGAAGGTCGTCGCTGGGTGATGTCCAGTCGGTGCCGTTCTGGTTCAATGTGTCATGCAATTATGTGGTTTAAGGTGGGCTTATGAAGGGGATTTTACATAAGGCCTTAACCTATATGCACCTGGTGTGTAAGCTATTATGATTGGGAACAGCTACAGCTACCAGTTAAGGGGTGGAACATGCTGAAAAGGGTAACTATAGGGGTCTATACCTATAGAAGGGTGTTCCAACTATACCACCATCGCTAACATTATCTATGTTAGACTTACATGGCCACTATAGTTGGTTTACTTGTCTGTTGCCTTTTAGACGAAAGACTTGAGATCTATGTTAGACTTACATGGCAACTATAGTTGGTTTACTTGTCTGTTGCCTTTTAGACGAACGACTTGACATTGGGTGTTTGGTTTCCCCATAAATGTTTTTGGAGTCTATGGCGAGACTCATCAAAAAGAATTAGATATCCCCCCGAATAGAATTGTTTGAGTAGATTGGGCTTAAGCGTTGTGAGACCAATGTAGATTATGGTACTTAAGGTAGCATTAATCTACATTGACTCCGCAAAGATTAGGTTTTAACGAGTGCACTGCATGTTGGCATAGTTAAAGTCCTTTACAGTCTCCAACTAAAACACATACAAAACTCATTCTTACCTCAGAAAAAATACCAAAAACCAATTAAACAACGTTTCCACATCGACAAGAGTAGTGACTAAGCAACTAGAAACATCGTTTCACTGCTTCACCTCACCCTGGTTGTCAGATTCAATCACGCTGTCCCGTTTGAGTGGTTTCTTTGCACACCTTGTGTGGTTTAACCTGGTTTCGATGTATCCATTTAACAATTGGCTCTTTTTGGCCTTTACTGATTTTTATCTGATTGACAACTGGAGACAGTTTGTCTGTTATCAGATGGGGTCCAGTCCATCTGGGCATCAGTTTACGGGTGAGAGTTCCGGTCCTGGACTCTCTTCTCCCAGTTGTGGGGGCAAACGTGTAGTACCAGACCCTGTCTCCCACTTGGAGTTCCTCGTGAGAGGCCTTTTGGTCATAGTACGCTTTGCGTCCTTCAGCTGATTTTTCCAGGTTTTTCTGTGCGAAAGCAAAAGTGTTCTTAAGGTGTTTTTCCAAGTCTTTCATGTATTGTTGTGTAGTGTATGCTGTTGCCATGGCAGCATCGCCTGGTTGGTACAACAGGTGTAGAGGGAGAGTCATTTGTCGACCCGTCATCATCTCGAAAGGAGAGATGCCAGTCGATGTGTGTGGAGTGGCCCTTATGGCCATGAGGACCAGAGGGAGTTTCACGTCCCAGTCCTTGTGGTTTGCGGCTACGTATTTTTTTCAAAATACTCACCACTGTCCTGTTTGCTCTCTCAACCTGGCCTGAAGCCTGTGGATGGTAGCCAACATGGAAGTTGGCTTTGACGCCTAGCGTCTTCTACAGTTCTTTCATTACTTCACCTGTGAAGTGTGTACCTTGGTCTGAGTTCACCCTGAGGGGAAGTCCAAACCTTGAGAATACATGATTCATTAATAACATAGCAGTAGTTTGTGCTGTGTCATTAGGGGCTGGTAGACATTCTACCTATTTGGTAAACGCGCAGGTTACCGTGAGAAAATATTTATTTCCTCTAGAGGTCTTAGTGAGTGGTCCGACCCAGTCAATCTGGAGGTCCGACCATGGAAATGCAATGCCTCTACTATGCAGTGGTGCTCTGTGGAGTGGTCTGGATGGCTGAAACTGGCCACAGACCAGGCACCCTTTTATGTAGTCTTTGACATCCTTCTTCATTCCAGGCCAATAAGCAATCTGTTTTAATGCTTTCAGCATGGCATTGTCACCCTTGTGTCCTGCGGACGGAAGGTCATGTGCATGAACTAACATCACCCCCCTGTGGTCATGGGGGACCACGAACACGGGTGAGGACGTCCATCCATGAGCAAAAGTTAGGATGCCTTTAAGTAGTTTTAACTGTTTGCGCAGCTGAAAGAGGACTTTAAGGTCTGGATTGGAATCTAGTTCGCCTTTTGATGGAGTGTATTTGTCTGGGTCAGTCAGATACAGTACCATCGAGTTAATTGTAGGATCCAACTTCTGAAGTTGGATGATGTCTGGGTCAGTCAGCATTGGGCGTACAGAAACTGTGTTATCAGCAGGTTTAGCTGCAGCTTGTGCACGTGTGACCGCCATTACCTCAGTTGTAGATTGTGATTAATGAGTGTTGAGTAGCCAGGAGGGGTCAAAGGACCACGTGGGTCCGTCAACGGCTCCTTCCTTGGCTAGGGAGTCTGCAAGGTCATTGTAGTGCTTGTCATCGCCTGGGACTCTGGAGTGTCCTGGAACTTTCTTCCAGAAGATCTGTAGATCATGTGATGTCACTAAGTGATCACATGTCATGAAAAGCTCTTTGTGTTTGACCACCTTTTTGTTGCTTTTGAGAAAACCGTTCTGTTTCCACAGAGCGAGATGACACAAGAAACTAAGTCGAGCATAGTTAGAGTCAGTGCAGATGACTAGCGTCTGGATGGAGCGTTCCACCGCCATCCGTAGGGCTATTAGGATTGCTGCTATCTCAGCGTACTGAGAAGACTGAGAGCCTAATTTATAGCCAAATGTGACCTGTTCTTGGTCCTGGAGGAGTACTCCTCCAACACCTGCTTTGCAGATTGTCTCGTGGTGGAATGAGCATCCATCCACGTACACTGTCACCATATCTTTACAGATATTGCTATCAAAGAAGTGGTGATTTGGGTCCTCAGCAGCTGAGGGTTTACTCCCAACCGGCTGTTGGGTGGCTGGTACATCCTGTGTACATTCTTGGCAGATTGCCAAATCATTGCCCAAGTGTGACTTCTTATTTTGACCGTAGCGGATGTCTAGGTTAAAACTTTGAAGTGCCATAAGCCATGTGGCTACACGTGAGTTTGTCACCACACCATCTCTGATGTGTTGGCTGTTTAGAAACGTTAAAGGCTGGTGTTGTGTTTCAACAATAATCCTCTGTCCACCAATATAGCAGGAGAAATGTTTCACTGCCCACACAGTGGTCAATAGAGCCTTCTCACAGTCTGAATACCGTAGTTCAGGGCCTGCCATTGTTTTGCTGGCATAGGCCACAACACGCTTGTCTTTGTCGTGTATTTGGTACAGACCTGCACTTATGCAGTGAGTTGAGAAGCCCACTTCCAAGTAAAACTCTTTGTTGTAGTCTGGGTAGACTAGACATGGGGCTAACTTGAGCCTGTCTTTAAGAGCGTTCATTGCCTGCTGCTGTGTATCAGTCCAGACAAAAGGAACGTCTTTCTTTAAGAGTTCAGTCAGTGGGGGACTTCCGGCTGAATGGCGGTGAGATAAGGTGTGTTTGGGTGTGCTCCTACAGAATTGGCCTTTTCTCTGATTAATGCCTGGGCACTTTTTCCCGAGTCCGACAGCAAACAATAGCTAACTTACACACTTTACATAACCCTCCTATTTGGTCATTAAAATGCCACCAAAACCGACTAAAGGGGTAAGTTCGATCCAGGCTCACCTGCGGCCTAATCCTCGTAGTGAAGCCTCGAGCTGTCCTGGATCATCTCCTCCGTCTGAGGGCGACGTCAGCAGCCTTAAGCAAGAACTACTTGTAGCTCTCCGAGAGGACCTTGCTGCTATAATTAAAGCAGAATTCCATGCTGTTCTGGGTGAAAGTCTCTCGTCGATTAATGCCGAGCTGTCCGCCTTCAAAAAGGAGCTATCGTCTGGGCTAGCAGCGGTGCAGGAGAGCTTCACGGGGCTAAAGCTAACGGTAACAGAGGTGGAGAAGTCCGTCTCCACCTGCACTGACGACATCGTGAGCCTCCAGAAAACAGTTGACGTCCTTACTAAGACGGTGGCACAGTTGGAGGATAAGTGCGATGACCTGGAGTCCCG
>NC_056508.1:7760070-7787239 GCF_014905685.2 Nematolebias whitei
GAACTGAAGTTCTGGAGCGAACTGACTGGTACTGATGGAGTTCGGCTAGAGTTCCTGGGGAGCCACGATGCCTCGCTGTGACTCCACCCGGTGAAAACTTCATAACTTCTGAGGAGGTATGTTCTGTGGAACGAGTTCTCACGACTTCTAAAGAGTCGCAGCCACCCTGAGGAGACGCTGAAAGGTAGCGTGCCAGTAGACCTCTTGACCGCCGCAGATTCATCCTCTGCAAGGTAAAGAGTCGTTGAGCTTCATTACCAGTGTACCGCGGGTGAACTGCGCTTCAAGGAAGCGTGTCGTTCTGGTCTACAGACCTACATCTTCATCCATCTTTTCCTCTCCATTCAAACTCCTTCATTTTCCCATCTTTAAAACTCTTCTATCTGCCAGTAATTAATCCAGATATTTTCAGAAATGTCTGTTGTAATTAGTTGCAAGTGAGATATCATGGCCGTATGATTTCTCATTGTAAAGCTCATTAATTAAGCTGTGTTAATTGTAATCAATCTGTCAATTAATGTAAATGTGTGATGTGTTTTAAATCGTTTTTCATTAAACGGCTCACTGTTGTTGGTGAGTCAGAAATTTAAACACGTTTCCGTCCACATTTAATCGTTCAAGGCACTATAGTACTCAGTCCAGAAAAATGAAAGAATCCGTTTAAATTATGGATAATACCAGACAGGTATCATTCATTACAACTGGTGGCCTGTAAAGGGTTCATGAAATGGACTGTGCTATTCTGTAACACTTGAATTTATCATGTTGGCATGGTTGAACAGGTCCGGCTTTGAGCTTGATACTGCATGATTCGGCTTGTGGTGTTTTTAGAGCTGAAAGTAACGTCAATGTGTTTCATTTAAAAGCTGAAATTTGTACAGCTGTTGTGTAACTGAAGCTGGGTTTGTGGTAAAACACTTTATTCTGTTTAAACTGTGGTGCAGAAAGGGGGTTCTGACCCGGTTCTGTCGAACTCGGTTCAGATTCTTTTGAACGAGTCGTGTTTTGAATGGATAAACTGCTGTTTTGAAACTGGGCGCCATCTCAGGCCACTGTTGAAGTGTTCGTTACATCTGTAGCAGTAAAAATAGTGCATTTTGACAGTATTAATGGACAAAAAGTTGACCAGAATGTTCAGGCTAATCGCTAACACAGCTAGCTGAAATCACGAAGCGTGATTGGTTGAAAACCGCTGTTTGAAACGCTCTGATTCGCTGGAGAGACGAGTGACGTGTCTGTCGTCACTTCCTCTGATGTCAGATTATAAAACCCACCCCCGCTGCTGCTCTGATCATTGGTTGATTCAGTCACGTGACCCCGGAAATGAGTCTCGGTTCAACCGAAGCCTCCACTGTGTTTAAAATCGCTAAATGGAGCTGCCACTGTTCTCACAAAACTCATGTGTTCATGCAGATAGACATGCTTGTTAAAGCGACGCCACGTTAAGCTTTAAATCCGTTCGGAAAAAGCTGATGTGACCGATTTTCGGCCGATGCTAATTAAGCTAACGGCTAACAACCGGATGTCAACGGAACGATCCACAGGAAGTTGTCATAGACTCCTGCTGGTATAAATAAGCTTACACCGCCACCTGCTGTTGAAAGAGGAGTATAACAGTTTTCCTTAAAGAGGAGACTGATAATTCCTCTCATATTTTTCTTTTCTTTTTGTTAACACGACCTGGTTTATGAGTAACTGTTTTAAATAGCAAATTCTGGTAAATAAAACTGCTTAAGAAAAGCGTTTGTAGTGAACTAAGCCTCAGGTCAAAAACCTGACCCTGAGGGCCTTCCTGGAACAGGAACTGTTATTTCATTGATTTGAGTCATTTATTAACAGAATCAAAATATAACATCAAACATTGTACACTTGATTATTCTGATTGATTACAATTAACACAGCTTAATTAATGAGCTTTACAATGAGAAATCATACGGCCATGATATCTCACTTGCAACTAATTACAACAGACATTTCTGAAAATATCTGGATTAATTAATGGCAGATAGAAGAGTTTTAAAGATGGGAAAATGAAGGAGTTTGAATGGAGAGGAAAAGATGGATGAAGATGTAGGTCTGTAGACCAGAATGACACGCTCCCTTGAAGCGCAGTTCACCCGCGGTACACTGGTAGTGAAGCTCAACGACTCTTTACCTTGCAGAGGATGAATCCACGGCAGTCAAGAGGTCTACTGACACGCTACCTTTCAGCGTCTCCTCAGGGCGGCTGCGACTCTTTTAGAAGTCGTGAGAACTAGTTCTACAGAACAAACCTCCTCAGAAGTTATGAAGTTTTCACCGGGTGGAGTCACAGCGAGGCATCGTGGCTCCTACAGGAACTCCAGCCGAACTCCATCAGTACCAGTCAGTTCGCTCCAGAACTTCAGTTCATCCCAGAACTTCGGATCATGTCTGGAACTTCTTGTTCTCTCCAGCAACTGACTGGAACTAGGAAGTGTCGACATTTAAAGAGTTCTGTTTCCGGTTCATTTGGGAAGTCCTAATTGGCTGAAAGAACCAATAGGGGTGTGGTTTTAGTGACGTAAGGGGTTATTACAAGTCAGAAAAACAGCAAAGATGTTTTAGGAACAAACAGAGAAATGTTTTGGCGAAGTGACAGAAAGCAGGTGCCAGCTCCTCTGTTTATGTCTGAGAGGTTTTAAAAACATGACAGTTCATTCCAATAAACTTGGTTGCGACTGTCTCCGACTTTTGACCCACATCACTCCTTCTCATTTCAGACAGAAGATCAAAATGCATAATTACTTTGTACAGGCATTTTAACTTGATTTCTACTTTGAATGAGGATTAAAAATCATTTATACTGTTTCACAGTTGATTTAAAATGAGTAGTTCACTTCAACATTTAAAAATGATTTGAACTAAACACACTTTGATTATCAAGATATTGTAAAATAGTAATGATAATGAAAAGAAAGTGTTCTTTCAATTGACCAGTGCAGGACACACTCAGAAAGTCTCTGGATGAGCTTAATTTGTGTTTCTGGACTCAAATCAATGAAATAACAGTTCCTGTCCCAGGAAGGTCCAGGTTTTGACCTGAGGCTTAGTTCACTACAAGCATGACATTTGGTACACTTGTCCAAATCTCCAAGATGGAGCATGCTGAAGGGGCGGGGCCAGACTTGAAAGTTTGACCTCTCGCCATGAAAAATGAAATGCTAATAGTTCATAAATAAAACTGTCTGAAACATCACACCTTCAGTGATTGATCCACATTAGGTCCCCTGCAAGACTGAATGGTCAAATCATGACATCACTTAAGCCACACCCCTGACAACAGGAAGTGTAAAATTTTACGTTGAACGCCCCAAGCTGACCCCTGTGATCTAATCAGCATGATAGTGTGTCCAGTGACCGAACATGTTGGTGTAACTTGCTTTCCAACACTGACAGTTCTGGGTGGAGCATGTGGGCGGCGTGGCGTGGCGAAGTAAAACGTAACGCCGTCCCAATACGTTTGGCTCTAAAATCCACAGATTTCAGCCGAGGTGCCTCAAAATCAGTATGATCAATCATTATCCACCCCTTGAACAGGCATCCATGATAAGTGGCCAATAGCCTCCACAGTGCCCACTATCGCCACCTGCCACTTTTCAAAATACCCTACATTAACCTTAGTTTATCGTAGAAACACGAAACTTGGTACACTTCCCCAATTCCACAAGATGCACAAAAAACCCTCTGGCACCAATGTTGTACGATAAACAGAAAAGGTGGCCATTTTGGAATCCTGTCCAAATTTTTACACCTATTTGGCGGTTTATAGCCTGCACATTTTTCGCTCAATCCTTTTCAAACTTAGTCATTTTGGTCAAGAGGCATGGGGGACGAAAACTTATCTAAACGGTGCATTTCTGAGCATGCTGAAGGGCCGGGGCCAGACCTCAAAATTTGACATCTTGCCATGAAAAACGAAAAGCTAATAACTCCTACACGAAAACTGTCTGAGACATGAAAACTTCAGTGATTGATCCACAATATATCCCCTGCAAGACTGAATGGTCAAATAATGACATCACAAAAGCCACGCCCCTGACAACAGGAAGTGTAAAGTTTTACGTTGAACGTCCCAAGCTGACCCCTGTGATCTAATCAGCATGATAGTGTGTCCAGTGACTGAACGTGTTGGTGTAACTTGCTTTCCAACACTGACGGTTCTGGGTGGAGCATGTTGGTGGCGTGACGAAGTAAAACGTAACTCCGTCGCAATACGTTTGGCTCTAAATTCCACAGATTTGAGCCAATGTGCACCAAAATCAGTATGATCGATCATTATCCACCCCTTGAACAGGAATCCATGATAAGTGGCCAATAGCCTCTATAGCGCCCCCTACGTTATACTTACATTTATATCTCGGTCATACATCATACGATCTGCACCAGATTTTTGTGCTTGATCAGTGAGCAATTATAGACACATTTGTATTGTTGTTTAACTTTTGACTCAAGTGCGCCCCCTAGATTATTCAAACAGTTATATCTCAGTGACATATCATCTGATATGCACCAGATATTTTGTGCATGATGTGTGAGCACTTGTAGACACATTCTAGAGACTTTTTTGTTTTCGTTTAACATTTGACTCGAGTGCGCCCCCTACAATATTCCATTAGTTATATCTCAGTGATACATCATCCGATCTGAACGGAATTTTTTGTGCTTGATCAGTGAACACCTACAGACTCTTTGGTATTGTTGATTCATGACATTACTTAAGGCCCACCCACTCAGAGAATAAACTGTCAGTTATTGAGTGACTCTTCCAGCTTGACCCTGTGTAATTTATAAAAACGAAACTGTAACTGTTGATTACGACACGACATGTGGAAAAGCATATATGAAGTGCTCGTCAAACGTTTGTAACAAAACAGGAAGTCACAATAACTCCTGTCTGGAAAGTCGGATTTCACATATACTTGTAAGACCTGTTGCTGTAGTAGTACTGAAATGGACAGAAAGCCATGTCAAACATTCAAGAAATGCGCATCGTGGTGAACATGTGGGGGACTGGCATGACAGCGTTCGCGATTGCGACATGGTGGAGGGGCTGAATCTCCTGCGGTCGCAGCGTGGCCTGAGCGGTGCTTCGCTGGGAAGCCCTTAAATGGCATTCGCACGTGCATTTTTGAAGGAAACGCAAATTCTCTAGTTAACTCTTGTTAAAGTGGGGCACCAGCTGGTCAGTTTACTGACCAACAACAACTTAATGACAAACCAGATTCCAAAAAAGTTGGGACACTAAACAAAATGTGAATAAAAACTGAATGTAATGATGTGGAGGTGCCAACATCTAATATTTTATTCAGAATATAACAAAAATCACAAATCAAAAGTTTAAACTGAGAGAATGTATCATTTTAAGGGAAAAATCTGTTGTTTCCAAATTTCATGGCGTCAACAAATCCCAAAAAAGTTGGGAAAGGTCCATTTTTAGTACTCTGTGGCATCCCCACTTCTTCTTACAACACTCAACAGACGTCTGGGGACAGAGGAGACCAGATTCTCAAGTTTAGAAATAGGAATACTCTCCCATTCATGTCTAATACAGGCCTCTAACTGTTCAATCGTCTTGGGCCTTCTTTGTCGCACCTTCCTCTTTATGATGCGCCAAATGTTCTCTAGGTGAAAGATCTGGACTGCAGGCTGGCCATTTCAGTACCCGGATCCTTCTCCTACGTAGCCATGATGTTGTGATTGCTGCAGAATGTGGTCTGGCATTATCATGTTGAAAAATGCAGGGTCTTCCCTGAAAGAGATAATGTCTAGATGGGAGCATATGTTGTTCTAGAACCTGAACATGGTTCTCTGCATTAATGGTACCTTTCCAGACATGCAAGCTGCCCATGCCACAAGCGCTCATGTAACCCAATACCATCAGTGATGCAGGCTTCTGAACGGAGCGTTGATAACAACTTGGGCTATCCTTGTCCTCTCTGGTCCGGATGACATGGCATCCCAGTGTTCCATAAAGAACTTCAAATCGTGACTCATCTGACCACAGAACAGTCTTCCATTTTGCCACACTCCATTTTAAATGACCCCTGGCCCAGTGCAAACATCTGAGCTTGTGGAGCTTGCTTAGAAATGGCTTCCTCTTTGCACTGTAGAGTTTCAGCTGGCAACGGCGGATGGCACGGTGGATTGTGTTCACTGACAATGCTTTCTGGAAGTATTCCTGAGCCCATTCTGTTATTTCCTTGACAGTGGCATTCCTGTTTGAGGTGCAGTGACGTTTAAAGGCCCGAAGATCACGAGCATACTGTAAAGTTTTATGGCCTTGACCCTTACGCACAGCGATTGTTCCAGATTCTCTAAATCTTTTGATGATGTCTGACGTGCATTCCTGTTGATGATGCAATAGAGGTGGTCAGTTTAAGACTAAAATCAGACACCACTCTGAGCAGCAGGACCACGCTTTCCACAGAACAACTGTGTCAACTCTTGAAACTGTGCCTGCAGTCAACCTACTTCACATATGGGGAGCAATATTATAGGCAGAAACATGGGTGTGCTATGGGGTCTCCAGTTTCTCCTATTGTTGCCAACCTGTACATGGAGGAGGTAGAAAAGAGAGCCTTGATGTCCTTTTCAGGGACACCACCAAGTCATTGGTTCAGGTATGTTGACGACACCTGGGTTAAAATTAAATCTCAGGAAGTCCAACATTTTACTGACCACATCAACTCTGTGGATAAATACATCAAGTACAGACGAGAAGATGTAAAAAATGGCAGGTTGGCTTTCTTGGACTGTGAGGTCTCAGTCTCTGATAGAGAACTTTTGCAAACCAAGGTGTACCGCAAACCCACCCACACAGAGCATTATTTGCAGTTTGACTCCCATCAGCCTTTGGAGCACAAGTTAGGAGTCATCAGGACTCTGTATCACAGAGCAGACAGCATCCCCACTAACTTAGGAGCCAGGCAGAAGGAGAAATCCTACACAAGACAGGCTCTAGAGCAATGTGGATATCCTAACTGGGCCTTCCTGAAAGCAGAGAAGAAACCCAAACAGGACTCCAGTCAGCCAACAGGTGAGAAGGAGGAACCCAGACCAGTTGTCATTCCGTATGTTGAGTGAGTATCAGAGAAACTGAGACATTTATTTTCTAAACATAACATCCCAGTGGCTTTTAAACCCCAAAATACATTACGGCAAAGACTGGTTCATCCCAAAGATCCAGTCCCATGGCACAAACAGAGTAATATTGTGTATGCTGTTCAGTGTCAGGAGGGTTGTGATCAGTCTTACATCAGGGAAACTAAACAGCCACTGGCCAAAAGGATGGCTCAGCACAGAAGATCAACATCATCAGGCCAGGATTCTGCGGTCTACACTCATCTCCAGGCCAGTGGTCACTCTTTCAGGGATGAAGATGTCCACATCCTGGACAGAGAGGAACGATGGTTTGAAAGAGGAGTAAAGGAGGCCATCTTTGTGAAAATAAATCGTCCATCATTAAACAGGGGTGGAGGCCTCCGGGTTCAACTGTCCCCCTCTTACATTGCTGTGATTGCTAGTATCACTCAACCCCCTGTGAATAGTAAAAAGCCATCAGTGTGCTAATGATCCATTGTTAGGCTGATGGTCCTTCTTGACCATGTGAGCAGCTGGTTTTGGTTGTCAGCAGCAAACTGGTTGATCCACTCTGAGAAGGTGCTATTTAAGAGACTGAGCTGAATACAGCACCTCAGACTGAGGAAGTCTCTCGGATGAGAGACAAAACGTTTCTTTTGCTTTGTTTTTTGTTTTCTTGTTTTTTGAATGTCCAGAGGACCAGATTGAACTTTTTTTGGATTTTTCTACCTGGATTATTGAGCATGTATCAGGATATTTTGAACCACTTTGGCCAGGATTGCCTCAAACTAGTAAGAGAGTTTGAGAAAACAGCGAGGAAGAGGGCAGACTACAGGAACCACTTACGATTCAACCTCAGATGTCGACAAACTGGCATCATTCCCAAGAGCCTGGAACTAAAATCGTTGGTCAGCGGGCAACGGGCAAGCAAGATCCTTCAGAAGGCACAGACCCAGCTGCTGAATGAACGGGTGAGACAGACCAATTTTACTATTGAGGCCTTGAAGGCCAAAGAAGAGCACATTAAACAGAAACTAACAACGTGTCTAGATCAGACCACACTTCAGCAAGTGTTGGACTGTACAGATCAGGCAAGCTTAGCACAGCATGTCAAGTCCAAGACTCGACAACAAAACAAGTTTAACTTACTAATAACTCTACAACACCATCACTATTCCAATAACAACACATTCAGCATAGGACAACACTCCAGTAGTCAGTTACATGCCAGGGAAACAGAAAAGTGGGTGAAGAATTTATCTGACAGACAGCTCACCCAGCCGGAGACAGAGATTCTTGCCAGGGGACTGAACTTTGCAGTTGCACCAAGTAGAATTCCTCTGGTGGAGATGATCACAGCCTCAGAATCAGCCATCCGCAACAACAAAATGAAAGAGGGTGAAGCAGAACAGCTCAGAATCAAAGTTTCATCCTGCCTCAGCAATGCCAAACCACCACCTTCCAACATCAGTAGAGAGGAGAGGGATGCACTCACCACTCTTAGCAAGGACAAAAACATCATCATTCTCCCAGCAGACAAAGGAAGGTGCACAGTGATTTTGAACCAGAAAGACTATCATGAGAAAATTATGACACTCCTTAGTGACTTAACCACTTATGAACCTCTGAAAAGAGATCCAGGAAGTAGTTACAAGAAGAAGTTAATAGATTGCCTGAAAAATTTGGAGCAGGACAAGGCTATTGACCGTATTCTGTACCACAGACTGTACCCAGGGGAGGCCACACCTAGTCTGTATGGTTTACCTAAAATCCACAAACAAGGTGTACCTTTAAGACCTATTGTTAGCATGATTAACTCTGTCACTTACAATGTTTCCAAATATCTGGCGTCTGTACTCATCCCTTTAGTTGGCAGCTCAGAACACCACATACAGAACACCATGGACTTTGTGGATAAGGTGAGGGATGTCATCATGGAAACTGATGAAACAATGGTCTTTTTTGATGTCACATCACTCTTTAAGTGCATTCCTGTTGAGGATGCAGTAGAGGTGGTCAGTTTAAGATTAAAATCAGACACCACTCTGAGCAACAGGACCACGCTTTCCACAGAACAACTGTGTCAACTCTTGAAACTGTGCCTGCAGTCAACCTACTTCACATATGGGAAGCAATATTATAGGCAGAAACATGGTTGTGCTATGGGGTCTCCAGTTTCTCCTATTGTTGCCAACCTGTACATGGAGGAGGTAGAAAAGAGAGCCTTGACGTCCTATTCAGGGACACCACCAAGTCATTGGTTCAGGTATGTTGACGACACCTGGGTTAAAATCAAATCTCAGGAAGTCCAACATTTTACTGACCACATCAACTTTGTGGATAAATACATCAAGTTCACATGAGAAGATGTAAAAAATGGCAGGTTGGCTTTCTTGGACTGTGAGGTCTCAGTCTCTGACAGAGGACTTTTGCAAACCGCGGTGTACTGCAAACCCACCCACACAGCCCAGTATTTGCAGTTTGACTCCCATCACCATTTGGAGCACAATTTAGGAGTCATCAGGACTCTGTATCACAGAGCAGACAGCATCCCCACTAACTCGGGAGCCAGGCAGAAGGAGAAATCCTACACAAAACAGGCTCTAGAGCAATGTGGATATCCTAACTGGGCCTTCCTGAAAGCAGAGAAGAAACCCAAACAGGACTCCAGTCAGCCATCAGGTGAAAAGGAGGAACCCAGACCAGTTGTCATTCCGTATGTTGAGTGAGTATCAGAGAAACTGAGACGTTTATTTTCTAAACATAACGTCCCAGTGGCTTTTAAACCCCAAAATACATTACGGCAAAGACTGGTTCATCCCAAAGATCCAGTCCCCCGGCACAAACAGAGTAATATTGTGTGTGTTCAGTGTCAGGAGGGCTGTGATCAGTCTTACATCAGGGAAACTAAACAGCCACTGGCCAAAAGGATGGCCCAGCACAGAAGATCAACATCATCAGGACAAGATTCAGCGGTCTACACTCCTCTCCAGGCCAGCGGTCATTCTTTCAGGGATGAAGATGTCCACATCCTAGACAGAGAGGAACAATTGTTTGAGAGAGGAGTAAAAGAGGCAATCTTTGTGAAAAGAAATCGTCCATCATTAAACAGGGGTGGAGGCCTCCGGGTTCAACTGTCCCCCTCTTACAATGCTGTGATTGCTAGTATCACTCAACCCCCTGTGAATAGTAAACAGCCATCAGGGTGCTAATGATCCATTGTTAGGCTGATGGTCCTTCTTGACCATGTGAGCAGCTGGTTTTGGTTGTCAGCAGCAAACTGGTTGATCCAGTCTGAGAAGGTGCTATTTAAGAGACTGAGCTGAATACAGCACCTCAGACTGAGGAAGTCTCTCGGATCAGAGACGAAACATTTCTTTTGCTTTCTTTTTTTTGTTTGTTTTCTTGTTTTTTGAATGTCCAGAGGACCAGATTGAACTTTTTTTTGGGATTTTTCTACCTGGATTATTGAGCATGTATCAGGATAGAGTGAATGGTTGTTTGTCTCATTTGTTTTTATGTGTCCCTGTGATGGACTGGAGACCTGTCCAGGGCAGGGTGTACCCCACCTCTCTTATATATTGGCTGCTAGACATGGGCACTTGTGACCCCGATCCAAAAAGGAAGAAACGGGTAAAGATAATATAGATGGATGGATGGATGATGGTGGCCATCTAGGATTTTTAAGCAGCAACCAAATTTTGGATGGTGACCTTACAACTAGATGCAGCCACTCACCAAAATGGAAGTTGGCACGTTACTGTAGTATGACAATATATGAGATATATATTGATACAATATTCACGAGTTCCTCATCTTTCTGACTGTGTAATGTCGTGCATTGAATTTAACAGAAATGTAACGAGAGACGTTATTAATCTTTGACCCATCAAAATGAATGCGGTCATTTATTTTCAGAATCAAAGTTAACATCAAACATTTACATTAATTTGGCAAAATATGAAAATAATAACAGACAAGTTTCACAAAAATTGGACATCGATCACTCGGCGGTGAACGAGGACTTTGCTTCAGATATTCCTAAGATATCTGTACTGATTTTATGAGAAAGAGGAGAGTTTAAGATGAAATGGAGATTTATCTTACAGAGAAATATGTGAGGGAATTAATCTGTTTGACCAGAAATTGCACGCTCCATCAGATATCAGCTTGCCCACGGTACACTTGGTCGAAAATAGAACCATCTACCTTGATGATGAACTCAGCGTCGGCGTAGGTTCCTTTCTGACTCTTTTCAGCGTCTCCGTGAGAACTACCAAACCCTCAGAGAGTCGTACGTGGTTTTCAAACAGAAATTATAATCCCAAAACGTCTCTGGATCATCCTGAATGCGTTTTGCACCCAAGAACTCTGAACTCCTTTCATTCTTCAGAACTTCTCAGACTCTTAATTGTCAGCAACTCTCTAGTTCTTCATCTCCTCAGCCTCTGGAACTATCAGACTCCAGACTCCATTCCATTCTAACATGAACTGGGGAAGTTGCCACATTTTAAATGGGTCGACTTCCGGTTCAATTTAGAGCTTTCTGATTCGTGGATGTACCAGAAAGAGGTGTGGTTTTTGACGTAAGGTGTTATCAAAAGTCGAGGTCAGAGAATGAGTTTGTTTAACAACTGACAGAGAGATTATTGCAGAAAAGCAGACTTCGTGGAGTCAACTCTTCTGTATCTTCTGTAAAGATTAAACATGACATTTCTTTTTCAGTAAACATTTAGTTGACCGAAGCTTCAACTTTCACATACTTACGTTGCTTGGCTCATTTCAGACAGAAAATCAAGAAACGCATATTAACCTGATTTCTTCTTTGAATGAGGAATAAAAATCATTACTTACTGTTTATGTAAAATAAAAATGAGTAGTTCTTTTCAACCTGTAACATTGAGTGGAACTAACACAATTTGATTATTAAACATTTGTAAAACAGTAATGATTATAGAGAATTGTCTTTTCTGCTTGATTAATTCAAGAAAGAAAGTCACCAGATGGCTCAGACTGTATTCAGATCAATGAAAATAACAGTCTCTGTCCATCTGATAGATTTGAGGTCATCAGGGTCAGATCAGGGTCAGATCAGGTTCACTACATTACTTACTTTTCCAATTATCCAGCTCACAAGGTTAACATATATTAATACATGGGGCAACCATCTTGGACTTTGACATGGCAACCCAACTTTCAAAAGCAACCTTTTCTTACACCTAGATGCAGATACATACCAAAATGGAAGTCAGTACCACACTTATTTTTCAAGTTATATTTATTTCCTCACAACATGCACGGACAGATAGGTGATTGAACAAACTTACAGAGTGTATTTCCAATTTCCCCACTTTGCACTGTGTAGGAGGACAAAAAAACAAAACAAGAAATCACATGAAAATTGAAAACTTATCAATAATGTATCCTGATGCATGCTCAATAATCCAGGTAGAAAAATCCAAAAAAGTTCAATCTTGTCCTCTGGACATTCAAAAAAAAAAAAAATAAAAAAAAAAAAACAAAGCAAAAAAATCTAGAAACGTTTCGTCTCTCATCCAAGAGACTTCCTCAGTCTGAGGTGCTGTTTTCAGCTCAGTCTCTTAAATAGCACCTTCTCAGAGTGGATCAACCAGATCAGCTGGTTTTGGTTGTCAGCAGCAAACGGTCCGTTTCCCCGTACAGGACAAGTGGCGACAAAGTGTCCCTCGTTACCGCATTAGATGCAGACCTTCGTGGCATATCGTCTCTGTCTTTCCTTAGGAGATAGTCGGGTCCTCCCCACCTGCATCGGTTCCGGTTCAGACTCGGGCGATGAGGAAGTTCTAGTGTTGTTATTCTCGGTTGACCGAAAAAAAAAACATGCTGAGGATTATGGGTAACGTAGTTTCTCTCCTTTCTACGTTCCTTTATTCTGTTGTCGATGCGGATAGAGAGAGCGATTAATTCATCCAAGCTCCCGGGTTCATCCCGGGAGGCAAGCTGGTCCTTTATGTTCTCATTTAAAGAATTAATATATGTACCTCTTAATGCTAGTTCGTCCCATCCAGCCTCCTCAGCCACAATACGAAAGTCCAATGAGTGATCGGCTGCCGACTTACTTCCTTGTCGTAGTGATAATAGTTGTTTTGCGGCCGCCTCCTGGTGGAGTGGATGGTCGAATACACGTTGGAATTCTTGAATGAAAGCTTGAGAAGTTAGAGAATCAGGAGAATGGGCAGTTAGAAACACTTGGGCCCAACGGAGAGCTTTTCCCTTTAATGCTGAAACAATGTAAGTTATTTTAGCGTAATCATTCAGAAACAGAGATGGGGAGCGAGTGAAGGCCAAGTTGCATTGAGCAAAAATTGCCCACATTGACTGATATTACCTTCAAAATGTTCAGAAGGTCTCAGATCTGGTTCTCTGAATGGCAACACAGGACTTGGAGACAGGCTGGGAGCAGAAGGTGGGTTAGCAGGAGTGGCAGGAATTAAGTTGATTATCTTGCTGTCTAAGGCAGCTACACTGTGAGAAACTTGATTTAAAGTAGCGGTGGTATTTTGTTGAAGTTGGTAAAGATGTTGATACATTTTATCAAGTTCAGCAAACTTACTCTCATAAACTTGTGTAGAGCTCGCAGTCTGAGTGTTGCCAGATTTACCCACAGACATGTTGCTTGGCTGAATCAAACTATCAGGTTTTAAACGAGGTCAATGTGGGTAAACCCAGAACAACAGCAGGCTCAGAAAAGTTTATAAAAATATGTTTATTTAAACCAGGGAAGGATGGGGTCGGGATAGGTGGGAGCAGAGTCTTCAGCTCTGAAGGTGAGTTTCCAGGTTCCAGGTGTATTTACAGGTGCAGGTGTACAGGTGAATATTTACAGGGTTGTTGAGGAGGCAGACAGGCAGCGTGCAGATGGTCTCAGGTGAGTTGCTCTCAGATCTCAGGGGAGTGTTTCTCAGGAGGCTCAGGAAGTTCCACTCTGGAGGCAGGTAAAGAAACAAACAAACATTAACAGGCACAGATAACCAAGACTAAGTTCAGGCTGAGCTGCTTTTACCAAACATAAGCGTTGCTTCAGTGAAGTCCTGATCTACAGTGAATCCTTATAAAGCCAGTGAGCAGATGAGTCATCTGTAGCAGGTGAGTATGATTAGTGCTGCCAACCAATCAAGGAAAAAAAACAGCAGCAGCTGCAGCAGCAGCTGAAATGCCTCACCGTGCTGCCCTTCCATAATGATCATCAACATCTATTATCTTCTCCATTATCTTTTCTCAATGTTTACTGCTCCATTCAAATTCTCCTCAAACCTCATTGTGGTTGTTGTATTCTTATACAGATGAGGTTTCAGGGTTGTCTTGTCTGGATGTGATATCACTCAGACCACATCAGGCATTTGTGTGAACCCAGGTGCTTTTTTCTCTGTATGTCTTTGTATTCTAGTTATGTCTTCAGAAGTGCCTTGTGTTTCAGGTTTCATCTTTTCTTCTTCTGTAAGACCCTCTGATGCAACTAGCATTATTTCAGCACATGATCTGCAGTGTTTGCATCAAGTGGGAAGTGGCTGCTGTCAGGGTTGTGTGTGAGTGAGAATAAATGGGGAAAGGAGATGAACTGAAGTGCTATACATTACTTCACATCTGAATAGCAGAAGGGTGAATAAAGTAACATGTGACAAGGTTGAAAACAACAAAATCCATGCTCAATAATCCAGGTATACAATCCAACATTTTTCAGTAAAGTCATCTGATGAAGCCTTCCGGATCAAAGGCGAAACGTTTTAGCACAAAAAAAGAAACTGTCCAGATGACCTGACTAAAAAATGTTTGATTGTATACCTAGATTATTGAGCATGGACTTTGTTGTTTTCAATCAGTTTGACATGACTGTCAACAAGGAAGATGGTCGGCAATGGAGGAGGGGGCGTTCCAAAGAGACCAACTTAGCACCAACAAAACTGGTTTGTTCCACTTTGGAGTAAGCTGTTGGGGGAAGAATCAGTTATGTTGTGTGTTTCCTTGACTGATGAAGCCTTCTGGATCGAAGGCGAAATGTTTCAGCACAAAAAAAGAAACTGTACAGATGACCTGTGTTGATAAACCTGGTGTCCAAATGATGGAGTAACAGACAGCCAGCTTTAATGAGGTGAAGGCTGATCCATTCTCCTCTACAGTTAAAAGCAAAGAACTGAACTTCTGCATTGAAAATCCTTCTGCTTTAAAAATCATCAAAAGTAATCAAGCTAAATATAAAAATGTGTAATCAAAAAGTGATCTACCAATAATCAAGTAATGATTCATAAGAATTGCATAACCGATTGTAGGATTGTGTGATTTGTTTGTTATTGAGAGGTGTTGAAGTAGAGGAGCAGATCGAGACCTGATGTAGCCATAACAAGTCTGAACATGCCTTGGACCTTAGGACAAGTCTGAACATGTCTTGAGCCGAAGGAGAAAGAACGGAGCCAGCTATGAATGCACAAAGTGCAAACTGCGAATGATGATTAATATGTAACCCTTGTAAATTTTTGCAGGAGTTATTCTGAACTATTAGTAATAAGCATGTAAGCTTGGAAAACATTATAGTAAGAGAACAAAAGGTCATGGAGTTCATCTCGGCTCCTCTCATGCTGGAGCACTTTTGAGCAAAACAGGAAACATATGTGAAAAACAAGTTTGTGGAAAGTACCCAAAAGACCAAAAACAAGTTTGTGGAAAGTACCCAAAAGACTGGTTAAGACCGGTTAAGATACAAAACAACAGTCATATACTAGAAAAAGGATTATGTAATTTTCCAAGAAGAACCTCTAACCCCTCCTTAGAGGAAGAGGATAAGGGGTCTTTAAATAGAGATTAAACTGATGAAACATGGTCAAAGCTGAGTCGAAGAGTCGAGCAGAAGGGACTACAAGCAGAAGCAGTCAGAAGGATCAGAGGAGCCCAAAAGGAGCTGGACTTTGCCAGTTTGAGACTAGGCTGGGATTTACTTCTCTTCTCGATGAAACAGGATTGGATTTAAGTCTCCACTTGTCAATAACAACACTGGAGAAGCTTCATACTCCTAACGATAGCTTGGCCTGGGCCGTCCAAAGCTCTAATCTTTTCAATTTGGGATAGCTGCGATTGCTTTGGGGTTGGCCTGTACTCCCCTCCTGGGAGACTGGAAATATGCTTCTTACCATCACAGAAGTTCTTTGAGAGTTATCTCAGAATCATGGTAAGAGGACTTCCCCGTCCATCTGCTCTAAATAAATTAATCTATCAAGTTAGAATCACAGCATACAGGATAAATTTAAGGGTATTTAACTGGGTACTAGTGAGTTTTGCTCGGAGGTGTTTCTGGATAATGAGAGAGTTGAGAGAGAACATCTTTTGGCTTGAGGTGTGAAAGGTCTGAGTGAAGGTAGTGTTCACAGGTCCCCAAGGGCTCTTGGGGATCAGAAGACATCAGGAAGAATCTATCGCCTTACTTAGTGAAGAAATGTATCCTATGTAATCATGAAAATTAATCATTGTAAAATCGTGCCTGTTGCAAACCCCCCTGCGAAATCATTGATTAAAGCAAAGCAAAACGTATAAATCTGGACTATTATTTCATCCATACTGAACAAATACATGGTAAAGCTTGGTTCAACTTTAACAGCACATAAATAGGAGGTTTTAAAAGGTTTCCTAGCCAGTAAGTGACAACACCTTTGAGCCCTTTTCCAGGGCCCTAAAGATTGCCAGAACAGATAAAAATTGCAACGCTAAACTAAGAGGTGAGCAGCCATAACGTGAGTTTCTCTGGACCAGACGACCCAGTCCCTGCTGCTTGGATGGATCGAGGTAAAGAGTGAGATCAGGGTGTGACTTACGGATAGAAGGTCGTTAATATTCTGGATGAATCACCTCGTCACAGCCTTAATGAGGCCACTTTAGATAGCTGTAGGTAATACCACGGTGCTGAGGTTGGCTTCCGGACCCCTTGGAGAAGAGGCTGCAAGCAAGGTGCTTATCACTAATCCAGTGGTTACCTTGCTTATGGGAAAGCAAGACATGGTGGCAGCGGTGGGATAGGTTTTAAAAGAATAGAAACCCCCCAGAAGAGAAGGCGCGCTACAGAGAACTGATAGGCGTCGATAGAACAGCCCTAGAGAAAAAGGAGTTGTTAGTGGCTGGGAGACCCCCCAGTCAGTACCCCCAATGGATCACTAGGGGCTAGTGAGGAGGGGTAGAAGGCTTACGAGGGTTACTGACCATAATCCAGAGTCGTAGGCAAGCAGCTAGTCAGTCCTAGTCCAAAACGTTAGGATAAAGTCTGGAGACTTTGAGGACAGACAACCTTGACCCGACAAAAAAAGACATAACGATGGCCTCAGGAGTAGCACCGACGAGTATAGAGCTAGGAGGATCCAAGCCGACTCAGACAAGCCAAGAAGAGAAGGAGCCAGAAGAAGGAGAGACAAACGGCCAAAGGTTAGCCGAACAGGGTTCAGCAGGACAGTCAGCAGAAGGAGTGACAAAGATGCAAATCATCCTGTATGGGAAAGGATATGGCACCTGGCATCCAACGATTAAGGAAATACTAAAAGGAAGCAATCTCAGGGTAGACGAGGGAACCCTGGTACAAACTCTGACAAAATATATAGAGGAAAATGGGGTGTTTTAATGTACAAATGTCCGGCAGGGAGTTCAGACAGTAGTACTAAGAGACCCAGGCGAAGTAAAATCGAAAAAGGAAGTTAAAAAATGGTTACAATGGTGGGTGCAACAGATAGAAGCACCAAGAGATGCAACAATAGTGTCCGTAATTAGTCCCTCAGCCGAATATGACCCCTTAGTAAAAATGATAACCAGAGTAACAGGATTGGGATGGATCACCATAGACCCTGAAGCAAGAGCAGCAGCAAGATACAAGGAGTATACAGAGGAATTGGCAAAAATGAGAGAATATAGGAAAGAAAGGAAGTCAGAGATAGACCTGAGAAGTGAGCAAAACTCCGACGCACATACCCCTGAAGAGTCGAAAAGTGAAGAAGAAGACAAAAGAAAACCAGTGGAAGATAAGGTTAAAGAGAATATACCCCACCTCCAAATCAAAACAGAAGGAGAAAGCCTAAGAGACGTGAGGCCAAAAGAGAAAGCTTTTATTCCCGCCTCTCATCGCCGCCCCGCGTTTGCGAGCTCCACTCCAGACCTGGGTAAGTACAGGGATACTTTTAAATACGACCCAGATTTAGATACAGGCGATGAACTAAAAGCAGAGCGACAAAGATTATTCACAGGTAGATTCAAAAAAGAAACCGAATCCGAAGAAAGTGATATTGACTGGTCAGAGGGTGAAGAGTATAAGAAACAGCTTAACAGAAACCTAGACATTCTTGGTCAAAGTATAGTGGAGAAGATGGAAAAGCTTAGAACACCCGGAGCAGGATGGACAGAGGGGGAATTGCGAAGGGTGCGAACTCAGGAGCTGATGGAACCACTAAAAGACCAGCCGGGTGAGCAAGAGAATACTAAAAAGGGCCCCTTAGGGGAAATCCCAGAAACTCACAAAAAAAAAGAAAACTAAAGAAAAACACCAAGAACTAGAATCAGAGTCATATTCCAGTCAAGATGATAAGAAAGAAAATTCCCAACAGAAAACAAAAAGGAAAATTCGGAAAACAGTAGGGCTCAAACCAGTCCTTGAACCACTCCCGAAGGGGACTCAATGCGTGAAGTTTCAAAATGGTACCCGAGTGTACCAGGTGATAGGGACCCCATGGTCTATGGAGGCGGATGCATTGCTGGTGTTTACAAATCATAAATACAAAATCCATAACTCGACCTACAGAAAAGCTCTAAAAAAAGTAGCTGGTAGGGAGTACCAAGCTGAAATAAATCATCATGTTAGTGAACTGAATAGCACAGAGCCAAAAACGAGAATGACCAGTGGGGCTGACACTCCATATTATGCAATAATACACATCCCAATTTGGAACTATAAGGAAGCAACCAGTGACACTGGCCACCTCAGGGAAATGTTAGAAGCTTTGCAGAAAGGAGTATTCCGAGCCATAGCTAGCAGTTTCAGGCGCATAGTGATAGGGATAGATGGGCTACGGTCCCACCATCTGCAGTGGGAAATAGCCGAACGGGTGGCAGTCAACTCAATGACATACCTGGCCAAAGATATGCCAGCAGAGGCCCACTTAAAAGAAATGATTATAGTGACCCCCACTCATCTAGATGAAGATCGAAAATCCAGGATCGTAGCCTCAATGACAAAACCAGAGGAAAAAACAATCAAGGAACCCCTAAAGTTAGGGAAAGAGGACACAAAAAATCATCAACATCAACGGGAGCCAAGAAAAGTGAAGACCTGTTAAGGATCAATCCTCAGGGGTCGAAAACGCCTCTGACCTCACCCTCAGAAAAGGATCTGAAAAGTTCAGCCACAAGACGACGCAGAAGTGGCGCAGATTTACAAAAAGGACAGTCAAAGAGTAAAACATTAGCAAAGATACAACCTTTTAAACGGAGAGAGCGAGGAAAGTGACGAAGAGAGCTCACAGGGAGAACCAGATGCAGACCTGAGCCAGGAAGACACCGATGATGAAGGTAGTGCCAGTCTGGGATCGATAGCAGGCCAATACGAGGGTCCAGTTAAGCCATTGAGAATAGGGCAAAGAAAAGGACAAAAGAAGGGGGTAGAAATACTGGATGTACACAGAGCATCAGAAAGGTTGGCCAGGGATTTGAGTTGGGGTCCGGTACAGGCGAGTGATGGGCGTCGAACCTACATCCCTGAAGCTGGCCAAAATCATTATGACATTCCACCGACATGGGCAGACAGGTCAGAAGAGACAGCGGAACTAACTGTTAAAGCTACTTTGGGAGAGTGGGCCAACATTTTAATGATGCCCTCATACCCCACGTTAGCAGCCCACAAACCCTTAAACAGTAAATTTGGAACCACGTATTTGGGAATAGTACATGATGTGATGCTAAGAAGAATGAAAAAGACGGCCTACCAATATGCCAAGAAACAGAAAAGAAATTGTGAGATGAAATATCGGCCGATGAGGAGGATGACATGTACCCGGCCGAGGCAAATCCATCATATCATGGGCCTGACTTAACCCTTGAGCCAAGGCAGGCTAAACAAAGCCAAGCCCTGGGCCCAGAAACTGACAGTTATCATGAGTACAAAAAGCTGAAAACCTTAGTGAGGGAAAAACGTCCCCAAGAGACCACCGAAGAATACATCAAAGACGTGTGGCCCATGGTCATTAGCTCCACTGAGTGCGATGCGGCAAAAAAGTTGTGGCTGGGAAATGTCACCACAAACCCAGTGAGTAAAGGGGAGTCAGCTCAAAGCCAATATGAAAAACTGGTCCTAGAGGATATGGACGATGAGGACTCTCAAATTCAACGGGCGAGAGTACGCATGGATCAAGGCCAACGCCTCACCCCAGTTTGGTATCACCTCAAACAAGTAACCCCCCCTAAAAGATACGTTAAAGCCTTAAGGATTGTGTCCAAAGGGAGAAGGGGAAAACTCACATTTGCCAGAATGCCTCATGAAACTAATGTCACCCAAATAGACCAGGCAGTGAAATCATACGATCTAGAAAAGCTGTTCTGGGAAGAGAAGAAGAAAATAGAGATAAGGCAAAGCCAAAAACAACTGAAGCCGACACAAAAGGCCCCTCAACAGCCACAATACAGAGAACAGTTCCCGAGACAGTCACAGACACAGTACAGAGAACGACCACTGAGACAGTCAGAGCCACAATACAGGGACCAACAACCAAAACGATTTTCAGCCCCAGCTTCAAGCTCCACACAACAGAAAGGTAGTAAATACCTACGCCCAGAAGAATATGCAAAACTGACCCCAGAAGAAAAAAGAGCCCTCCATGAATCCCGTGAGAAAGGGAGTGGAGGGCCAGCTAAATAATGGCAGATAGGTTGCGGGTCACTCTGGAAGATGCCTATTGGGAGGGAGACGAAATCTACACTAAAGTGGAGGGGGAACCTTATCTAAAAGACTCTGGAGCAGAGGTGTCTTTGACCCGCAGGAACCTAAAAACAGTAGGACACCTTACAGTTCAGTTAGCAAATGGAAAAATTTAAACAATGCCTTATGGGTTATGGCAAGGAATTGTGTGGATAAAAGGGCCTTATAACCTTATGACAATCACAGACTTAAAAGAACTAAGGAAACCAAAGAAGAACCGAAGGGCCTTAAACAGAAGGTTAGAGAAGTTAAAATCTAGACTAGTAAAAATAGGGCTTACACACGAACAACATGTGCCTGAAGACTGGAATAAACCTGTAAATATCTCTGAAGTGACAAAACAAAAAATAGATGAGAGTGACTTCTCCCCGGCTGGGAAAGAGAAGTTAAAACAAATACTAGAGAAAGCCTCAATAGCCAGATTTAAAAATGATTGCGGAGACCTAGGCCCAAAGTTTGTACATATAATCGAGGGAGGGGTACACCCGCCCGTGAAGCAATATCCCCTAAATCTAGGAGCAGTTGAGGAAATGAACAAAATTGTGATGGAACTAGGAGCTTTAGGGATTATCAGAGAAGAAACAAATCCCATAACTAACAGCCCAATCCAGGCAGTAAAGAAACCCGAATCAGCAGGAGGAGGGTGGCGACCAGTGATTAACTTTAAAGCCCTTAACAGACGAACAGTAGCCAACAGAGTGAGCCTAATCAACCCGCAGGGCACCCTAAAAACTCTGCAAGTGAAAAAATACAAATCTTGCATCGATTTAGCAAATGGATTTTTCTCTCTTAGGCTGGCAAAACAATCACAGGGAAAGACAGCTTTTACCCACCAAGGAAAAAGTTGTTTGGCAACGATTACCACAGGGATATAAAAACTCTCCTAATGTGTTCCAGTCGGTCATGATGGACGTGCTCAAAGACTTAGGCACCACGATTTACATCGATGATGTGTTTATCGCAGATGACACAGAGGAAGAACACCTGGAAAGGTTAGCTAAGGTGGTGCAGCGAGTCCCGGAGGCAGGATTAAAACTGAATTTGAAAAAATGCCAGCTAGGACAGTTCCAGGTGAATTATTTAGGGTTTCAAGTGACAGCAGACCTAGGACTCTCAGAGGGGTATAGGGAGAAACTCGAGCAAATTCAGCCTCCTGAGTCCGAAAACGAGTTACAGAAGATCTTAGTACTGTGTAATTATGTGAGAGATCATGTCCCTAAATATCAAAGATAAGCCAAACCACTGTATGCCTGCCTAAAGAAAAAAGAAAATGACAGTGAGACGAACAGTAAGAAACTATGGGTCTGGACAGCAGAAAACCAACGGGACTTAGAAGAACTTAGAAAAAAGATTCAGGAAGCTGTAAGACTAGAGCCAAGAAGTCTAATGACAAAACTCATGGCTGAAGTCAGCTGCGACAGTGAAGATGCCATGATAGCCGTAAAGAATGAAAATGGTGGATTAGTTACTCTATGGAGTTACACCCTGACCTCAGTAGAGAAAAAGTTTCCTCAGGAAGAGAAAGAATTAGCAGTGCTTGCTAGATACTGGGGGACATTAAAAGATTTGGCCCAAGGGCAACCTATTAGAGTCGTGACACAAAGCCAAGTGCACAAGTATCTCCGGAAAGGAACGATAGAGAGTACAAAAGCTACTAACACCAGGTGGGGTAGATGGGAAGATATTCTATTAGATCCCGATTTGGAGATAGGGCCTGCACAACCAGTGAGTAAAAAAGCAGCCAAAGATGTGCCCGAAGAACCGAAGCAGCACGACTGGACTCTCTACACGGATGGATCTAAAAAAGGGTCAGATCAGGTAGCACACTGGGGATTTATCCTCAAATATCAGGGGAACGAGTGCTGCCGTAGAAGGGGGTGAGTTCAGGGAAGTGCACAAACTGGAGAAGTTACGGCAGTACTCGAAGGGCTGCTAGAATTAACTCACAAGAGAATAAGAACAGCTAAAGTAGTGACAGACAGCCACTATTGCGCACAAGCTCTAAATGAGGATTTAGCCATCTGGGAAGAAAATGGATTTGAAAGTGCAAAGGGCAAAGTGGTAGCTCTTCATGACTTGTGGAAGAAAATAGCTGAAATCAGGCTAAATCTGCAGTTAAAAGTAGAGCACCAGAAGTCCCGCACTAGAGAAGGAAAATACTGGCAAGGCGACGAAGAAGTAGACCGTTATGTACAGCAGAGAAAAATAGTCTTTGTCGGGATCGAGGAGTGGGACAGAACCTCCGAAGGTCGGAGGGTCCCAGAAAAGTACGTGGAGCAGGTAGTACAGGGCGTGCATGAGGGTCTAGGACATGCAGGCGTACAACCCACACGTAAGGAGTTGGAGAGTCAGGAGCTCTGGGTCCCGTTGAAACAGGTCCGCAAGGTACTGCAAAACTGTGAAGTACGTGGTCAATACAATGCAGGAAGGCGAGGGCACCGAGTGGATGGACAGACCATCAAAAGTACCACACCATGGGGCTCAGTATGCATGGAAGTAGCTGGGCCTATGGGAGTTACAGGCAAGAAGGGAGAAAAATACCTTCTAGTGCTGGTAGACTCGATGTCAGGGTACGTGGTGGTGAAATCAGCTAGGAAAGCTAATGGCAACAGTGTTGTTAGTATGCTGGAGCAAGTCTGTGGGTCGTTAGCCGTTCCAAAAGAGTTGAGAACCGATAATGGGACACATTTCCGCAATGCACAGGTAGATCACTGGTGTCAGACTTTTGGAGTTGTGCACGTTTATTCGCCTCCTTACACACCTCAAGCAAATGGAGTAGCAGAAAGAGCCATAGGTTTAGTCAAAAATTGGATAGCTAAAAATGCTAACTCCAAAGAATGGAGTACTAAAACTGTGGAAATAGGTCAGGCCTTGAATGACAGGAGACGAGCTAGTAGACCCTCCCCCTCAGAAGAACTCAACCAACGATGGATTAGCGCGCCCGAAGTTGGGCGGAGCTCTGGGGATAAAGAGGAACAGTCAGTCCCTGAGGCCCCATTCAAGGTGGGACAGAAGGTGTGGGTCAGAGCACAGGATCACCCATCAGCAGTTGCAGTGAAGCCCAAATATAACGCCACAGACAGAGTAAGAAAAGTGTTAGACAGAAACACGGTAGAGCTAGTGAAGAAAGGGATCCAAGGAATAGAGCAACTAAAGCCAATTCCTAGCTAGTTGAAACCAGAAACCAGTGTATGGCCACAGAACCAAGCACCATCCTCCCCTATATTAGAATGGCCACTATATGCGGGGGAGAGATACTAAAAAGAACAGTTTCAGGGCTTTGGACGGGTAGGGCCTTGAGTATACTGGAGTATGCGCAAAAAGGATACCTGTCAAAGGAAGGAGAAACCTTCAAGTGGAGCTTGCTGGAGAACAACTGTGCGCTCTGCCTGAAACCAAGTGGATTGCCTCTTCTTTGGGAAGGACCGGGGAAGAGGAAGCCCATCAAACCTAAAACAAATAAGATGGACGCAAGAAAGCTGCAACTAAAACCTATAAAGGTGATGGATGCATTCATTTGTGGAGAATGTAGAATTACCACATTACCTCGAGCAACTATCATCCCACAATGGGATTTAAGCAGAAAAGGCCCAAGCAATTGTGCATGCGAATGGGATGGAACCAAAGTAAAGTACTGTGCAGCCTGTGACACACAGATGGAGGAAGGCCGACTACTGCACTCTGAGAGAGCAATGGGCTGGCAAGTAAGGAGGTATCACAGTCCCCTCAAATCCTTCAAAACTCAGCTCGACGAGGAGGAAACTAAGACCTTAGAGGGATCCTTAACAGAACAATAGTATGACCAAGAGCCGAAGGTAACACCTTTGGCCCCACCTCTATACCCAGAACTAGGAGAGCTAAATGAAGGAAAGGAGAAGCAGCAGCAAAGGAAAAATTGGAATCCCAAGGACTTGCTCGAGCAGGCGGTGCAATAAGCCTGGCCCTATGATCCTTCGAGGGGCAAAGTAAGGAATGCCCCCCTCGGTACTCAGCAGTTTCCCTTAGTTTTCAGAGTATTTCGAGACCAATCAGGTGCAGGGAACAAAGAAGAAGCAAGCATGTTACCTGACGAAGAAACTAATGAGGCTCGAAAAGGAGGCTGGACAGGGCCCTGGGAGTTGACGACGTGGGCTCAGCTAATTGCGGAAGTAATCATGAACCAGGAAATCCCCCTAGTGCCCCTGCCAGACGTCCCTTAAGAGACCGGAACCAGACGTAACAACTTATATTATTATACCACAAGCCTGGATGGATGGGCTAAGCACGAGGCTAAACCCACGCAAAAAACAGTCGAATACTTAGTAACCCCTGAAGCTTGGGAAAGAAACGGAGCACTTCAGATCCCCGGAACTGCTGTACAGAGGGCAGGAACGTCCATAAGGCCCGACTCCACCCAGAGGGTTAAAGTTTCCGTGCAATGGTCATTGCACCATACCAGGGAATGTATTCGGTGGGAGCCACAGCCCACCCGACTGAGGAATACAAAGACTGCTCGGAGGAGCCTGTACCGAGCAAAACTGAGAGAAAACAAGGACTGAAGAGTTGGGCCAAGAAAGCATTCCAAGGAAAATGTAAGAATGCGAGCAAGAAAGCGTGCAAGTAGGAACTAAACAAGGGGTCGCTGAACTCATCGCTGGGAGTCATCACAGGAAAAGAAAAGGTAAAGAACCTCTGAGAAAAACAATGAAAAGCCCAAGTCACATCTGGAAGAGAATAGGGCACGTAAAGCAAATTATGCCTATTGAAATGTGTCGCAAACTGGTAGAGCTGCTGCCTCTCAGCGAGCAGGTCCTTGGTTCAAACCCGGTCCGGGGACCTTTCTGGGTGGAGTTTGCATGTTCTCTCCGTGCATGCGTGGGTTTTCTCCGGGTGCTCCGGTTTCCTCCCACAGTCCAAAAACATGCATGTTAGGCTGATTGGTAACTCTAAATTGTCCCTAGGTGTGAGTGAGAGAGTGAATGGTTGTTTGTCTCGTTTGTCTCTATGTGGCCCTGTGATGGACTTGCGACCCGTCCAGGGTGTACCCCGCCCCTCGCACAGTGATTGTTGGACATGGGCAACAGCGACCCCCGTGACCCAAAATGGAATAAACGGGTAAAGATAATGGATGGATGGATGGAAACATGTCACGTTAAAACCAGTGCAATAGCAGCCTTACCAATGTGGAAGTATAAAGTTGATGCCCTTGTTACTCAGAGTAACCATACAACTGAAGAAGAAGTACAGAATTTGTTGTTTCAAGTACCCGGAACTGAGATATATAAGCCGGCCGTGCTTGTGAGGGGCCAAGTGGTGAAATTGGACAGACCAAAAAAGGACTTTTCAAATTTCCTAGCAAAAACAAGAACGTATTATAATTCACACCTGCAGACATTTAGAGAAGCAGACCTCACTAAAGCTAGCCACAAAATTTCTGGCCTAACCCTGTTGAGTGATGACCTAAACTTCCCATATAACCCTAGCCTGATGGGAACACCATGGATCTTTAATATGGTCCAGTTGGAAATACAGAATAAGCTAGTTACACTCAAATGGGGCCCAAACTATGAAGAACCTCACCAAACCGAGTACTGTGAAATCTCTCTGGGAGGACTAATAATCTGGGCCACGAGCCCAACGCTGAGAACCAAAATCAACAAAAGAATAGCAGAACCAGAGCAAGTGGTGATTGAAAACACTCAGTTACCCCTAAAAATGTTGTATGACCGAGTCCTAACCCCCCTCGACAAGTGGAATTCACACCCCGTACGAGCGGCAAACACAATAAAAGTATCTTACAGAGGACACCCGCTGATCAGCCTAACAACAGCGCTGACGGAGATGGGAGATGTCTATGACCAACATAGGGCCGCAAGAGAGGAGCTGGTAGGGCGGGTGATGGGAGAAGCATTCGAAAGATACGGCGATTGGGACGAGATGATTAACTATCTCGGTGATCAGCTTGAGCCAATGGAGGGACCCCTAGGAGAACCTTCCGTATGGTCGGTCAGACAATGGAAGTGGGTGTGGCGAGGATTACGACCAGACTTGCACTACCCCTCACTGCTCAGCGTAGAGCTTTATAAAGGACGGGTAACAAACAGAGATCCCAGAGAATCT
>NC_056508.1:7787339-7795214 GCF_014905685.2 Nematolebias whitei
GGATGAACAGGCTGAAAGTCACCGCAGGATGGAGCTCGGCTTTAACAGCCGAGAACCTGACCGTAACTAACCATTCCACCAAACCAGAACCCAATGGATGGGTCGTCACGAATCTAATGATACTGCCGGACGGAAGGGTCATCTGGATAGCAGTTTTGCATGATCAAATCAAATGAACAACAAGATGTAATTGGATACAACCTCAGAATGAACACCCCGAGGGGCACTGCGATTGGAGCTGTCGACCGTTAATTGGATTAAGGCGTCAAGGCTATTGGGACCACGAAGTAATTTTTCCGGCCCCACCTAAAAACGACAGCTGCCAAGCGATACTCTCTCGTTGGGAATTCTGGGGTAATATCCACTTAGACTGTGACCTAATTCCCCCTCTCATTCGAAGAGATCACACAGGCAAATACTTGAATTCGACCAAAGATAAGGTAATCCACACAGTAAGACATGAGAAGAAGCTCAAAATCAATGCTACAGACTGGGAATCTAACAGGCGACCTACACAACCTCCCGGAACAGTAGCTAAGGTTAAAACGATGTGGGTAGAACCGCACCAAGTAAAAGATGGAAAGGTCGCCAGAAGCGACCTGAAACAACAATGTCTGACAACTAAATTGAACAGGCTCCAGTTTTGTTATTGGAACCTATATACCGAATGTACCACTCAAAATTATCTACCCATAACTCCAGTACAGAACCAGCGTTACTATTACTGGAGCTGGGCAGCCATATTCCACCCAACTAATACCTGGCATGAAAACTGGTTAAATTTGACATTACCATGGGTCTGGATCACTCCTGGACTGCCTCACTTCGAAGGTGACTTCGTGGAGGGGTATGCCAGGACTCATGAGGGCCTCGTAGGACCATATTATTTGGACATGTATGTACAAAAACTGCCAAAACCAGATGAGCTTCTTAGTGCATGCAAGGGTGATTTTGACAAAATAGATAAGTGTGTAGCTGAACGAATTTTCCTTAGTCTTAACAACTCAGTGTGGGAGAGTAATGGGGCGTCGCCCAGATGTAGATTATGGGAGACAGAAGTCGCCGTCATGTCCACTTGGCGATATGACTTGTCTTGCTATCCGATAAGCAAGGTAACCACTGGGTTAGTGATAAGCACCTTGCTTGCAGCCTCTCCTCCAAGGGGTCCGGAAGCTAACCTCAGCGCCGTGGTATTACCTGCGGCTTTCTGAAGGAGCTTCTTTAAGGCTGCGACGAGGTGATTCATCCAGAAAATTAACGACCTTCTATCCGTAAGTCACACCCTAATCTCACTCTTTTACCTCGATCCTACCAAGCAGCAGGGTTGGGTCATCTGGTCCAGAGAAACTCACGTTATGGCCGCTCACCTCTTAATTTAGCGTTGCAATTGGTATCTGTTCTAGTAACCTTTAGGGCCCTGGAAAACGGGCTCAAGGGTGTTGTCACTCACTGGCTAGGGAACCTTTTAAAACCTCCAATTTTTATGTTGTTAAAGTTGAACCAAGCTTTACCATATGTTTGTTCAATAAGGATGAAATAATAGTCCAGATTTATAAGTTTTGCTTTGCTTTAATCAACAATTCTCGCAGGAGTACAGCATCAGGCACAATTTTATAATGATTAAATTTCATGATTACAAAGGATACACTTTCTTCACTAAGTAAGGCAATGGATCCTTCCTGATTACTTCTGATCCCGACAAGAGCCTTGGGGATTTGTGAACACTACCTTCACTCAGACCTTTCACACCTCAAGCCAAAAGATGTTCTCTCTCAACTCTCTCATTATCCAGAAACACCTCCGAGCAAAACTCACTAGTACCCAGTTTAATACTCTTAAATTTATCCTGTATGCTATGTTTCTAATCTGATGAATTAAATTATTTAGAGCAGATGAACGGGGAAGTCCTCTTACCATGATTCTGAGGTGACCCTCAGAGAATCTCTGTGATGATAAGAGGCATATTTCCAGTCTCCCAGGTGGGGAGTACAGGCCAAACCCAAAGCAAACTCAGCTATCCCAAATTAGAGAAATCAGAAGTTTGGACGAGCCCAGGCCAAGCTTTTAGAAGTATGAAACCTCTCCAGTCTGTTGTTGACAAGTGAAGATTTAAATTCAATCCCGTTTCAGCGAGAAGATAAGTAAATTCCAGCCTCGTCTCAAACTGGTAAAATCCAACTCCTTTTGGACTCCTCTGATCCTCCGAGCTGCTTCTGCTTGTAGTACCTTCTGCTCGACTCTTCGACTCAGCTTTGACCACGTTTCATCAGTTTAATCTCTATTTAAAGACCCCTTATCCTCCTCCTCTTAAGGAGGGGTTAGAGGTTCTTCTTGAAAAATTACATCATCCTTTTTCCAGTATGTGACTGTTGTTTTGTATCTTAACCGGTCCTAACCGGCCTTTTGGGTACTTTCCACAAAGTTTTTTTTGCTCTGTTTGGGTACTTTCCAGAACTTGTTTTTCACATATGTTTCCTGTTTTTGCTCAGAAGTGCGTCACCACGAGATGAGTCAAGATGAACTACATGACCTTTTGTTCCCTACACAAGGGTTATATATTAACCATCATTCCTAGTTTGTACTTTGAGCTTTCATGGCTGGCTTCTGTTCTTTGCAGCCTTCTACTTAAGGAATGTACATACTTGTTTTTGATACATCAGGTCTCGATCTGCTTTTAACACTCTTCACTAACCAGTAAATCATACAATCATACAATCGGTTACACAATTCTTATAAATCAGTACATATCATTAGTTGATTACTTGTTGATTATTGGTAAAACACTTTTTGATTACACATTTTTATATTTAACTTGATTACTATTGATGATTTTTAAAGCAGAAGTTCAGTCCTTTGCTCTCAGCTGTGGAGGAGAATGGATCAGCCTTCACCTCATTAGAGCTGGTTGTCTGTTACTCCATCATTTGGACACTAGGTTTATCGACACCCCCTTCTTGAAGTCAGATCCTTCTCCTTTTTGGCACCAGGTCTGCTGTATCCTAGCACCGTTCTCCCTCCCAGGAGTCAACCACCGTCATGTTGTCCAGGTCGGTGTTTGGCGTGAACTGTCCTGCCTGACCGTCATCTGGTGCCATTCGCTTCCTGGGCCCCCGGGCTTGTTGGGCCTCGTCAGAGGGTTGACCAGGCAGGTTGACCCCTGGTAGGACAGCCGATCTGTCAAACTGAATGGTCGGTGGTTCTTCGATTAGTGGTGAATACACAGGGGTAATAGGTTCTATGACCATTTGCCCCTTGGTTGGTGGAATCTTTGCAACTAGATTGGGCATTTCATGGAGCAGATTCAGCTTCAGGGGGACAACCGTCAACACTTCAGATTCACCTATTTCTGAAAGGGGGAGCCCGTCTGGTGTTAAGGTCGGGGGCTCAGAATCTGTTGGGCTGGTTGGGTCAGTGAGAACGGTGCCATTGGTTCTCAAGGGTCCAGACTGGCTCGCCTCACTACTCAGGTACCTACTGAAGTCATCTAGGTAGGTATCCAAGAAACTTGGAGTACCGCGTTCTAATGGGAGTTCGGGTGACCTTCGGGTCATCTCCACTTCCATGGGCTCAGCATCATACTGGGACTTTGCTGATAAAGGGTTGGGCAGGTCAGTAGTCGGTTCCTGGGGCTGGCTGGCCGTCACGGTTGGGGTCATAAAGATATTATCACTGGCACTTCTACTCTCTCTTAAGACTACTGTGGGTATGGAGACTACCGGAGGAGTAGTTGTCAATCCTGCTGTTAAAGTGGCCGAAATTGATGAGGAAATGGTTCTTGTATGAACTTAAAAGATAGGCCGTGGACCAAGGGTAACCCTGTAGCTAAATGATAGGCTACAAGCCTGGTGACTTTGTTGGTGTTTTCTCAGAGCTTTACTATCACTGGGTAATATGTGGCTCGTGGGGGGATGGCTGCTGTAGGTATATAGGGGTCAGAGCCCTCGGCTGATGTCCACATTATCTTGCAGGTGCTCTCCGTCTCCCAGCACTTTTCTGCAGACACTTGAGGGAGACTTCCAGGCTCATCTGAGACTAGAATGCCATGTACTTCTGTCACGATTACTACCTTAGAGTGACAGTCTTGGCACCACCAGGTTGGACCCACTGCCCATAGGAAACAGGTTTTTTCCAGCCCTAGAAGGCAATAACAGCAGACCGTTAAAGGTTCTGCCGCTGTCAAGTTGTTGGGGCACTGAACCTGCATGGTGACTTTTGGGACCTTAGTCTAATTCCTTTACCCTTAATTGCTTTTTAGAGTAAGGTTTTCTTAAACTGATAAAGGGTGATTCTACCCTGTCGTCTTGTGATCCCACAATAGGTGCGGGTAACGAATTTCTCCCACTCTTCCAATTGGTTTATCTGTTGGGTTGTTATTATTGTTTTCCAATCACAGTACCCAGGTAGCATCAACCCTGAGGTGGTAGAGATTCCGTATTCCCTATATGTAACCCTGATGGATCTTTCCTGCCCTCTAGTTTCTGTTTTTTTGATCTTGCATTCGTTACCACAAGGTGTTTCTTTAATCTTCTTGATCTGCTGAAGGTCGTACACTTCCTCTTCGCAGTGGCAGAGGATGATCTCTCCGGTTTTTGTTGTTACTACGATTTTGTCCGGGACTGTGAAAGCGAACGCCCAGTTGCTGTAGACGGTCGCTGCGATCAGGATGTAGAACAGCGTCTGCATTCTGCTCCTTATGCTTTCTAAAAAGAGAATACATGTAATATAACGTGGCAAGGCCGTAATAATGAAATCAAGGTCTGTTTTACTCTCGGTCCTCATCGTGTTTTCGAAACACTCAACTTCGTATTGCTGGGCCTATACAGGCCGTCAGCTATCCATTGAGCCTTTCCCAAACCGATGATACTTCAAGTTTACAGGATTCAATAGTAAAATTAACCACAAAAAGAAAAAAAACAATAAAAAAAAAACATTTTAACACTAAATCAATCAATCAGAATTATTAAAAAAATAGCGTGAGCGGGGAGGGGTTAAGCTGTTGTTGGTTACTTGATTAAGCTTGTTTATTCATCTTTGGATTGGCTTTTCTTTTCACCCTCCTGAGATTCTGCGGCCTTCGCTGCCCTCCGGTGCAGGAGGAGCTGGGTCAGGTCTCGGCTTAAAGATAGCGGCATAGGTCATCATCCATACCACTATAGGCACTGTGGTGCAGAGGCTGGCCCAATAGGCCACTGCACATATTCCCCAGACCAGACTCCATCCAATTAAGATGGCTAATTTTAAGATCCATTTACGTCTGTTCTGTGGTTGCAGGGATACTATCTGATATAGCATATTTGCCAACACAGCGACGGCTACCGTCCCTTCGACTATAGTTGCTACTATTCTCCCGGCGGTACCTCCGCAGCTTGTGACTGGTATTGGCAAAGGAGTAAGTGCTGCCGCACACTCAAGACCTATCACTATGGAATCTTCTATCAGCCATGCTGAAATTATGATCTTTTGCAGATAGGTGAGTTTGATTCTTCCTAACAGATAGATGACAAAGAAATGAGGTGATATCTCAGGTCTTCTGAGTATCACGTGGGATACGATCACTCTAACGTACGTCTGGACTGCTACCGGGAATCTTATCAATCGTTCCTTACTCCAGTCTCCTGTGTGGCAGTAGCACATCCATGCAGCCATCGTTAAAAAGTATTCTATATTGCTCCCATTAAAATAGGCTGGACATTCTGACCAAATGGTAAGATTGGGGGTTACGGTAACTTCTGTCTCCCAATCCATAATACTCACATCGGTTGTTGGGTTACAAGACTTGCAGTCGTCTTGGTTGTCCATAAGAATTATGAATTGCTTCTGTCCTGATCCTCGCTCTTTGCTGCCCCGGGGTAAGAGAGAAGCCGCTTCCCTGTCTGTCTAATTTAAAGCTGAGCCACACCCTGCTCTGGTGGGGGTGGCCTATTGCCCCTCCTCCACGGGCGGCACCCAGCTCTGAGGCATTCCTGTAAGAATACATGTCCTAATAAGGCAACAGCTATCACTCCGACCAGGCTTAACAAATAAGGCCATATTTTAAGGAAGATACTAACTATCCACCTTTCAACAGTTTCTCCACCTTCTCTGATCACTTCTCTTACGCCCTTCACTACGTCTGTGACTTTTCAACCTACTATGTAACTAACGGTCTCATACCATGCGCAAGTGTGCTCATCTTCATGTGCGCCACATTTTTTCCAGCTTTCCTCTGGATACTGGCATGTGAGATTCGAGTAGATTTTATTTGGGCCTACCCACTCATAGCCATTTATGTCATCGCCTAAACATAAGCTGCATCTTACTGCGTGGCCTTCAACCAAAGCTATCATTGAATCTGAGACAAAGGGGACTATTACTCCTTGAATTTGTTTCCTGGCGTGAAGCTGATATCCTAATATCTTACTTGCGCAGGTGCCCTCGGGTACTGACCTTTTCCACTTGTCGTTATATTTTTTCCAGACTACCTTAGCTGCGTGCATGGTATATTCAGTCCCATAATAACTCTTACAGTAGCTTTCCCATCCTGGTATCCTATCACAAGGCCTTCGGGCCAATTTAATGACACATTGTGTTTCTGCCGCATTACAAGTCATGTGCCATGGTCTGGGACTAACATACCTATCTGGTCTATACAGGGCACTTGCCCATATATCTTGCTCTTTAGAATAGACAGTAGCTAAATACTGATACTTAATCCAGTAGTTATTGGAAAGTTGCAAACACGGGGCCACCCATTCTCTAATTTCTTCTTCCTGAAACCCCCACCATGTTCTAGAGTCATCTCGGTGATGATATTCATGCCAAGCTTGGAGCAAGATTTTAACCGTTTTTTGTCTATATAATTCTGTGCAGTCATATCGCCAAGTGGACATGACGGCAACCTCTGTTTCCCATAATCTACATCTGGGTGATGCCCCATTACTCTCCCACACTGAGTTGTTAAGACTAAGGAAAATTTGTTCATCTACACATTTATCTATTTTGTCAAAATCACCCTTGGGTGCACTGAGAAGCTCATTTGGTTTTGGTAATTTTTGTACATACATGTCCGTATAATACGGTCCCATGAGACCTTCATGAGTCCTGGCATACCCCTCCACGAAGTCACCTTCGAAGTGAGGCAGCCCAGGCTCAATCCAGACCCATGGTAATGTCATGTTCAACCAATTCTCATGCCAGGCATTAGTTGGGTGGAATATGGCTGCCCAGCTCCAGTAATAGTAACGCGGGTTCTGTACTGGAGTTATGGGTAGATAATTTTGAGTGGTACATTCGGTATATAGGTTCCAATAACAAAACGGGAGCCTATTCAATTTAGTTGTTATACATTGCTGTTTCAGGTCTGGTCTAGCGATCTTTCCATCTATTATTTGGTGTCGTTCCACCCACATCGTTTTAACCACAGCTGCTGTTCCGGGAGGTTGTGTAGGTCACCTGTTAGATTCCCAGTCTGTAGCATTGATTTTGAGCTTCTTTTCATGTTTTACTGTGTGGATTAACTTATTTTTGGTCGAATTCAGGTATTTGCCTGTGTGGTTTCTTCGAATGAGAGGGGGAATTAGGTCACAATCTAAGTGGATATTACCCCAGAACTCCCAACGAGGGAATATCGCTTGGCAGCTGTCGTTTTTAGGTGGGGCCGGAAAAATTACTTCGTGGTCCCAATAGCCTTGACGCCTTAATCCAATTAACGGTCGACAGCTCCAATCGCAGTGCCCCTCGGGGTGTTCATTCTGAGGTTGTATCCAATTACATCTTGTTGTTCATTTGATTTGATCATTCAAAACTGCTATCCAGATGACTCTTCCGTCTGGCAGTATCATTAGATTTGTGTTAAAGCCGAGCTCCATCCTGCGGTGACTTTCAGCCTGTTCATCC
>NC_056508.1:7795314-7799133 GCF_014905685.2 Nematolebias whitei
ACTCACAAGAGAATAAGAACAGCTAAAGTAGTGACAGACAGCCACTATTGCGCACAAGCTCTAAACGAGGATTTAGCCATCTGGGAAGAAAATGGATTTGAAAGTGCGAAGGGCAAAGTGGTAGCTCATCATGACTTGTGAAAGAAAATAGCTGAAATTAGGCTAAATCTACAGTTAAAAGTAGAGCACCAGAAGTCCCGCACTAGAGAAGGAAAATACTGGCAAGGCGACGAAGAAGTAGACCGTTATGTACAGCAGAGAAAAATAGTCTTTGTCGGGATCGAGGAGTGGGACAGAACCTCCGAAGGTCAGAGGGTCCCAGAAAAGTACGTGGACTTTTACTGGGCGTGCATGAGGGTCTAGGTCATGCAGGCGTACAACCCACACGTAAGGAGTTGGAGAGTCAGGAGCTCTGGGTCCCGTTGAAACAGGTCCGCAAGGTGTTGCAAGACTGTGAAGTATGCGGTCAATACAACGCAGGAAGGCGAGGGCACCGAGTAGATGGACAGACCATCAAAAGTACCACACCATGGGGCTCAGTATGCATGGATGTAGCTGGGCCTATGGGAGTTACAGGCAAGAAGGGAGAGAAATACCTTCTAGTGCTGGTAGACTCGATGTCAGGGTATGTGGTGGTGAAACCAGCCAGAAAAGCTAATGGCAACAGTGTTGTTAGTATGCTGGAGCAAGTCTGTGGGTCGTTAGGAGTTCCAAAAGAGTTGAGAACCGATAATGGGACACATTTCCGTAATGCACAGGTAGAACACTGGTGTCAGACTTTTGGAGTTGTGTGCATTTATTCGCCTCCTTACACACCTCAAGCCAACGGAGTAGCAGAAAGAACCATAGGTTTAGTCAAAAATTGGATAGCTAAAAATGCTAACTCCAAAGAATGGAGTACTAAAACTGTGGAAATATGCCAGGCCTTGAATGACAGGAGACGAGCTAGTAAACCCTCCCCTTCAGAAGAGCTCAACCAATGACGGTTTAGCACGCCTGAAGTTGGAAGGAGCTCTGGGGATAAAGAGGAACAGTCAGACTCTGAGGCCCCATTCAGAGTGGGACAGAAGGTGTGGGTCAGAGCACAGGATCACCCATCAGCAGTTGCAGTGAAGCCCAAATATAACGCCACAGACAGAGTAAGAAAAGTGTTAGACAAAAACACAGTTGAGCTAGTGAAGAAAGGGATCCAAGGAATAGAGCAACTGAAGCCAATTCCTAGCTAGTAGAAACCAGAAACCAGAGTATGGCCACAGAACCAAGCACCATGCTCCCCTATATTAGAATGGCCACTATATGCGGGGGAGTGATACTAAAAAGAACAGTTTCAGGGCTTTGGACGGGTAGAGCCTTGAGCACATTAGAGTATGCGAAAAAAGGATACCTGTCAAAGGAAGGAGAAACCTTAAAGTGGAGCTTGCTGGAGAACAACTGTGCGCTCTGCCTGAAACTAAGTGGATTGCCTCTTCTTTGGGAAGGACCGGGGAAGAAGAAGCCCATCAAGCCTAAAACAAATAAGATGGACGCACGACAGCTGCAACTAAAACCTGTAAAGGTGATGGATGCATTCATTTGTGGAGAATGCAGGATTACCACATTACCCCGAGCAACTATCATCACACAATGGGATGTAAGTGGAAAAGGCCCAAACAACTGTGCGTGCGAGTGAGATGGAACCGAAATAAAGTACTGTTCAGCCTGTGACACACAGATGGAGGAAGGCCGACTACTGCACTCTGAGAGAGCAATGGGCTGGCAAGTAAGGAGGTATCACAGTCCCCTCAAATCCTTCAAGACTCAGCTTGACGAGGAGGAAACCAAGACCTTAGAGGGATCCCTAACGGAACAACAGTATGACCAAGAACTCATCTACAGCTCTCTAAAGGTAACACCTTTGGCCTCACCTCTATACCCAGAACTAGGAGAATTAAAAGAAAGAAAGGAGAAGCAGCAGCACAGGAAAAATTAGAATCCCAGAGACTTGCTCGAGCAGGCTGTGCAACAAGCCTGGCCCTATGATCCTTCGAGGGGTAAAAAAAGGAATGCCCCCCTCGGTACTCAGCAGTTTCCCTTAGTTTTCAGAGTATTCCGAAACCAATCAGGCGCAGGGAGCAAAGAAGAAGCAAGCATGTTACCTGACAAAGAAGCCGGTGAGGCTCGACAGGGAGGCTGGACAGGGCCCTGGGAGTTAACGACGTGGGCTCAGCTAATTGCGGAAGTAATCATGAACCAGGAAATCTCCCTAGTGCCCCTGCCAGACGTCCCTCGAGAGACCGGAACCAGACGTAACAACTTATATTATTATACCACTAGCCTGGATGGATGGGCCAAGCACGAGGCTAAACCCATGCAAAAAACAGCCGAATACTTAGTAACCCCTGAAGCTTGGAAAAGGAACGGAGCACTTCAGATCCCCGGAACTGCTGAACAGAGGGCAGGAACGCCCACAAGGCCCGACTCCACCCAGAGGGTTAAAGTTTCCGTGCAGATGGTCATTGCACCATACCAAAGAATGTACTCGGTGGGAGCCACAGTCCACCCGATTGAGGAATACAAATACCAGGGAATGTACTCGGTGGGAGCCACAGCCCACCTGATTGAGGAATACAAAAACTGCTCGGAGGAGCCTGTACCGAAACAAACTGAGAAAAAACAAGGACTGAAAAGTTGGGCCAAGAAAGCATTCAAAGGAAAATGGAAGCATGCGAACTAGAAAACGCGCAAGTAGGAACTAAACAAAGGGTCGCTGAACTCATCGCTGGGAGTCATCGCAGGAAAAGAAAAGGTAAAGAACCTCTGAGAAAAACAATAAAAAGCCCAAGTCACTTCTGGAAGAGAATAGGGCACGTAAAGCAAGTCATGCCTATTGAAACGTGTCGCGTTAAAACCAGAGCAATAGCAGCCTTGCCAATATGGAAGTATAAAGTTAATGTCCTCGATACTCAGAGTGACCATACAAGTGAAGAAGAAGTACAGAATTTGTTGTTTCAAGCACCCGGAACTGAAATATATAAGCCGGCCCTGCTTGTGAGGAGCCGAGTGGTGAAATTGGACAGACCTAAAAAGTACTTTTCAAAATACCTAGCAAAAACAAGAAATTATTATAATTCACATCTGCAGACATTTAGAGAAGCAGACCTCACTAAAGCTAGCCACAGAATTTCTGGCCTAACCCTGTTGAGTGATGACTTAAACTTCCCATATAACCCTAGCCCGATGGGAACACCATGGATCTTTAATATGGTCCAGTTGGAAATACAGAATAAGCTAGTTACACTCAAATGGGGCCCAAACTATGAAGAACCTCACCAAACAGAGTACTGTGAAATCTCTCTGGGAGGACTAATAATCTGGGCCACGAGCCCAACACTGAGAACCAAAATCAACAAAAGAATAGCAGAACCAGAGCGAGTGGTGATTGAAAACACTCAGTTACCCCTAAAAATGTTGTATGACCAAGTCCTAACCCCCCTCGACAAGTGGAATTCACATCCCGTACGAGCGGCAAACAGAATAAAAGTATCTTACAGAGGACACCCGTTGATCAGCCTAACAACAGCGCTGACGGAGATGGGAGATGTCTATGACCAACATAGGGCTGCAAGAGAGGAGCTGGTAGGGCGAGTGTTGGGAGAAGCATTCGACAGATACGGCGATTGGGACGAGATGATTAACTATCTCGGTGATCAGCTTGAGCCAATGGAGGGACCCCTAGGAGAACCTTCCGTATGGTCGGTCAGACAATGGAAGTGGGTGTGGCGAGGATTACGACCAGACTTGCACCACCCCTCACTGCACAGCATAGAGCTTTATAAAGGA
>NC_056508.1:7799233-7831779 GCF_014905685.2 Nematolebias whitei
TGCTGCTTCGGTTCTTCGGGCACATCTTTGGCTGCTTTTTTACTCACTGGCTGTGCTGGCCCTTTCTCCAAATCGGGATCTAATAGAATATCTTCCCATCTACCCCACCTAGTGTTAGTAGCTTTGGTACTCTCTATCGTCCCTTTCCTGAGATACTTGTGCACTTGGCTTTGTGTCACGACTCTAATAGGTTGCCCTTGGGCCAAATCTTTTAATGTCCCCCAGTATCTAGTAAGTACTGCTAATTGTTTTTCTTCCTGAGGAAACTTTTTCTCTACTGAGGTCAGGGTGTAACTCCATAGAGTAACTAATCCACCATTTTCATTCTTTACGGCTATCGTGGCATCATCTTTGTCGCAGCTGACTTCAGCTATGAGTTTTGTCATTAGGCTTCTTGGTTCTAGCCTTACAGCTTCCTGAATCTTTTTCCTAAGTTCTTCTAAGTCCTGTTGGTTTTCTGCTGTCCAGACCAATAGTTTCTTACTGTTCGTTTCACTGTCACTTTTTTTTTTCTTTAGGCAGGCATACAGTGGTTTGGCATATTTCTGATAATTAGGGACATGATCTCTCACATAATTATACAGTCCTAAGATCTGTAATTTGTTTTCGGACTCAGGAGGCTGAATTTGCTCGAGTTTCTCCCTATGCCCCTCTGAGAGTCCTAGGTCTGCTGTCACTTGAAACCCTAAATAATTCACCTGGAACTGTCCAAGCTGGCATTTTTTCAAATTCAGTTTTAATCCTGCCTCTGTGACTCACTGCACCACCTTAGCTAACCTTTCCAGGTGTTCTTCCTCTGTGTCATCCGCGATAAACACATCATCGATGTAAATTGTGGCGCCTAAGTCTTTGAGCACGTCCATCATGACCGACTGGAACACATTAGGAGAGTTTTTATATCCCTGTGGTAATCGTTGCTAAACATAACTTTTTCCTTGGTGGGTAAAAGCTGTCTTTCCCTGTGATTGTTTTGCCAGCCTAAGAAAGAAAAATCCATTTGCTAAATCGATACAGGATTTGTACTTTTTCACTTGCAGAGTTTTAGGGTGCCCTGCGGGTTGATTAGGCTCGCTCTGTTAGCTACTGTTCGTCTGTTAAGGGCTTTAAAGTTAATCACTGGTCACCACCCTCCTCCTGCTGATTCGGGTTTCTTTGCTGCCTGGATTGGGCTGTTAGTTATGGGATTTGGTTCTTCTCTGATAATTCCTAACGCTCCTAATTCCTTCACAATTTTGTTCATTTCCTCAACTGCTCCTAGATTTAGGGGATATTGCCTCACGGGCGAGTGTATCCCTCCCTCGATTATATGTACAAACTTTGGGCCTAGGTCTCCGCAATCATTTTTAAATCTGGCTATTGAGGCTTTCTCTAGTATTTGTTTTAACTTCTCTTTCCCAGCCGGGGAGAAGTCACTCTCATCTACTTTTTGTTTTGTCACTTCAGGGACATTTACAGGTTTATACCAGTCTTTAAACTGATTTTGTTCGTGTGTGAACCTTATTCATACTAGCCTAGATTTTAACTTCTCTAATCTTCTGTTTAAGGCCCTTCGGTTCTTCTTTGGTTTCCTTAGTTCTTTTAAGTCTGTGATTGTCATAAGGTTATAAGGCCCTTTTATCCACACAATTCCTTGCCATAGCCCATAAGGCATTGTTTCAATTTTTCCGTTTGCTAACTGAACTGTAAGGTGTCCTACTGTTTTTAGGTTCCTGCGGGTCATAGACATCTCTGCTCCGGAGTCTATTAGGTAAGGTTCTCCCTCTACTTTAGTGTAGATTTCGTCCCCCTTCCAATAGGCATCTTCCAGAGTGACCCGCAACCTATCTGCCATTATTTAGCTGGCCCTCCACTCCCTTTCTCACGGGATTCATGGAGGGCTCTTTTCTCTTCTGGGGTCAGTTTTGCATATTCTTCTGGGGGTAGGTATTTACTCCCTTTCTGTGGTGTGGAGCTTGAAGCTGGGGCTGAAAATCGTTTTGGTTGTTGGTCCCTGTATTGTGGCTCTGACTGTCTTGGTGGTCGTTCTCTGTACTGTGTCCCTGACTGTCTCGGTAGTTGTTCTCTGTATTGTGGTTGTTGAGGGGCCTTTTGTGTCGGCTTCGGTGGTTTTTGGCTTTGCCTTATGTCACTTTTCTTCTTCTCTTCCCAGAACAACTGTTCTAGATCGTATGATTTCACTGCCTGGTCTATTTGGATGACATTAGTTTCATGAGGCATTCTGGCAAAGGCGCGTTCTCCCCTTCTCCCCTTGGACACGATCCTTAAGGCTTTAACATACCTTTTAGGGGGAATTTTTTGTTTGAGTTGATACCAAACTGGGGTGAGGCGTTGGCCTTGATCCATGCGTACTCTTGCCCGCTGAATGTGAGAGTCCTCATCGTCCATATCCTCGAGGACCAGTTTTTCATATTGGCTTTGAGCCGACTCCCCTTTACTCATTGGGTTTGTGGTGACATTACCCAGCCACAACTTTTTTGCTGCATCGCACTCAGTGGAGCTAACAACCATGGCCACATGTCTTTGATGTATTCTTCGGTGGTCTCTTGGAGTCGTTTTTCCCTCACTAAGGTTTTCAGCTTTTTGTACTCACGATAACTGTCAGTTCTGGGCCCGGGGCTTGGCTTTGTTTAGCCAGCCTTGGCTCAAGGGTTGATTCAGGCACGTGATATGGTGGATTTGTCTCGGCCGGGCACATGTCATCCTCCTCATCGGCCGATATTTCATCTCTCAATCTCTTTTCTGTTTCTTGGGCATATTTATAGGCCATCTTTTTTATTCTTCTTAGCATCACATCATGTACTATTCCTAAGTAAGCGGTTCTAAATTTACTGGTTAAGGGTTTGTGGGCTGCTAATGTGGGGTACGAGGGTATCATTAAAATGTTGGCCCACTCTCCCAAAGTAGCTTTAACAGTTAGTTCCACTGTCTCCTTTGACCTGTCTGCCCATACTGGTGGAATGTCATAGTGATTTTGTCCAGCTTCAGGGATGTAGGTTTGACGCCCATCACTCGCCTGCACCGGACCCCAACTCAAGTCCCTGGCCAACCTTTCTGATGCTCTATGTACGTCCAGTATTTCTACCCCCTTCTTTTGTCCTTTTCTTTGCCCTACTCTCAATGGCTTAACTGGACCCTCGTATTGGCCTGCTATCGATCCCAGACTGGCACTACCTTCATCATCGGTGTCTTCCTGACTCGGGTCTGCATCTGGTTCTCCCTGGGAGCTCTCTTCGTCACTTTCCTCGCTCTCTAAGTTTAAAGGTTGTATTTTTGCTAATGTTTTACTCTCTGACTGTCCCTTTTGTGACTCTGCGCCGCTTCTGCGTCGTCTTGTGGCCGAACTTTTCAGATCCTTTTCTGAGGGTGAGGTCAGAGGCGTTTTCGACCCCTGAGGACTGATCCTTAACGGGTCTTCACTTTTCTTGGCTCCCGTTGATGTTGATGATTTTTCTGTGTCCTCTTTCCCTAACTTTAGGGGTTCCTTGAATGTTTTTCCCTCTGGTTTTGTCATTGAGGCCAATATTCTGGATTTTTGATCTTCATCTAGATGAGTGGGGGTTACTATAATCATTTCTTTTAAGTGGGCCTCTGCTGGCATGTTTTTGGCCAGGTATGTCATTGAGTTGACTGCCACCCGTTCGGCTATCTCCCACTGCAGATGGTGGGACCGTAGCCCATCTATCCCTATCACTATGCGCCTGAAACTGAACTCTATGGCTCGGAATACTCCTTTCTGCAAAGCTTCTAACATTTCCCTGAGGTAGCCGGTGTCACTGGTTGCTTCCTTATAGTTCCGAATCGGAATGTGTATTATTGCATAATATGGAGTGTCAGCCCCACTGGTAATTCTCGTTTTTGTTTCTGTTCTCTTTAGTTTACTAACAAGATGATTTATTTCAGCTTGGTACTCCCTACCAGCTACTTTTTTTAGAGCTTTTCTGTAGGTCGAGTTATGGATTTTGTATTTATGATTTGTAAACACCAGTAATGCATCCACCTCCATAGACCATGGGGTCCCTATCACCTGGTATACTCGGGTACCATTTTGAAACTTCACGCATTGAGTCCCCTTCAGGACTGGTTCAAGGACCTGTTTGAGCCCTACTGTTTTCCTGATTTTCTTTTTTGGTTTCTTTTGGGAATTTTCTTTCTCATCATCTTGACTGGAATATGACTCTGATTCTAGTTCTTGGTGTTTTTCTTTAGTTTTCTTTTTTCTGTGAGTTTTTGGGGTTTCCCCTAAGGGGCCCTTTTTAAGATTCTCTTGCTCACCCGGCTGGTCTTTTTAGTGGTTCCGTCTGCTCCTGAGTTGGCACCCTTCGCAACTCTCCCTCTGTCCATCCTGCTCCGGGTGCTCTAAGCTTTTCCATCTTCTCCACTATACTTTGAGCAAGAATGTCTAGGTTTTTGTTAAGTTGTTTCTTATACTCTTCACCCTCTGACCACTCATAATTACTTTCTTCGGATTCTGTGTCTTTTTTGAATCTACTTGTGAATAACCTTAGTCGCTCTGCTTTTATTTCCTCGTCTGTATTTAAATCTTAGTTGTATTTGAAAGTATCCCTGTACTTACCCAGGTCTGGAGTGGAGTTCGCAAACGCGGGACGGCGATGAGAGGCGGGAATATAAGCTCTCTCTTTTGGCCTCACATCTCTTAGGCTTTCTCTTTCTGTTTTGATTCGGAGGGGGGGGGTATATTCTCTTTAACCTTATCTTCCACTGGTTTGCTTTTGTCTTCTCCTTCGCTTGCCGACTCTTCAGGGGTATGTGCGAGGGAGCTTTGCTCACTTTTCAGGTCTATCTCTGACTTTTTTCTTTCCTATATTCTCTCATTTTTGTCAATTCCTCTGCATACTCCTTGTATCTTGCTGCTGCTCTTGTTTCAGGGTCTATGGTGATCCATCCCAATCCTGTTACTCTGGTTATCATTTTTACTAAGGGGTCATACTCAGCTGAGGGACTAATTACGGACACTATTGTTGCATCTCTTTGTGTTTCTATCTGTTGTACTCACCATTGTAACCATTTTTTAACTTCCTTTTTCGTTTTTACTTCGCCTGGGTCTTTTAGTACTACTGTCTGAACTCCCTGCCGGACATTTTTACAGTAAAACACCGCATTTTCCTCTATGTATTTTGTTAGAGTTTGTACCAGGGTTCCCTCGTCTACCCTGAGATTGCTTCCTTTTAGTATTTCCTTTATCGGTGGATGCCAGGTGCCAAATCCTTTTCTGTACAGGATGATTTGCATCTTTGTCACTCCTTCTGCTGACTGCCCTACTGGATCTTGTTCGGTTGACTTTTGACCGTCTTACCCTCCTTCTACTGGCTCTTTTTCTCCTTGGCATGTCTGAGTCGGCTTGGATCCTCCTAGCTCTGCACTCGTCGATGCCCTTTCCGAGGCCATCGTTATGTCTTTTCTTGTCGGGTCAAGTTTGTCGGTCCTCAAAGTCTCCAGACTTTATCCTAACGTTTTGGACTAGGACAGACTAGCTGCTTGCCTACGACTCTGGATTATGGTCAGTAACCCTCGTAAGCCTTCTACCCCTCCTCACTAGCCTCTAGTGATCTATTGGGGGTACTGACTGGGGGGTCTCCCAGCCACTAACATCTCCTCTTTCTCTAGGGCTGTTCTTTCGACGCCTATCAGCCCTCTGTAGCGCGCCTTCTATTCTGGGGGGTCTCTATTCCTTTAAAAACCATCCCACCGCTGCCACCATGTCTTGCTATCCGATAAGCAAGGTAACCACTGGGTTAGTGTTAAGCACCTTGCTTACAGCCTCTCCTCCAAGGGGTCCGGAAGCTAACCTCAGCGCCGTGGTATTACCTGCGGCTTTCTAAAGTAGCCTCTTTAAGGCTGCGACGAGGTGATTAATCCAGAAAATTAACGACCTTCTATCCGTGAGTCACACCCTAATCTCACTCTTTTACCTCGATCCTACCAAGCAGCAGGGTTGGGTCATCTGGTCCAGAGAAACTCACGTTATGGCCGCTCACCTCTTAATTTAGCGTTACAATTGTTATCTGTTCTGGTAATCTTTAGGGCCCTGAAAACGGGCTCAAGAGTGTTGTCACTCACTGGCTAGGGAACCTTTTAAAACCTCCAATTTTTATGTTGTTAAAGTTGAACCAAGCTTTACCATATGTTTGTTCAATAAGGTTGAAATAATAGTCCAGATTTAAATGTTTTGCTTTGCTTTAATCAACAATTCTCGCAGGGGTACAGCATCAGGCACAATTTTATAATGATTAAATTTCATGATTACAAAGGATACACTTTCTTCACTAAGTAAGGCAATGGATTCTTCCTGATGACTTCTGATCCCAAGAGCCCTTGGGGATTTGTGAACACTACCTTCACTCAGACCTTTCACACCACAAGCCAAAAGATGTTCTCTCTCAACTCTCTCTTTATCCAGAAACACCTCCGAGCAAAGCTCACTAGTACCCAGTTTAATACTCTTAAATTTATCCTGTATGCTATGTTTCTAATCTGATTAATTGATTTATTTAGAGCAGTCCTCTTACCATGATTCTGAGGTGACCCTCAGAGAATCTCTGTGATGATAAGAGGCATATTTCCAGTCTCCCAGGTGGGGAGTACAGGCCAACCCCAAAGCAAAATCAGCTATCCCAAATTAGAGAAATCAGAACTTTGGATGAGCCCAGGCCAAGCTTTTAGAAGTATGAAACCTCTCCAGTCTGTTGTTGACAAGTAGAGATTTAAATCCAATCCCGTTTCAGCGAGAAGATAAGTAAATTCCAGCCTCGTCTCAAACTGGTAAAATCCAACTCCTTTTGGACTCCTCTGATCCTCCGAGCTGCTTCTGCTTGTAGTACCTTCTGCTTGACTCTTCGACTCAGCTTTGACCACGTTTCATCAGTTTAATCTCTATTTAAAGACCCCTTATCCTCCTCCTCTTAAGGAGGGGTTAGAGGTTCTTCTTGGAAAATTACATCATCCTTTTTCCAGTATGTGACTGTTGTTTTGTATCTTAACCAGTCCTAACCGGCCTTATAGGTACTTTCCACAAAGTTGTTTTTGCTCTGTTTGGGTACTTTCCAGAACTTGTTTTTCACATATGTTTCCTGTTTTTGCTCAGAAGTGCGTCACCACGAGATGAGTCAAGATGAACTACATGACCTTTTGTTCACTACACAAGGGTTATATATTAACCATCATTCCTAGTTTGTACTTTGAGCTTTCATGGCTGGCTTCTGTTCTTTGCAGCCTTCTACTTAAGGAATGTACAGACTTGTTTTTGATACATCAGGTCTCGATCTGCTTTTAACACTCTTCAATAACTAGTAAATCATACAATCATACAATCGGTTACACAATTCTTATAAATCATTACATATCATTAGTTGATTACTTGTTGATTATTGGTAAAACACTTTTTGATTACACATTTTTATATTTAGCTTGATTACTCTTGATGATTTTTAAAGCAGAAGTTCAGTCCTTTGCTCTCAGCTGTGGAGGAGAATGGATCAGCCTTCACCTCATTAGAGCTGGTTGTCTGTTACTCCATCATTTGGACACCAGGTTTATCGACAGACTGCACAGAATTACATAGACAAAAAATGGTTAAAATCTTGCTCCAAGCTTGGCAAGAATATCATCAACGAGATGACTCTAGAACATGGTGGGGGTTTCAGGAAGAAGAAATTAGAGAATGGGTGGCCCCGTGTTTGCATCACTCTAATAACTATTGGATTAAGTATCAGTATTTGGCTACGGTCTATTCTAAAGAGCAAGATATATGGGCAAGTGCCCTGTATAGACCAGATAGGTATGTTAGTCCCAGACCATGGCACATGACTTGTAATACGGCAAAAACACAATGTGTCATTAAATTGGCCCGAAGGCCTTGTAGTATGATACCAGGATGGGAAAGCTACTCTAAGAGTCATTATGGGACTGAATATACCATGCACGCAGCTAAGGTAGTGTGGAAGAAATATAATAACAAGTGGAAAAGATCAGTGCCCGAGGGCACTACCTGCAAAAATATTATATTAGGACATCAGCTTTCAACCAGGAAACAGATTCAAGGAGTGATAGTCCCCTTTGTCTCAGATTCAATGATAGCTCTGGCTGAAAGCCATGCATTAAGACGCAGCTTATGTTTAGGCAATGAGATAAACGGCTATGAGTGGGTAGGCCCGAATAAAATCTACTCGAATCTCACATGCCAGTACCCAGAGGAAAGTTGGAAAAAATTTGGCGCAAACGAAGATGAGCACACTTGCGCATGGTATGAGACCGTTAGTTCTACAGTAGGCTGAAAAGTCACGGACGTAGTGAAGGGCGTAAGAGAAGTGATCAGAGAAGGTGGAGAAACAGTTGAAGGGTGGATAGTTAGTATCTTCCTTAAAATATGGCCTTATTTGTTAAGCCTGGTCGGAGTAATAGCTGTTGCCTTATTAGGACATGTATTCTTGTAGGAATGCCTCAGAGCTGGGTGCCACCCATGGAGGAGGGGCAATAGGCCACCCCCACAAGAACAGGGTGCGGCTCAGCTTTTAAATTAGACAGACAGGGAAGCGGCTTCGCATTTACCCTGGGGCAGCAAAGAGCGAAGATCAGGATAGAAGCAATTCATAATTCTTATGGACAACCAAGACGACTGCGAGTCTTGTACCCCAACAACCGATGTGAGTACTATGGATTGGGGGACAGAAGCTACTGTAACCCCCAATCTTACCATTTGGTCAGAATGTCCTGCCTATTTTAATGGGAGCAATATAGAATACTTTTTAACAATGGTTGCATGGATGTGCTACTGCCACACAGGAGACTGGAGTAGGGAACGATTGATAAGATTTCCAGTAGCATTCCAGACGTACGCTAGAGTGATCGTATCCCACGTGATACTCAGAAGACCTGAGATATCGCCTCATTTCTTTGTCACCTATCTGTTAGGAAGAATCAAACTCACCTATCTCCAAAAGATCATAATTTCAGCATGGCTGATAGAAGATTCCATAGTGATAGGTCTTGAGTGTGCGGCAGCACTCACTCCTTTGCCAATACCAGTCACAAGCTGCGGAGGTACCGCCGGGAGAATAGTAGCAACTATATTCGAAGGGACGGTAGCCGTCGCTGTGTTGGCAAATATGCTATATCAGATAGTATCCCTACAACCACAGAACAGACGTAAATGGATCTTAAAATTAGCCATCTTAATTGGATGGAGTCTGGTCTGGGGAATATGCGCAGTGGCCTATTGGACCAGCCTCTGCACCATAGTACCTATAGTGATATGGATGATGACCTTTGCCGCTATCTTTAAGCCGAGACCTGATCTAGCTCCCCCTGCACCGGAGGGCAGCGAAGGCCGCAGAATCTCAGGAGGGTGAAAAGAATAGCCAATTCAAAGATAAAAGAACAAATGTAATCAAGTAACCAACAACAGCTTAACCTCTCCCCACTCACGCTATTTTTGATTAATTTTGGTTGATTGATTTAGTTAAACTTTGTTAAAATGTTTATTTCTTTTCCTTTTTGTTGTTGATTTTACTATTGAATCCTGTAAACTCGAGGTATCATCGGGTTGGGAAAGGCTCAACGGATAGCTGACGGCCTGTATAGGCCCAGCAATACGAAGTTGAGTGTTTCGAAAACACGATGAGGACCGAGAGTAAAACAGACCCGAATTTCATAATTGCTGCCATGCCTTGCTATATTACATGTATTCTCTTTTTAGAAGGCATAAGGAGTAAAATGCAGACGCTGTTCTACATCCTGACCGCAGCGACCGTCTACAGCAACTGGACGTCCGCCTTTACGGTTTCAGACAAAATCGTAGTATCAACAAAGACCGGAGAAATCATCCTCTGCCACTGCGAAGAGGAAATATATGACCATCAACAGATCAAGAGGATTAAAGAAACACCTTGTGGTAACAAATGCAAGATCAAGATAACTGAAACTAGAGGGACGGAAAGATCCATCAGAGTTACAAATAGGGAATACGGAATCTCCAACACCTCCGGGTCGATGCTACCTGGGTACTGTGATTGGAAAACAGTAATAACAACCCAACAAATAAACCAATTGGAAGAGTGGGAGAAATTCATTACCCACATCTATTGTGGGATCACCAGACGACAGGGTAGAATCACCCTTTATCAGTTTAAGAAAACCTTACTCTAAAAAGTAATTAAGGGAATAGGTTTTAGAACAAAGTCACAACAGTCACGATGCAGGTTCAGCACCCCAACAACTTGACAGCAGCAGAACCTTCAACGGTCTGCTGTTATTGCTGTCTAGGGTTGGAAAAGACCCGTTTCCTGTGGGCGGTGGGTCCAACCTGGTGGTGCCAAGGCTGTCACTCTAAGGTAATAATCGCGACAGGGGTGCATGGCATTCTAGTCTCAGATGAGCCCGAAAGTCTCCCTCAAGTGTCTGCTGAAAAGTGCTGGGAGACGGAGAGCACCTGCAAGATAATGTGGACATCAGCCGAGGGCTCTGACCCCTATATGCCTACAGCAGCCATCCCCCCACGAGCCATATATTACCCAGTGATAGTAAAGCTCTGGGAAAACACCAACAAAGTTACCAGACATGTAGCCTATCATTTAGCTACAGGGTTACCCTTGGTTCACGGCCCCTCTTTTAAGTTCATACAGGGGCACCAAGAACCCATGTCCTCATCAATTTCGGCCACTTTAACAGCAGGGTTGACAACTTCCCCTCCGGTAGTCTCCGTAGCCACAGTCACCTTAAAAGAAAGTAGACGCGCCAGTGTTAATATCTTTCTGACCCCAACCGTGATAGCCAACCAGCCCCAGGAACCAAGCTCTAGCCCGTCCAACCCTTTCCCAGCAAATTCCCAGTATGATGCCGAGCCCATGGAAGTGGAGATGACCCCAAGAAGGTCACCCGAACTCCCATTAGATCGCAGTGCTCTAAGTCTCTTGGACAACTATCTAGATGACTTCAGTAGGTACCTGAGTAGCGAGGCGAGCCAGTCTGGACCCCTGAGTACCGATGGCACCGTTCTCACTGACCCAACCAGCCCAGCAGATTCTGAGCCCCCGATCTTAACACCAGAAGGGCTCCCCCTTTCAGATTTAGGTGAATCTGAAGTGTTGACGGTTGTCCCCCTGAAGCTGAATCAGCTTCGTGAAATGCCCAATGTCGTTGCAAAGATCCCACCAACCAAGGGGCAGATGGTTATAGAACCCATTACCCCTGTGGATTCACCCCTAGTCGAAGAACCACCAACCATTCAGTCTAACAGATCGGCTGACCTACCAGGTGTCAACCCGCCAGGTCAACCCTCTGTCATGGCCCAACAAGCCCGGGGGCCCAGGAAGCGAATGGCACCAGATGAAGATCAGGCAGGACAGTTCACACCAAACACCAACCTGGACAACATGATGGTGGTTGATTCCTGGGAAGGAGAACAGGAGTACTAGGATACAGCAAACCTGGCGCCAAAGTGGAGAAGGATCTGACTTCAAGAAGGGGGTGTTGATAAACCTGGTGTCCAAATGATGGAGTAACGGACAGCCAGCTTTAATGAGGTGAAGGCTGATCCATTCTCCTCCACAGCTAAAAGCAAAGAACTGAACTTCTGCATTGAAAATCCTTCTGCTTTAAAAATCATCAAAAGTAATCAAGCTAAATATAAAAATGTGTAATCAAAAAGTGATCTACCAATAATCAACTAATGATTTATAAGAATTGTATAACCGATTGTAGGATTGTGTGATTTGTTTGTTATTGAGAGGTGTTGAAGTAGAGGAGCAAATCGAGACCTGATGTAGCCATAACAAGTCTGAACATGCCTTGGACCTAAGGACAAGTCTGAACATGTCTTGAGCCGAAGGAGAAAGAACGGAGCCAGCTAAGAATGCACAAAGTGCAAACTGGGAATGATGATTAATATGTAACCCTTGTAAAGTTTTGCAGAAGTTATTCTGAACTATTAGTAATAAGCATGTAAGATTGGAAAACATTATAGTCAGAGAACAAAAGGTCATGGAGTTCATCTCGGCTCCTCTCATGCTGGAGCACTTTTGAGCAAAACAGGAAACATATGTGAAAAACAAGTTTGTGGAAAGTACCCAAAAGACCAAAAACAAGTTTGTGGAAAGTACCCAAAAGACCGGTTAAGACCGGTTAAGATACAAAACAACAGTCATATACTAGAAAAAGGATGATATAATTTTCCAAGAAGAACCACTAACCCCTCCTTAGAGGAGGAGGATAAGGGGTCTTTAAATAGAGATTAAACTGATGAAACGTGGTCAAAGCTGAGTCGAAGAGTCGAGCAGAAGGGACTACAAGCAGAAGCAGTCAGAAGGATCAGAGGAGCCCAAAAGGAGCTGGACTTTGCCAGTTTGAGACGAGGCTGGGATTTACTTCTCTTCTCGATGAAACGGGATTGGATTTAAGTCTCCACTTGTCAATAACAAGACTGGAGAAGCTTCATACTCCTAACAATAGCTTGGCCTGGGCCGTCCAAAGCTCTGATCTTTTCAATTTGGGATAGCTGCAATTGCTTTGGGGTTGGCCTGTACTCCCCTCCTGGGAAACTGGAAATATGCTTCTTACCATCACAGAAGTTCTTTGAGGGTTATCTCAGAATCATGGTAAGAGGACTTCCCCGTCCATCTGCTCTAAATAAATTAATCTATCAGGTTAGAATCACAGCATACAGGATAAATTTAAGGGTATTTAACTGGGTACTAGTGAGTTTTGCTCTGAGGTGTTTCTGGATAATGAGAGAGTTGAGAGAGAACATCTTTTGGCTTGAGGTGTGAAAGGTCCGAGTGAAGGTAGTGTTCACAGGTCCCCAAGGGCTCTTGGGGACCAGAAGACATCAGGAAGAATCTATCGCCTTACTTAGTGAAGAAATGTATCCTATGTAATCATGAAAATTAATCATTGTAAAATTGTGCCTGTTGCAAAACCCCCTGCGAAATCATTGATTAAAGCAAAGCAAAACGTATAAATCTGGACTATTATTTCATCCATACTGAACAAATACATGGTGAAGCTTGGTTCAACTTTAACAGCACATAAATAGGAGGTTTTAAAAGGTTTCCTAGCCAGTAAGTGACAACACCTTTGAGCCCTTTTCCAGGGCCCTAAAGATTGCCAGAACAGATAACAATTGCAACGCTAAACTAACAGGTGAGCGGCCATAACGTGAGTTTCGCTGGACCAGACGACCCAGTCCCTGCTGCTTGGATGGATCGAGGTAAAGAGTAAGATCAGGGTGTGACTTACGGATAGAAGGTCGTTAATATTCTGGATGAATCACCTCATCACAGCCTTAATGAGGCCACTTTAGATAGCTGTAGGTAATACCACGGTGCTGAGGTTGGCTTCTGGACCCCTTGGAGGAGAGGCTGCAAGAAAGTTGCTTATCACTAATTCAGTGGTTACCTTGCTTATGGGAAAGCAAGACACCTGACTGAAAAATGTTGAATGTGACAGGGTTGCCAGATATAGGTGGCTAGCTGTTGATGTATCTGGGCAATATTAGGGGAGTAAATGATGCATGTATTCATATGGAACTGTCATGCTAGAACAATTGGCAAAAGTACTTTGAAGTACAAGATGAAATCATTCCTCACAGGTGATCGCTTCTCCTCTTTGGAAGTAAATACACATTTTATGCTAAGTTTGCTAACAGCCAGGACTGAAATAAATCAGAGGAAAATACTGCCAGTTTGGTACAAACCAAGTGTATCGAAAAGTTCCTGGGTCCTGATCCAGCCCATTGAGGGAAAACAGTAATATCATATAATAAACACTTTAAAACATCCCACCATTTATGTATTTGTTTATTTAGGGTAAAATGGTAAATGGACTGTACTTATATAGTGCCTTTCTATCTTATTGAGATACTCAAAGAGCTTTACAACACAATCTGTGCCTCATTTACCCATTCATAAAGCACTCTACTAGATCTCTACAAAGCTAATTGAACAAATCATTATAAAGAGACTAATCAGTGCTTTATCACATTCATACACCAATGGGACACACATCGGAGGCAACTAGAGGTTCAGTGTCTTGCCCAGGGACACTTCGGCATGTGACTGCTGGTGGATTCGAACCCCCAACTCTTGCATTGGAGGACGACTGCTCTAACCACTCAGCCACAGCCCCCCAATTTACCCTGATATCAAGTATTATTTTCTTCACACTCGCACTTAAATAGCAAGGAAGGTTTGTATGAGTTGTAACATTATATTTGATTCATATTTTTGTGTCATTCAGGTTTGTATTACTTTATATTTTGCTGATCAGGTCTAGTCAGTGGTGTAGCCAGAAATAGGATGATGAATACACATTGAGATTGTCCAAGTAGATCTCAAACAGTTCCACGTTTTAATTAACTGTAAGTGTTGTTATTTAATTGCTGATTTTGTGGCTCACAGAAAGAAGGATAATTTTTATTGTACTTACTGACCTGTATTTATTTCAACAAACTTAGAATGTCTGAAGAAAAATGAGTGCAGTTGTGTTGATTTATATATTCTGTGATGATTCTGACCCTACTGTTCCATGTTTTCAACTATTAAGGTGCTGCATGTTTGTTCCAACAAAGAACAGAGAATTTTCCACCAAGTGTTTTAATTGACATTTGTTTCAGATCACGATCTTTTACTACTATACTGTAGTCTTCTGTTTTGCTAGTCAGTTATAAAAAGTAAAAAACAAAAACTCTTTTGAGCAATTTTCACATCATCTTGAACAAACTTTGAACAATTTAGAAAACTTATTTCATAGCTTAGTTCCCAAATACTGCAATAAAAATAGGCCTCTACTTGTAATGAGTTTTGGCAGATCAAGATTTAAAACCGATGTGTTGAATATACGTGAATCTCTGAGTTTGCTATAAAAAAGGTTTTGAACTGCTCAGGATTATTCCCTTGGTTTGAATACACAGATTTTTATTATGAATACCTAGGAATCTGACAGATGACAACTAAGGTATTTCAACAGAGTGAATATAATTTTTTAGATACATCTTTAGATTAAGATTTTTCCTCCCACTGAAAATAATTAAACATTTTGCATTTAAACCATGTATCACAAGCAGTTAAGCCAAGTTTGAATAGCACCGACCAGGGTTATATGTCTTCTGCCGACACTATTGGTGTCAGGATATATGAAACTTTAGGCAAATCATTAGCATAAAAAAAAATAAATAAAAGCAGTCCAAAAATTGGTCCCTGAGGTACCCCACAGTGTAATCTAGCCTTGCTAGAATTAGAACCTTTATTACAAATAAACTGTCTGAATAAAAACCACACTGAACTACACTCAGTCCACTTGTTCAATTACCATAAAAAGCTAATCAGCCAATAACCTGGTATCCATTTCTATCCATCTAGGCATATACACTTGGTAAAGACAACTTGCTGATTTAGTTAGTTTTAACTCATGTTTATGTGAGCTATTGTTGCTTTTCTATCAGTTTGAACAAATCTGCCTACACTGTAGTTCTGAAGTGCTCAAATCTGGTACCAACAACTACATCACATTCAGTCACATAAATTCTCCCTTCCCCTCTATTTATGATTGTTGGTTTGAACTTTATCAAATCATTTTTGACACGTCTAGATGCCTGGATGCATTGAGTTGCTGCATTGTGATTGGCTGAGTAGCTATTTGTGTTAACAAGCTGTTGACCTGGTGGAGCTACACCAAAACTGAATTACAATCTAAAAAGAAAAAAAAGCTATTGATGAAATTATTATAATTATGTAGATTTATTTAGTAAATTATGGTGAACCAGAAATTGTTCTAGGATCATTATCTTTAAACTGAAAACTGCTTTAGTCATTTTTTAATCTTCTGGGGCATGTCCAGAGCTCCAAGACAGACGAAAGTGGCTTGGCAGCTACAGTGATAACAATTTAATCTCTTCAGCAAAGAAAGCAGAAATGTGATCATGACCGTCCGAAGAAGTTGTGGAATTATCAATTATACCATTTATTTCTTGAATTTTAAAGTGGTTCAAAATAACTCAAAGGAAAAGTCTTTGATGATAAAATCCAACTGATTTTCATGACAATCGCATTTTATTAGCTAAATCAAACTAGTATTTTCCATATTTGGCAAATATTTCTAGGGACATATTCATCCTCACCCATATATAAAAACAAGATTACACACAAACACAAAATTGTAGTTTCAAAACAATCTTTTTGTTAGGATATTATTGTCTCCAGATGTTCTTATATTCAGAAAAGGAATGAATCAAGGTTTGGACTTAACTCTCTGTGATTCCTTTCGCATCATTTAAATTCTCCATACATAATGCTGAATGGATGGTGACCCTCACAGATATCAACAATGCACAAACTTCATTAAAGCACACCCTTGAGTGTGGCCCGCGCAAGCTAATAAAATGTCGGAAGGAAGACAGTGAGAGTTTGAAATTATAAGAGACCACTGGAGGATCAAGATCTCAATTAACAGTCTGTCCTCTGGGTGGGTTTCCCTGCTGCTATGATTAAGAGGAACTCCACCCACACAGGCTTGTTAAAACCTCCGGCTCAGAAGGAACACACATGGAAAGAATGGGCTTATTTCCCCGTTGGCCTTATTTGCTCCGTCCCTTCTCACTCTTTTATTTCTGCTTATTTCTTTCTGTCATTTCACATCACTGTTTTCTCTCTAACAACACTCTTATGCTGATATTAATTTTCAGCTCTGTAGCTAGACTAAACGTTAAAAACACGCTGACAGCTTTTGAATGATTCTGTGACTGCGTATTGTCAAAGATCTGCAGCCTGCCAGAATCTTAACAATTACAGTTTTACTAAAATTATAGGAAAAGGAATGGCAATAGTTAAACAAAAGTATTATAACTATGTTGGAAGGCTTCTTTTTGTTGATTTATGAACATATATTGTTGTAAAAGAGCATAAAAAACCCCCCAAAAAAACAAGGTAAGTTTAATTTCTCCTTGATTATTTACTTTATTTTAAAACCCAGTACGAGCTGAACACACCAGTGGGTGTCTCTGTTTTTCCAGTAATTTTGCAATGAATCAACAGAGTTTACTTTAAAAGGAAGTCGTTCGTGCAAATATTTGTGAAAAATAAAAAGTCACGTCATGTTCCCTGCTAAAGGATTCCAAAAAAGAAGAGGAGAAATCTCTTGAAATTTTCAAGAAAATTATTTTGAGAACAAAGTTGAAGCAAAGTAAAGCAAATGTGTTGGGTGTCATGTTCAGAATTTGAGAAGCAAAAGAGTTTGATCACAACCAAGAAACCATCAGTAGTCTGTGCAGGTTTAGCTGGTACCTGGTACCTCCCCACCCTCCACATCATTATTTTTCTTCACTGGTGCAACAGTGAAAAATTGTTTGCTCACTGTCTCTGTGTGTTAGTCTAAATGTCAGGAGAGTCAGCCCAGACAGTCTGAAAATGTTGAAGCAGTCCCAGTCATTCTCCATCACTTCGTGCTGTTCCGTCTCAAACGGACCATTTTCATTACAAACCATCCAGCATCTCTCAAAAGCACAATGCAGCACCTGTCACAGCATGCTGCACCCATCATGGCTGATAATACTTATATTAGCAAAATTTAAAAACCTGCAGCAAGGAGAAGTACTATTTATTTTATTTAACTTTTGTCGTCTAGGTGTCAACAACTATTTTTATGGTTTTATTGAAACAGAGAAAGGAAGATCCCATTTGACCAATTGGTCCATTAATCTTTTATGTTCTGTCCAACATAATACTTAACCAGCTTGATCTTATTAAAAAATATGGAATGGTTGCTTTAAAGTTTAAGGCTCAGTCGCAGACTCTTTTGTGAGGAATCTCTACATGCACAGGGAGAACCTGCTGATGCTGTAAAGGTCCTAGCCATGATCTAACAAAGTTAAGTCAGGTCCTTTGGACGGTTTATTTTTGGTGAAACATTTTATATTTCATCCAAAAGACTTCATCAGCATGAATCAGGATGTTTTGAACAATTTTGTTCATGACTGCCTCAAACGAGTTGGCGGGGGAGAGGTCGGACTCCAGAAACCATCTGAGCACCATCAAACTGGTTGACCCACTATGCGAAGGTGCTATTTACAAGACTGAGTTTGTTGGGGCTCCTCAGACTGATGAAGTCTTTTGGATGAAAGACGAAATGTTTCATCAAAAAGGAACTGTCCAGAGGACCTGACTGAATTTTGTTGCATATGTATATACAAACCGGATTCCAAAAAAGTTGGGACACTAAACAAATTGTGAATAAAAACTGAATGCAATGATGTGGAGATGGCAAATGTCAATATTTTATTTGTAATATAACATAGCTGACAGATCAAAAGTTTAACCTGAGTAAATGTAACATTTTAAAGGAGAAATATGTTGATTCAAAATTTCACAGTGTCAACAAATCCCAAAAAAGTTGGGACAAGTAGCAATAAGTGGCTGGCAAAAGGAAATTGAGCATATAACAAACAGCTGGAAGACCAATGAACAATAATTAGGTCAACTGATAACATGATTGGGTATAAAAAGAGCTTCTCAGAGTGTCAGTGTCTCTCAGAAGTCAAGATGGTAAGAGGATCACCAATTCCATCATTGTTGCGCAGAAAGATAGTGCAACAATACCAGAATGGTGTTACCCAGCGTAAAATAGCAAAGACTTTTAAGTTATCATCATCAACCGTGCATAACATCATCAAAAGATTCAGAGAATCTGGAACAATCGCTGTGCGTAAGGGTCAAGGCTGTAAAAACTCTTCTGGATGCTTGTGATCTCCAGGGCCTTAAACGTCACTGCACCTCAAACAGGAATGCCACTGTCAAGGAAATAACAGAATGGGCTCAGGAATACTTCCAGAAAGCATTGTCAGTGAACACAATCCACAGTGCCATCCGCCGTTACCCGCTGAAACTCTACAGTGCAAAGAGGAAGCCATTTCTAAGCAAGCTCTACAAGCTCAGACGTTTGCACTGGGCCAGCGGTAATTTAAAATGGAGTGTGGCAAAATGGAAGACTGTTCTCTGGTCAGATGAGTCACGATTTGAAGTTCTTTATGGAACACTGGGACACCATGTCATCCGGACCAGAGAGGACAAGGATAGCCCAAGTTGTTATCAATGCTCCGTTCAGAAGCCTGCATCACTGATGGTATTGGGTTACATGAGCGCTTGTGGCATGGGCAGCTTGCATGTCTGGAAAGGCACCATTATTGCAGAGAACTATGTTCATGTTCTAGAACAACATATGCTTCCATCTAGACGTCATCTCTTTCAGGGAAGACCCTGCATTTTTCAACACGATAATGACAGACCACATTCTGCAGCAATCACAACATCATGGCTACGTAGGAGAAGGATCCGGGTATTGAAATGGCCAGCCTGCAGTCCAGATCTTTCACCTATAGAGAACATTTGGCACATCATAAAGAGGAAGGTGCGACAAAGAAGGCCCAAGACGATTGAACAGTTAGAGGCCTGTATTAGACATGAATGGGAGAGCATTCCTATTTCTAAACTTGAGAAACTGGTCTCCTCTGTCCCCAGACGTCTGTTGAGTGTTGTAAGAAGAAGTGGGAATGCCACACAGTGGTAAAAATGGACTTGTCCCAACTTTTTGGGGATTTGTTGATACCATGAAATTTGGAAACAACAGATTTTTCCCTTAAAATTATACATTCTCTCAGTTTAAACTTTTGATCTGTGATTTGTGTTCTGTTCTGAATAAAATATTAGATGTTGGCACCTCCACATCATTGCATTCAGTTTTTTATTCACAATTTGTTTAGTGTCTGTTGTGGCTGGCTACCACGTCATGTTCAAAACAGCTGAGACGTCGCCCTCGGTATAAAAGATTTATTAGACAAAACATGGGTTACAGATATTCAGAGACAAACAATTACATTATTAAAATATATGCATATATTTTGGAGCATTAAAGAACGAACCGTCTCGGTGTGCGCCTCCCAGAAATGCTCGGTGGGCGTGTGTCATTTCCGGCCTTTTATCACAGTTTGAGAAGGCTAGCTTTCTGATTGGTTTAGCTTCTGTTGCTAGAGTTACGACTCTAGCCCGCCCCCTCAAGGACGTTAATATCTGCATTTCAGATAAGAAGTTTTGCCTCACTGAAATCGTTCGTTTTAGCTGTTTGTTTAACGTGATTATACCTTAGTGATACCAAATGATTTGAGTTAAAGTTGTTTATTTCTAGGAATAATTAATAACTATTAATTGTTATCTAACTCATGTTTGCGTGTTCTTACTTGATCCTTTTTATACTTTTGCTGTTGTAGCTTACTGTGACAATTAACCCTGTGTCCTCTCAGCTAAACCGACCCTGTATTCAACAATCATTAAATGTTAATGGTTATTATTAAGAGAGATCCTCAGGGATCTTATTTAGTCAAACTATATTGTCTAAATTAAAGAAATGTGTTCTAGCTTTATTTATGTTAATCAGTCTGCTATCTGGCATAATTTGATTGCTTGTAATATATCAAATGTGAACTTGTAAAATTATCCTTAGCTAATATGAGATTATATTTAAAGGTCAACTAGTTAGAATTAGCAAACATTTTCTATAAATATAGTGCAACCCTGGAAGAAAGACACACACACACACACTTTGTATAACATGACATTTGAATGCTTGATAGGAAATATAAAAAGGTATAAAAATATGAAATCCAACATTCCCTCTTTTGATCTCCCAATTTCATGGGAGATAACCCCTTTTTGGATTTGTCCATATGGAAGTGACCGAAACTTACTGCAACCCTCCAGGGGTCCTGGACCAGACCCCTGGTTCAAACCCTTCAAAACCTGTAAAAAAATACCAAGTGCATAAACCTTTATAAAAATATGAAAAAACTACAACACTCCTAGTAAGAGATAAGTGTCCCACACTAAAATAAGCAAAACTCCACCCCAATACCAAAATTGACCTCTTTTTAAACCACCTTTAAAATACCTCGTGGGATTTTAGAATGATGACATGCCCAATTGAATGGAGTAAAATTTTGAATAGTAAAGAGTTTCCAATTGAATCCACTACCCTTCTCTGGTTATTTTTCAGAATGACTGAAAGGAAAGACTAGACACTCCTATTAAACAGGAAAAGCCAACACCCTCAATTTAAACAGTACTATCTAGCAGGTCTTCAGTTCTTGAGCTTGCGGTGGGAGGCCTTGTTCGTCCACAAGGGTCCTTTGGTGCTCGGTGGGATTCGGCCCGCGGAGATATCTTCATGTAAAGTCCTCAGAACCTTATCAGTCTGATTAAACATTCTAAATGACGTGTGTGTATTGGGACAAAACTAAAATCAGTTTGACGCGTCTTCTGTTCTTCATGGTCAGGGCTGGTAATCTTCGTCCTTACCCGATCCACCTGACTGACCGACTTTAGGCAGAGCGGAGACTCCTTCTCCAACGTTTGCTACTGCCTTTTTCCAACCAGAACAAAGGGGCAAAGAATGAGCTCTCACGAAGGTCCTGTCACCTCCTCCAGGTGTAGTGGGGAGCTGATGTTCCAGCAGATCAGCCTCAATCAGGTCCAGCGTTCGGTTCTGCTCCTCTCCCTGGGTGCACTGGTTGTGGTCGTAACAGGTGTCACTCTCATTCTGGAGACTTATGGCATGTGATGTTCTCTCCACCACCTGGTGGGGTCCTGTCCCTCTTTTCAGCAGGACCCAGTCCGGTGTGATGGTTCGTAGTCAATCTCCTCGGTCAGAGATTCTCCCTCCTGATGAGAAAAGCTGGACACCAAAGCTTGCGAATTGTTAAACACCCTGCATGGCCTTTTAATTATTTAACTGTGGGATCCATGACCCATTTGTGGGCCTGGAAAAATGACTGTGGTTACTTCCTAGTGAGTAAAACCTGTTTCTTAATTATGGGACACTCTGATGGTCATTATTGCTACTGCTAGTGTGAACTCTTACACTGTAATGTTATAATAAAACAGAACTTGAAAAACTGAAATAAAATGCTATTCTTACATTCATCTATACACTTGAAACTGAAATGAGGTACATACTGGACTTCTCCAGGGATACCTGTGTTCTCTCGTCTCTTCTTTCATCCTTCAAAGCCTTTGCAGTCCACAGATCTACCTACAATTAGTAAAGTTAAAACATACACAACAACACCCTGCAATAAGCACTCCCCACGCCAGCCTCCCTGTGGAAGTAACTTCATTAAATCGCTTGCGCACAACATCAAAGTACAATATAACCTTACAAGTTTTAAAACAACTGACCTACAACACTGAGAGAAAAAAGAATTTAATCTTCCATCCAGGTACCTGTCTGTGCTAGAGAAGGGAAGAAAGAGCAAGGAAGGAAAAGAGAGAAAGAGGAAAAATAAAAGAGAGAGAGAACGAGAAAAATGTGGTTAAAACACTTTGTTCATGAAACCTTTTATTAGCCCAATTAAACTATAAGTCCAGTCCAGTCAAGTCAGTTGTGTTTAATATTATCGAACCACCCCATTTCCCCTTAACCTTTGCTCAAAACCACTTCAGGATAGGGGCGTCCCCCTTTTCTGGAATCTGTACACATTACAACAAAGAAAGAAAAAAAATACTGTTGTTAAACCGATATCTACAATATACAAGTGCAATGTCGTTTTGTAGGCTTCTGATTTATTCCACTCTTCAAATGTCAATGTGGTTATCCTAAATGATCCTTTAAACGCTTCAGACTTACTACTGGCTTTTTTTTTAAATATAAAACCCAAAGAAGTTATTTTTGTATATTTTGTAATGATCTAATCATTGTATGAACTGTTCCCTGCTAAGAGCAGCCTTCACCTACCCCCTTTTTGAAACAGTTTTCTGTTTCAAATCTGAAGTATTACCCTCCATAAACCACTAACACCCAGTATGAGTATTAGTTTCAGAACTATAAAATATGGCGTAGTTTTAATCTTTACACTACTGTTATTCAACCCAGGTTTTGCAAACAAATAGCCAAATACAACCCAAGCTCTCCTATAATTTAGCAAAGAGTCAACCATTAAATAAATTTCATCCTTTGTATCAAACCAGACCCACCAAATGAGCTCCTTCAAGGCAAAGACAATCATTCAGTTGTATTTTAGAAAACATTAGTGAACTTCATCCAAATCAGGTCTCAGGTACAGGTTTCTCTTGAATGAGACTTCCTGACCTGTATAAACGGAAAGTTAAAAATCCATATTTTGCTCAGGGGTGTGGAGCATTAGAGGTAATAAAACAATTTTCATCTCAGAGCAGTTGGAGAAGGGCGAATCATCTAGCCCTCCCACATCAGTACTTCTGTGTCATGTTGTGTCACCTGTCTTAAAATGAGTCTATGTGAGTGATTATTATCAAAGCCAACTGTAGTTTTGATCACGACACCAAGGCGCTTAGATGACCATCACAGACCAAATGTGGGGTTGACACCTCCGTCAGGCTGCAGTTGATGTTAGTGACCTTAGACAGATTGACCACCAGCTCTTCAGTTTGTCTCCCTCGTTCTGGAGACCAGTTCAGCTTTGTGCAGCAGTTCATCTCAGCATACAGCAAGACTTGAGACTTGAGCAAGACTGCCCATCCTCCAACCATACTTGACTGGATATTCTCGCTGTGGACAAACTCCAGGAACCCCTCTGGACAGTTAATTCAGTTCGCTGTTGGACTGTTAGATCTTTGAAAAGTCACGTTACTTGGCTGAAAAGTTATTTGTTGTTGTGTCAGTGGTGCTTGACTGACAACGTCTTTGAACCGTCTCATTGGTCAGTTTCACAGACCCAACTTCAGCGCCCACCTGAACACCTCTGGTTCTGATCCGGCACCCAGCACTAGAGAGTCCCGATCAAAACTCAGATGGATGCTGTATGCATTTAAATGCTAACTTCTGTGTTTTGTGGGCCTAGCCAGACTCATCTTCCCAATCCACAGGTCTGTCCTCTCAGGCCGCTGAGAAGGAAAAATAAACAATTAAATTATTAAAATCTGATTCAACATTCATCTGTTATCCATATTAATCATCTGTTAGCAAGTTCTACTCTGGAACTGCAGCGTTTACCTTCAATGGAGTCATTCCGGTGTCCTGGATTGTACAACAGATGTGTTAAACGCTCAATTACATAAGAGTGAAAACTTCCATTAAACCCTGCACAATCTAAGTCTTTACCCCTACTGCATAAAATATTCCCTTCAAAACAATGTCTTCCATCTTGTAGAATATGTGTTTTGACTCACCACCTGACAGTGAAGTCCACTCTCAGGTCCACATTATCCATTTAGACCTTGTAAAGGTTTAGGCAGCATGATAATATGTAATCACTTCTTGTTATATAACAAATCTGCAAATCATTTCATCTCATACTATGCTGTTTCACTGTATCACAAACAAAATATTTGTAATTCAACTCAATTAAGACTATGCATACCCTTCAAGACATCACAGAGTCCATTGTCACTGCACAAAAACGTCTACATGCACCTTTGTTCACAAAGTACAACTTCTTAAACTCACCATGTACACATCTCCGTTGTCCTTTTGCACTCCTAGGACCTGTGTGAAATCTCAAGTCATAAAGTTAAAGTCATGTCATTTACCCACTAGAATTGTTGTTGTCTGTCCCATAATTAACCTAGTTCTGGCAGCTCTTAGAAGGAAACAGCTCCTAAATGCTAAACATTTTCAATCTGTGATAAACTCATGTGGACTGATTAATTTAACCCAAGTATTTCAATTTGAGTTTAGTTAAGACTGATTAATTTAATCCAAGTATTTCAACTCGAGTTTAGTTGACTGATTAATTTAATCCAAGTATTTCAACTCGAGTTTAGTTTCCTAATTTATTTGACCTAAGCATTTCAATTTGAGTTTAGTTAAGAGTTTCTTTGACCAGAATAAAATTTTTCTTCGTTTTACGAGTGTCAAGGATTTTGGTTATTACTTATTTTTTATTCTGTCGTTTTTTAGTTGAATGTAAAACCTGATTTTATTGTCAATTCCAAGAAGTAAATTTGGCTAATTTGTTTACAATGTGTCATCCAGAAATGTTTAAACTTAATTTGACCTGTTTATGATGTTTATTCGTTTTATTTTGTCCTGCTTCCTTCGGCTTTACCCTTTTCAGAAGTCACCACAACGAATTATTCCTCTTAGGCCTTCGTCAGACCTACGCCTCACTTCCTCCAAGACCACCCCTACTCCCTTTCTCTTTCTATCCACACCCTGATAAACCAGTTTGAACCCATCACGACTGCTGTGAGCCTTGCTGCTCTTCCACTTGGTCTCTTTGACACCTCAACCATCTACCTTCCTTCTCTGCATCATGTCACCAGCTCTCTGTCAGCAGCTCTTCACCTTCGCCTGTATGTTCAATACGTTTGTTATCAATTCACCTCTGTCCCTCGCCCGCTCAGTGAGTGGCTGTCCATCTGTTTTGGCTGTCTGACATCTACCTCTTCCCACACAGTGAGATGTTCCAACCTTACCTCCAGCTGACTCACTCTGACTCCATCTCCTGGTTAATTACAGCTCGTACACGTGATGCCCCTCTGGCCTTGAGATTCAACCCATTGCTGCATATCAACTGTTCCCGAGGTCACTGCCTCCTTCCTCACCGTCAACTCTGATTGTACAGCTTATCCCCGTTTATGTCTGGCAACAGACAGCTGTGGTGTAATCAACTGCGTGCTCGTATTGTCTAACTCCGCCGCCTCTCTCCTACTGGTTTTGTTTTAAACAATGCATTACCTTTCCCCTAGTTTAAACAATGTATGAAGTTCCTCTCCCAACGTTCAGTGACTGAAAATGGCGTTCTGATCTCCTCCTGCCACGATCACCCCTGTTGATATATCACTTCCAAGCACCTCCTCCCTCTTTTAAGCTGTATTCAGCTTACTCCAACGTTTTTTACTTCTACTGACGTATTTCTGTTAATTTCTGAACATCAAGCTCCTGTCAGCTAATGTATGGAAGATTCAGATATTCCTGCTAACATTACAGATACCATATAGCTGTCTCATGCCAATATCAGCCAATTCCACCTTTATTTTAAATTAATCCAACTTTTATAGCCTAATTCAGGAACACCAAGCCCTACCCCCTTAATTTTGGTATTTTAAGTTTATTCCTGCTTGTTTTAGCTATTGGTCTGCTGGTCTTTAATTAATTGCCTCTTTTCCGTTTTGATTCTTCCCATAAATTGTGCATTTTGTCTCTGACATTGATCCTATAGATTTTCCACAGGCCTCACATGTTCCACATTTATGAGTTCCACACCTGATAACAACATTCACACACGCAGGCATTCAAATATTTTATTTTCATGCACTTCTGGCCGCAGTTGTAATAAAACAAATACAAGTCTGTGGTATGAGTCCAGACTTGTCCTTGCCTTATACAACAGCGCCCCCCTTGCGGTCAGGATATGGAAGCTCCACTCACCCACAGACACACAAAAAAAGAGAAAAGTAACCCTTCGCTTCGGCCCCACACACAGCTCACTCCCCCCTTTTTCCTTCTCTCCATTGTTACGTCTCCCTCAACGCCTCCGGCCTTGAAGCCGTTACACAACATAGAAAACACGGCGCAAACAAAAGTTATAACAACGTCCTAAAACTAATGCGATCCCTGATCACATGAAATTTGGTAAAACTACCTAAAGTCCCAGACTTGACATTTCCCTTTGTACTAAATTTAAAATGGCATCACTTTTAGTGGGCAGTCAACACTCCACAACGCAGACGCGCACGTAGCTACGAGTCCCGGACTCGATTTCCGTCTCTTTCGTCAAAGGGACAGCTTGTACGCCACCACCGCTGAAAAGGGAAATGTTGTTCACGTCCGACGTGAACTCCCGGCAGGCCTCGCCTTCCTCCGGCCACAAGTAAAACTTGTGAATCTAACTAAACACTACCTAAATGTCAAAGAAAGCGTTCGGCGCTTAAACTGTCTGAATATCGTAACCCACCTCGTCGAAATCCAACATGTCCCAACTTTTTTGGGCCGATCCAATCCAGTATCGGTATCGGCCTCCGATACAAGCATAATTTACGTATCGTATTTTTCCAATCCACCTGCCGATATTTCCGATCCATGATGCAAGTTGGCTTCAAACTATGGAATGGATTTCCTGAACGGTGGTGTGTCTCATGGACCCAGAGTAATAAGACCCGCCTCACATTCATGAAATCCATTTTATAGTTTGCAGCCAGCTACAATGTGAGGACTGAGTTAGCTGCACTGTGGCTAACAGCAAAAAAACTTTTAATCTAAACATGTCTGCTGTGTGGAAGTATTTTACACTATAACACCACAAAACAAGACAGTATCGTGCAATGTTTGCAGAGCCATAGCGCCACATTAAACCATGGTAAAGTTAGTTTTACGATGGACATTCGAACTCCGTGGCTTCAGCAGGGCGCTGCTCTTTGCTCAACCCACAACAGGCGACTCGACCCCGGCCAGCCGCGTCCAGTCTGCCCCGCTCAATCTGCCCGTCTTTGAGGAGGGGCAGACTGAGCGCAGCTGCCCCAAATCAGGCTGCCTGCTTCGTATTGAACAAGAAGAAGACATCGCTGAAGCCACGGAGCTCAAATGTTTACAGAGAAGTTGCTAAACTTCATCATAATTAATGACCAACCACTATCAGTTGTAGAAAACGAAAGATTTCACAGCTTGATACTTTCAGCCAATATATAGTTTACCCTCCAGGAAATATTTATCAGTACAACAGTAGACAATCATAAAAAAAACATATGATTTGAAAATTATATTAAAACAAAAACAGCTACATTATAAAGTGATGTAAAATACTAAAAACAGGAACATGCCTGTTGGTTTATGCCAGGTGTTTGAAGCCATTTAACATTTGATTTTATTTAATTCATTTATTCATTCATTTAAAAGAAACAAAAAAAATCATCAAAAAGAAAACAATGAATGAAAAGAGTGCAGAAAGAAGAAAAAAATATTCTTATATCTGTCTCTTACTTAAAAAAAAAAAAAATAACTTTAAACAATCACTTAAATTAATCACTTTAATATCCACTTTAAAACTAGGAATAAAAAGAAACATGTTTTGTGTTAGCAGAATTTAATTCTAACTTTAAAACTTATCCAAAAAAAAACAAAAAACGTTCAATACAAAAACAACTGGACTTTATTTGTAACAGAAGACGTTTCGCTCCTCATTCGAGGAGCTTTCTCAATTCAAAGAGCAGAGAGTGAGAGAGTCAGGTTATAAGGCTGAGTGAGATAAGACACACACACATATGTAGATTGGCAATTCACACCTAAACAAACTTAACAGTAAGAGTCTTTTGTTCCTCTAATTCACAGACGAGGCCCCTCTGTTTCCATCAGGTGTGAAAACTGGCTGGGAATCTGTTTTAAAGTTGCATTATAGGTTTTTGAAAGTGGAAATCTGAGGCCTCCTCCTCTGTTAAGAGACGGCTTTTCTCTTTTTACATAAATTGCTTCCTTCACTCCCCTCTCAAACCATCTGTGTTCTCGGTCCAAAATGTGCACATTTTGGTCCTCAAAAGAGTGTCCCCTATCTGTGAGGTGGAGGTGAACAGCTGAGTCTTGTCCTGTGGAGCTGGCTCTCCTGTGTTGAGCCATGCGTCTGTGAAGAGGCTGTTTAGTTTCTCCAATGTAGAGGTCTGGACAGTCCTCGCTGCACTGGACCGCGTACACTACACCACTCTGTGTATGGGTGTTTTGTCTTTAGGGTGGACCAGCCTTTGTCTGAGAGTCCTGCTGGGATTGAAATGTACTGGGATCTTGTGTTTGTTGAAGATCCTTCTGAATTTCTCTGATACTCCAGCAATATAATGGATGACAATGTTTTTCCATCTGCTGTTCTCCTTTTTCAGATTATTGGTGTGTTTTGTGCAGCACGGTGGCGCAACTGGTAGAGCTGCTGCCTCTCAGCGAGCAGGTCCTTGGTTCAAACCCCGGCCCATGGGCCTTTCTGGGTGGAGTTTGCATGTTCTCTCCGTGCATGCGTGGGTTTTCTCCGGGTACTCCGGTTTCCTCCCACAGACCAAAAACATGCATGTTAGGCTGATTGGTAACTCTAAATTGTCCCTAGGTGTGAATGAGAGAGTGAATGGTTGTTTGTCTCGTTTGGCTCTATGTGGCCCTGTGATGGACTTGCGACCCGTTCAAGGTGTACCCCGCCCCTCACACAGTGATTGCTGGACATGGGCACCAGTGACCCCGTGACCCAAAATGGAATAAGCGGGTAAAGATAATGGATGGATGGATGGTGTGTTTTGTAGATTTCCTCACTGACTTGACAAAAGCCCAGTTAGGATATCCACATGCTTGAAGAGCTTCTTGAATGTGTTTCTGTTCCTTTTCCTTACCTTCTGTCTTCGTGGGGACGCATTTGGCCCGATGTTCGAACGTAGATCGATCGGTAAATTGAGAGCTTCGTCTTATGACTCAGCTCTCTCTTCACCACGACAGACCTGTAAAGCGCCCCATCACTGCAGATACTGCACCTATCCGCTTATCGATCTCACTTTCAATTTTTCCCTCATTCGTGAACAAGACCCCAAGATACTTGAACTCCTCCACTTGGGGCAGGACCTACTCCCTGACCCAGAGAGGGGACTCTACCCTTTTCCGGCTCAAGACCATGGCCTCGGATTTGGAGGAACTGATCTTCATCCTGGCCGTGTCTCACTCGGCTGCGAACAGCTCCAGCGAAAGCTGTAGATCACAATCTGATGAAGCCAACAGGACCACATCCTCTGCAAAAAGCAGAGACGCAATCCTAAGGCCACCAAAATGGATCCCCTCAACACCTTGGCTGCGCCTACAAATTCTGTCCATAAAAGTTATGAACAGAATCGGTGACAAACGGCAACCTTGGCGAAGTCCAACTCTCATCGGGAACAAGCCTGACTTACTGCCGGCAATGTGGACCAGGCTCTGACACTGGTCATACAGGGAACTAACAGCCCGTATCAAAGGGCCCAGTACCCCATATTCACAGAGTACCTCCCACAGGGTTCCCCGAGAGACGTGGTCCAACGCCTTCTCCAAGTCCACAAAGCACATGTAGACCGGTTGGGCAAACTCCCACGCACCCTCCAGGACTCTGCAGAGAGTGTAGAGCTGGTCCAGTGTTCCACAACCAGGACAAAAACTGCACTGGTCCTCCTGAATCCGAGGTTCGACTATCCGACGGACCCTCCTCTCCAGAACCCCCGAATAGACCTTACCAGGGAGGCTTAAGAGCATGATCCCCCTGTAGTTGGAACACACTCTACGGTCCCCCTTTTTGAATAGGGGGACCACCACCCCAGTCTGCCAATCCAGGGGAACTTCCCCCGATGTCCACGCAATATTGCAGAGTCCCATAAGCCAATACAACCCTACAACATCCAGAGCCTTAAGGAACTCCAGGTGAATCTCATCCACCCATGGGGCCCTGCCACCGAGGAGCTTTTTAACCAGCTCGGTGACCTCAGCACCAGAGATTGGAGGGCCTGACCAAGAGTCCTCAGGCTCCGCTTCTTCAGTGGAAGACATGCTGGTGGGATTGAGGAAGTCTTCAAAGTATTCTGCCCACCGACCCACAACATCCCGAGTTGAGGTCAGCAGCACACCACCCCCACTATAAAAAGTGTTGGTGGTGTACCGCTTTCCCCCCAAAATGTTGGATGGTAGACCAGAATCGCCTCGAAGCCGTGTGTAAGTCATTCTCCATGGCCTCTCCGAACTCCTCCCATGCCCGAGGTTTTGCCTCAGCGACCACCCGAGCCATGTGTCGCTTGGACTGCCGGTACCCATCAGCTGCTTCCTGGGTCCCACAGGACAAAAAGGCCCGATAGGATTCCTTCTTCAGCCTGACATCATCTCACACCGACGGTATCCACCACCTGGTTCGAGGGTTGCTGCCGCGACAGGCACCGACAACCTTGCGGCCGCAACTCCGGTAACCCACCTCGACAATAAATTCATGGAACATGGCCCACTCGGATTCAATGTCCCCCACCTCCCCCGGAACATGTTTGAAGTTCTTCCGGAGGTGAGAGTTAAAGCTCCGTCTCACAGGAGACTCTGCCAGACATTCCCAGCAAACCTTCATAATACATTTGTGTCTGCCAGGTCTGACCGGCATCCTCCCCCACCATCGGAGCCAACTCACCACCAGGTAGTGATCAGTGGAAAGCTCCACCCCTCTCTTCACCCGAGTGTCCAAGACATGTGGCTGCAGATCAGATGAGACAAGGGCAAAGTCGATCATTGAACTGTGGCCTAGGGTGTCCTGGTGCCAAGAGCACATATGGACACCCTTATGCTTGAACATGGTGTTCGTTATGGACAATCCATGACAAGCACAGAAGTCCAACAACAGAACACCACTCAGGTTCACATTGGGGGGCCGTTCCTCCCAACTACACCCCTCCAGGTCTCATTGTCATTGCCCACGTGAGCATTGAAGTCCCCCAGCAGAATAAGGGAGTCGCCAGGAGGTGCACTTTCCAGTACCCCCTCCAAGGACTCCAAAAAGGGTGGATAATCTGAACTGCCGTTTGATACATAAGCACAAATGACAGTCATAACTCCTCCCCCCTTATGTAGGCGGAGAGAGGCCACCCTCTCATTCACCGGGGTGAACTCCAACACACAGGCACCAAGATGGGGGGCAATAAGTATGCCCACTCCTGCTCGGCACCTCTCACCAGGGGCAACTCCAGAGTGGAAGAGTGTCCAACCCATCTCAAGGAAACTGGTTCCAGAGCCAGAGCCATGTGTAGAGGTGAGTCCGACTATTTCTAGCCGGAACCTCTGAACCTCACACACCAGCTCAGGCTCCTTCCCCACCAGTGAGGTGACATTCCAGGTCCCAATAGCCAGCTCCTTTGGCCGAGGATCAGACCGCCAGGGTCCCCGCCCTCGGCCACCACCCATCCCACATTGCACCTGACCCCTTTGGCCCCTCCCACAGGTGGTGAGCCCATGGGAAGGGGGACCAATGTCTCCTCTTCAGGCTGTGCCCGGCCGAGCTCCATGGGCAAAAGCCCGGCCACCAGGTGCTCGCCTGCATGCCCCACCTCCAGGCCTGGCTCCAGAGTGGGGCCCTGGTGACCCATGTCTGGGCGAGGGAACATCAAGTCCATTTCTTTTGCTCATCATAGGGGTGTTTTGGCTGCACTTTGTCTGGTCCCTCACCTAGGACCTGTCTGCCTTGGGTGACCCTACTTGGGGCGTAAAGCCCCTGACAGCATAGCTCTTAGCATCATTGGGACACTCAAACCCCTCCACCACGGTAAGGTGGCAGCCCAGGGAGGGGAAAATGAATTTAAAAATGAATTTATATTTTATGTCACAACAACAGTTTTCATTCACCATTTATATACAGTAAATTTCAATGTATTACACTTGCATGTGTTGCACAAAATTTCTCTTTGGAAATGTGTAACTAGTGTAGAACCTTGAATTGAAGAAGCCCATGTCTGATGCATATTAATCTGTATTTTCTGTTTAACCTTTAAATATAATAACTTCACACAAACATGGTGAGATTGTCACAGTTTACACTCTGTTTTTCCTTTTATTTATCACTCTGTTCA
>NC_056508.1:7831879-7836287 GCF_014905685.2 Nematolebias whitei
GGAAGAAAGACACGCACACACTTTATATGACATGACATTTGAGTGCTTGATAGGAATTATAAAAAGGTATAAAATATTAAATCCAACATTCCCTCTTTTGAACTCCCATATTCATGGGAGTTCACCCCTTTTATGGATTTGTCAATATGGAAGTGACGACCCAAACTTACTGCACTCTCCAGGGGTCCTGGACCAGACCCCTGATCCAACACCTGTGAAAAGTACCAAACACCTAAACCTTTATAAAAATACAAAAAGCGCCAACACCACTCCTAGTAAAAGATAATTAAGTAAAACTCTATTTTAAACCACCTTTAAAATACCTCGTGGTATTTTAGAATGATTAAATGCCCAATTGAATGGAGTAAAATATTTGAATAGTTAAGTGAATTGTTAAGTTAAGTGAATAGTTAAGTTCAGTGAATAGTTAAGTGAATAGTTAAGTTTCCAATTGAATCCACGACCCTTCTCTGGTTGTTTTTCAGAATGACTGAAAGGTAAGACAAGACACTCATATTAAACAGGAAAAGCCAACACCCTCAATTTAAACAATACTATCTAGCAGGTCTTCAGTTCTTGAGCTTGCGGTGGGAGGCCTTGTTCATCCACAAGGGTCCTTTGGTGCTCGGCGGGATTCGGCCCGCGGAGACATCTTCATGTAAAGTCCTCAGAACCTTATCAGTCTGATTAAACATTCTAAATGACGTGTGTGTATTGGGACAAAACTAAAATCAGTTTGGCGCGTCTTCTGTTCTTCACGGTCAGGGCTGGTAATCTTCCGTCCTTACCCGATCCACCCGACCGACTTTAGGCAGAGCGGAGACTCCTTCTCCTACGCTTGCTACTGCCTTTTTCCAACCAGAACAAAGGGGCAAAGAATGAGCTCCCACGAAGGTCCTGTTACTTCCTCCAGGTGTAGTGGGGAGCTGTCTTCAGACCACCCTGCATCTGGTCCAGCGATCGATTCCTCTCCTCTGCAGGGGTGCACTGGTGGGGTCGTACAGGTGTCACTCTCCTTCTGGGGACTGATGGCGTGTGATGTTCTGTCCACCACCTGGTGGCATCCTGTCCCTCTTTTCAGCAGGACCCAGTCCGATGTGAGTCTGTCTCCTCAGTCAGAGATTCTCCCTCCTGGTGAGAAAAGCTGGACACCAAAGCTCGCGAATTGTTAAGCACCCTGCATGGCCTTTTGATTATTTTATCTGTGGGATCCATGACCCATTTGTGGGCCTGGAAAAACTGACTGTGGTTACTTCTTTAGTGAATAAAACCTGTTTCTGAATTATTGGACACCCTGATGGTTATTATTGCTACTGATAGGTGTATTATTACACTGTAATGTTATCCTAAAACAGAATTTGTAAAACTAAAATAAAATGCTATTCTTACATGCATCTATACACTTGAAACTAAATTGTGTTACATACTGGACTTCTCCAGTGATACCTGTGTACTCTCATCCCATCTGTCACCCTTACAAGCCTTTGCCGTCCACCGGTCTACCTACAATTAAAATTAAACATACACACCCCAACAACAATAAACAATCCCTCACGCCGGCCCCCTCCTCCTGGAGCCTGTGGAAGTAACTTCATTAAATCGCTTGCGCCAACAGCATCAATCAAAATACAATATAACCTTAAAAGTTTAAAGAACTGACATACAACACTGTGAGAGAAAAAAAGAATTTAATCTTCCATCCAGGTACCTGTCTGTGCTAGAGAAGGGAAGAAATAGCAAGGAAGGAAAAGAGAGAGAACGAGGGGAAAAAAAATGGTTAAAATCCTTTGTTCATGAAACCTTTTATTATTAGCCCAATTAAACTATAAGTCCAGTCCAGTCCAGTCAAGTCAGATGTGTTTAAAATTATTGAACCACCCCATTTCCCTTAAACTTTGCTCAAATCCACTTCAGGCTAGGGGCGTCCCCCTTTCTGGAATCTGTACACATTACAACAAAGAAGGAAAAAAAAATACTGTTGTTAATCCGATATATACAATATACAATATACAAGTGCAATGTCGTTTTGTAGGCTTCTGATTTATTCCACTTTCCAAATGTCAATGTGATTATCCTAAAGGATCCTTTAAACGCTTCAGACTTACTAGTTGTTGTTTTTTTGTTGTTTTTTTATTATAAAACCCTAAGAAGTAATTTTTGTATATTTTGTAATGATATAATCATTGTATGAACTGTTCCCTGTTAAGAGCAGCCTTCACCTACCCCCCTTTGAAAGAGTTTTCTGTTTCAAATATGAAATATTACCTTCTATAATCCACTAACACCCAGTTTGAGTATTAGTTCCAGAACTATAAAATATGGTGTAGTTTTAAACATTCCACTACTGTTATTCAACCCAGGGTTTGCAAACAAACAGCCAAATACAACACAAGCTCTCCTATAGTTTAGCAAAGAGTTAACCATTAAATAAATTTCATCCCTTGTAACAAACTAGACCCACCACATGTGCTCCTTCAAGGCAAAGACAATCATTTAGTCTTATTTTAGAAAACATTAGTGAACATCATCCAAATCAGGTCTCAGGTCCAGGTTTCTCTTGAATGAGACTTCCTGACCTGTATAAACGGAAAGTTAAAAATCAATATTTTGCTCAGGGGTGTGGAGCATTCGAGGTAATAAAACAATTTTCATCTCAGAGCAGTTGGAGAAGGTTGAATCATCCAGCCCTCCCACATCAGTACTTCTGTGTCATGTTGTGTCACTTGTCTTAAAATGAGTCTATGTGAGTGATTATTATCAAAGCCAACTGTAGTTTTGATCACGACCCCAAAGCGCTTAGATGACCATCACAGACCAAATGTGGGGTTGACACCTTCGTCAGGCTGCAGTTGATGTTAGTGACCATGGACAGATTGACCACCAGCTCGTTCTTTCAGCCTTTCAGTCTTCAGTTTGTCTCCCTCGGTCTGGAGACCAGTTCAGCTTCGTGCAGCAGTTCATCTCAGCATACAGCAAGACTTGACTGGATGTTCTCGCTGTGGACAAACTCCAGGACCCCCTCTGGACAGTTAATTCAGTTCGCTGTTGGACTGCTAGATCTTTGAAAAGTCACTTTATTTGGCTGAAAAGTTCTTTGTTGTTGTGTCAGTGGTGCTCGACTGACAACGTCTTTGAACCGTCCCATTGGTCAGTTTCACAGACCCAACTTCAGCGTCCACCTGAACACCTCTGGTATCTGATCCGACCCCCCCAGCACCAGAGAGTCCTGATCAAAACTCAGATGGATGCTGTATGCATTTGAATGCTAACTTCTGTGTTTCGTGGGCTTAGCCAGACTCATCTTCCCACTCCAACGTTCTGTCAACTCCGGCTGCAGAGAAGGAAAAATAAACCATCCAATTATCAAAATCAGATCCAACATTCATCTGTTATCCACATTAATCATTAGTTAGCAAGTTTTACACCGGAACCACAGCGTTTACCCCCAAAGGAGTCATTCTGGTGTCCTGGATTGTACAATAGATGTTTTAACCGTTCAACTACATAAGAGTGAAAGCTTTCATTAAACACTGCACAAACCAATTCTTTACGCCTACTGCATAAAATATTCCCTTCAAAACAATGTCTCCCATCTTGTAGAATATGTGTTTTGACACATCACCTGACAGTGAAGTCCACTCTCAGGGCCACATTATCGTCCAGACCTTGTAAATTTAGGCAGCATGATAATATGTAATCACGTATTGTTATATAACAAATCTGCAAATCATCTCCTCTCATAACTATGCTTTTTCACTGTATCACAAACAAAATACTTTTAATACAAATCAATTAAGACTATGTATACCCTTCAAGACATCACAGAGTCCATTGTCACTGCACAAAAACGTGTACATGCCCTTTGTTCACAAAGTACAACATCTTAAACTCACCATGTACACCTCTCTGTCGTCCTTTTGCACTCCTAGGACCTGTGTGAAGTCTCAAGTCGTAAAGTTAAAGTCATGGCGTTTACCCACTAGAATTGTTGTTGTCCCATAAATAACCTCTTACCGGCAGCTCTTAGAAGGAAACAGCTCCTACACGCTAAACATTTCCAATATGTGATAACTCATGTGGACTGATTAATTTAACCCAAGTATTTCAATTTGAGTTTAGTTAAGGCTGATTAATTTAATCCAAGTATTCCAATTTGAGTTTAGTTAAGACTGAATAATTTAATCTAAGTTTTACAATTTGAGTCCGGTAAGATTTTCTTTGACCAGAATACAATTCTTTATTTTACAAGTGTCAAGGATTTTGTCTATTACTTATTTTATTCTGTTGTTTTGCAGTTGAGTTTAAAACCTGAGTTTATTGTCAATTCCAAGAAGAAAGTTAATCTAATTTGTTCACTACCACCAAGACCACCCCTACAATATTTCTCTTCCACTCGGTCGCTTTGACA
>NC_056508.1:7836387-7842730 GCF_014905685.2 Nematolebias whitei
GAGGTAATAAAACAATTTTCATCTCAGAGCAGTTGGAGAAGGGTGAATTATCCAGCCCTCCCACATCAGTACTTCTGTGTCATGTTGTGTCACTTGTCTTAAAATGAGTCTATGTGAGTGATTATTATCAAAGCCAACTGTAGTTTTGATCACGACCCCAAAGCGCGTAGGTGACCATCACAGACCAAATGTGGGGTTGACACATCCGTCCGGCTGCAATTGATGTTTGTGATCTTGGACAGAGTGACCACCAGCTCTTCTTTCAGCCCTTCAGTCCCCAGTTTCGTCTCCCTTTGTCTGGAGACCAGTTCAGCTTTGTGTAGCAGTATATATCTCAGCATACAGCAAGACTTGACTGGATGTCCTCGCTGTGGACAAACTCCAGGACCCCCTCTGGACAGTTAATTCAGTTCGCTGTTGGACTGTTAGATCTTTGAAAAGTCACTTTAATTGGCTGACAAGTTCTTTGTTGTTGTGTCAGTGGTGCTCGACTGACAATGTCTTTGAACCGCCTCATTGGTCAGTTTCACAGACCCAACTTCAGCGTCCACCTGAACACCTCTGGTTTCCGATCCGGCCCCCGGCACTCGAGAGTCTTGATCAAAACTCAGATGGATGCTGTATGCATTTGAATGCTAACTTCTGTGTTTTGCGGGCCTAGTTACACTCATCTTCCCACTCCAAAGTTCTGTCATCTCCAGCTGCAGAGAAGGAAAAATAAACCATCCAATTATTAAAATCAGATCCAACATTCATCTGTTATCCACATTAATCGTTCGTTAGCAAGTTTTACTCTGGAACCACAGCGTTTACCCCCAAAGGAGTCATTCTGGTGTCCTGGATTGTACAATAGATGTTTTAACCGCTCAACTACATAAGAGTGAAAGCTTTCATTAAACACTGCACAAATCAATTCTTTACGCCTACTGCATAAAATATTCCCTCCAAAACAATGTCTCCCATCTTGTAGAATATGTGTTTTGACATATCACTTGACAGTGAAGTCCACTCCCAGGGCCACATTATCAGTCCAGACCTTGTAAACTTAGGCAGCATGTTAATATGTAATCACTTATTGTTATATAACCAATCTGCAAATCATCTCTTCTCATAACTATGCTTTTTCACTGTATCACAAACAAAATACTTTTAATACAAATCAATTAAGACTATGTATACCCTTCAAGACATCACAGAGTCCATTGTCACTGCACAAAAACGTGTACATGCCCTTTGTTCACAAAGTACAACATCTTAAACTCACCATGTACACCTCTCTGTCGTCCTTTTGCACTCCTAGGACCTGTGTGAAGTCTCAAGTCGTAAAGTTAAAGTCATGGCGTTTACCCACTAGAATTGTTGTTGTCCCATAAATAACCTCTTACCGGCAGCTCTTAGAAGGAAACAGCTCCTACACGCTAAACATTTCCAATATGTGATAACTCATGTGGACTGATTAATTTAACCCAAGTATTTCAATTTGAGTTTAGTTAAGGCTGATTAATTTAATCCAAGTATTCCAATTTGAGTTTAGTTAAGACTGAATAATTTAATCTAAGTTTTACAATTTGAGTCCGGTAAGATTTTCTTTGACCAGAATACAATTCTTTATTTTACAAGTGTCAAGGATTTTGTCTATTACTTATTTTATTCTGTTGTTTTGCAGTTGAGTTTAAAACCTGAGTTTATTGTCAATTCCAAGAAGAAAGTTAATCTAATTTGTTCACTACCACCAAGACCACCCCTACAATATTTCTCTTCCACTCGGTCGCTTTGACATCTCAACACTCTACCGTCTAATCTGATTCCATCTCCTGTTTAATTACAGCTCGTACACATGATGTACCCTCTTTTTCGTTTTGATACTTCCTATAAGTCGTGCAATTTGCCTCTGATAGGATCCTGTAGATTATCCACAGGCTTCACCTGTACCACATTTATGAGTCCCACACCTGATAACAACATTCACACACCCAGGCATTCAGATATGTTATTTCCATCCACTTCTGGCCGCCGATTGTAATAAAACAAATACACGTCTGGTATGCAACAACCCAGTGTCCAGACTCGTCCTTGCCTTATACAACAGCGCCCCCTTCCGGTCAGGATACGGAAGCACCGATCACACAAGACACCTCTGACGCAGAAAGGAAGACAAACCAAAACACGCGTAAACCTTCACCTCCTCGTGTTTGGAACAAAGAAACGCTCCCTTCCCCCCACACGAGTGCTTTACCACACACACACACACACACACACGGAAAAAAAAAGAGAAAAGTAACCATTCGCTTCGCCCCCACACTCAGCTCACTCCCCCTCTTTTTCCTTCTCTCTATTGTTACGTCTCTCTTCGGTTCCCCCGGCCTTGGAGCCTTCACACGACATACAAAACACGGCGCAAACAAAAGTTATAACAACGTCCTAAAACTAATGCGATCCCTGATCACATGAAATTTGGTAAAACTAACTAAGTCCCCGACTACTCACGTTCCCCCTCGAACTAAATTATGAATGGCGTCTCTTTAGTGGACAGTCAACACCCACAACACAGAAGCGGACGTAGCTGCGGGTCCCCGACCCGGTCTCCGGCCCCCTCGTCAGAGGACTGTTTTGTGTGCCACTACCGCTGAAAAGAGGGAAAACGTGTCGCTCACGTGTCCGACTTGAACTCCCGGCAGGCCGTCTCGCCTTCCTCCGGCCACAAGTGAAACTTGTGAAACTAACTAAACACTACCTAAACGTAAAAGAAAGCGTTCAGCGCGTAAACTGTCTGAATATCGTAACCCACCTCGTCAGAATCAACACGAATCACCGGAAGTTAGCTTAAATAAAACCATCTTTATTTTCCGGAGATGGCCGCATGCACACGAACAGAGGAAGTTGAATTTAGTTTTAATTTGGTTTACAGCCGAAAAGCCAGTCCACCGGACATTAACGTCCAAATATGTAACCAGCTTACCTGAATATTCGGGGCCCCGTTCCTCCGCGTGTGCAACGCGAATCACCTCGGTCCAATTTTAACTAGGCCGCGTCGCCTCGCCGCACGTCGGGGTCACCATTTGTTGTGGCTGGAATACCACGTCGTGTTCAAAACGGCTGAGGCGTCGCCCTTCGTATAAAAGATTTATTTGACACAACATGGGTTACAGATATTCAGAGACAAACAATTACATTAATAAGATATATGCATATAAATGGAGCATTAAGAATGAACCGTCGCCGCGCGGTCCTACCGGAAATGCTCGGTGGGCGTGTGTCATTTCCGGTCTTTTATCCCCGTTTGAGAAGGCTAGCTTCCTGATTGGTTCAGCTTCTGTTGCTATGGTTACGACTCTTAGCCCGCCCCCTCAAGGACGTTAACGTCTATATTTCAGATAAGTTTTGGTACACCGAAATCGGCTTTTGTTTAAAGTTTAACTTGCTATTATACTTTAGGGATACAAAATGATTCATGTCTAAATTGTTTATACGTAATAATTAATAACTATTAATTATTACCTACCTCATGGGTGTTAATTCAATATCTGTTGAAGGCCTGGTGATTCTGTTTTTTAAGGCAGATTCATCTTAGTTTCCTTGTCTGCGTTTAAACTGTTAACACTGTTTGTTTAACGTGATTATACCTTAGTGATACCAACTGATTAGAAATCAAGTTGTTTATTTCTAGGAATAATTAATAACTTAATTATTATTATCTAACTCATGTTTGTGTTTTTTATTTGGATCCTTTTTTATACTTTTAATTTGATTTTACTTAGTCAAACTATATTGTCTAAATTAAAGAGATGTGTTCTAGCTTTATTTATGTTAATCAGTCTCTGCTCTAATCTGTTCTGAAAGGTTCTGAAAGGCCTGATTTGATTGCTTGTAATCTATCAAATGTGAACTTGTAAAATTATCCTTAGCTCCTATGAGATTATATTTAAAGGTCAACTAGTTAGAATTAGCAAACATTTTCTATAAACATAGTTCAACCCTGGAAGAAAGACACGCACACACTTTATATGACATGACATTTGAGTGCTCGATAGGAATTATAAAAAGGTATAAAATATTAAATCCAACAATTACCAAGGAATTCCTTGATGGCATTTAATGCCTCAGGTGAAGCTGAGGGTGGTCGATAGCAGCAGACTACAATTAAAATCTGGCCTCCATTCAAGGTGATGTTTACAGATAAGGCTTAAAACTGGTGTGGAATTGTTTTGGAAGACACAAGACTTGAAACCAGAGAATCTCTAATGTAAATAATGACTCCACCCCCCCTTTTTTGACGATCACAGCAGTAGATGTTAAATCCATTGATTGCCACGTCATTATTCATTACAGATTTGTTGAGCCAGGATTCAGAAATAAAGATAACATCAGCCCCAGAAGAACTGATCAGGATTTTCACAGCATCAAGTTTTTTCAGAAGGCTATGAGCATTTACATGCAGAAAATGAAGCCCAGAGGCATTTTTAAAGTCATTTGGTGTGCTATAATTAGTGGGGGGTCCAGGGTTGGGCTGAATCCCTTAGAGCAGTAACAACATTATTATCAGACATTTTCTTGAGTTTTTTGTGACTGATGTGTAATTACAGGAGTTAACACTGTGACAATTAGCCCCCATAATCGAACCATGAGAAACATTAATGAAGACGTGATCATTCAGAACCCAAAAACAGTGAAAGTTGCAGTGATGGACAGATTCAGGTGTATTAACAAGATTCAGTGACTCAAGATAATCTGAGAACTGAAAATAGTGACAATAATATGAATGATGCAGAAAAGTTTCAGACCATAAAACGTCACAGTTCAAATGGGCAAACAAACCCGACGAGGTGGCCCAACTGCAGTTTGAGTTGGGCTGAGGGGGGCTCCGGCCCCCCAGTGAAGATGGATGGATGGATAGACGGATGGATGCTCCCATGAGAAACAGAAGCTGGGTCCAGAATCAACAGGCCGAAACAGAAACAGATAATTCGCAGCAAATAGCAGAGCGAGCTGCCAGAAAATCCTCCTGAAGTGAAAGGCATGATCCAAGCTCGTTTCAGGTCAACAGGGGCCAACAGCGTGATCCGGAATAAAATTAATTATTATCCAGGTGAGTTTGGATGGAGGCCTGAGCAACTCCGATACAAACTCCGAACTTCACTCGAGCACCACGCAGACCCGCTCCTTCACGCTGCTCCTCCACGCTGCTCCTCCACACTGCTCCTCCACGCTGCTCCTCCGCTTCTCAGCACCCGACAGCACGGGGCACCCCCGGTGAAAAGCGAGACTGACCGGAGAGGCTGAGGCTGAAGTCGGCAACTGGTCCGGTCCGGTTCTGCTCCAGTTCGGCTCCGGCGCTCCAAGCACGAGAGATGAAGAGGCTGAAGATATCCCTGGCCCGGTTCTGCTCCGGTCCGGCGGCCCGGTCCGGCGGCCCAGTCCGGCGGCGCGGTTCTGCTCCGGTCCGGCGGCGCTTCAAAGCACCGGAGCGTCTCCTCCAGGTGAACACAATGACTCCACGGAGGTGGACAGTCCTTCAGTAAAAGTAACGGGCTGCTCACTGAAGCTGAGACCGGCTCTGTAGAAGACGAATTCCCCCACACACCTCGGTTCGGTTCTGGTCCAATTCGAGGGACACAGGTACACTTCCCCCACACCTATGGAGACACCACGAGGGCCAGTCCAGCAGAAAACCAGCGAAATACCACCCGGCGATATTTGTCGGAACCAGGTAGAACCACAAAGGTCCAGATAAGAGTTTGTTGAGGTCCAGAGAGAGAGAGAAAAAACACCGGACCTTCGTGCGTCGACTCCCCAGCTCGAGGGGTCACCTGGCCAGCAGGGTGCGCTCAGAGTGATCGGTGGGGGGAGCGGCCGATCGGTCCTGGGCCAAAATATATATATTTTTTTTTTTTGGACGGTCCCGTCCGGCTCTCTGAGTCACTGAACACCGAATTCGGTTGGAAGGAGGACCAGCTTTAGTCCGGTTCTTTTTCATATAATATCTGTTTTCACATGTACTGAACAAAAAGTTCATTTCTTAGGATTTAATCTTGTTGTTGAGTGTAAGTTTCTGGAAAACCTACGTTTATATCAAGTGAACGTTTTATCAAGGAACTATCTGTAAAAGCTAAATCTTCTGAAAAGTTCTGACCGTCATCCTGATAAGATTTTTGTACATGTAAACCTGACCTGTTTTCATGACCCATTTTTTTCATAATAAATACAGACTCAAACCAACAAAACGACAGAGTTCACTCTGACCAGGGTGACTCTCACCTTTGCAAAGGTATTGAGCGTTAAATACCCATCTCTGTCAGGGATCTGATGGCAGAGGATCCCACACACAAACTCAGAATGGTTTTAA
>NC_056508.1:7842830-7845108 GCF_014905685.2 Nematolebias whitei
AGATTTTTGCTGAAAACAAACTTAAAACCTTCCTCTTCTTCCATTCCGGTTTCATTTCTGTTACCAAAATAAGCTTGGAAGATTCTTTTGTAATAAACTCTTGGATGTTCAGTTTTGCCCTGCGTGACCTTGTCTGCAGCTGGGAAACCAGCAGGTCCCGTGCAGGAGTCGTACTCTCTGATCAAAGCTTCACACAGAAGGTTGTAATCCCTTCTCGTCGCATCAGGTAGACGCTCGATGAAGGTGAACACCTCTCTGTCCGAAGTGAGCCTTATCAGACTGATCTTATCCTCAACCGTAGCAGTAGGATAACCTCTCAATCTGAACTCAAGATCTCTGAGATACGCTTTTGTTCCAGATGAGCCCATCGGTCCAGGTACAAAGCGTTGTACATATTTTGAGATTTTTTGCAAATCATCCATTGAAGGAGACAGTATCAACGGTCTCTCTTGTGTGGTTGGTGGTGCAAATTGGTGTAGGTCTGCCCCTACCACCCGAGATGGGGGTGGGGATGACGGAACGGTGTTAAGAGGAGGAGGTGCAAGTTGGTGCATGTCTGTCCCTACCACCCGAAATGGGTGTGTGGGTGACAGAATGGGGCTAAGAGGAGGAGGTGCAACAGCATCTGTCTGGGGTGGTTGTGGTTGACCCGGACCCTGACCTTGTTCGTCTCTGAGTCCCAGACCAGCTCGCCCCATGTCAGAAATCTTGTTTGTTGCTGTGGCTAGACTCTCCTCACAAGCTTTCAGGTGCTCCTGTGATGTCTGACATTCACCTTGTAAACGCACGCAATGTTGGAGCAATACCGCCTTTTCCAGTTTGCAATCCTCCAGCTCCTTTGATGCGAGCTGCAACTGTTGTTGTAGCACATCGTTGTCTGAACACACGGCTTGGTACACACAGTCTTTATCCCTGGCTTCAGATAGTGATGCCTCAAGTTATTGTATTTTGCTATTCAGCGAATTAATTTCTGCATTTGCATTTTGCTGTAATTGAAACATCTGTTCATAATGTTTTCTTGTGAGGACCTCGTGTTCACTTTTAAATTGAAGGTAGTGACCTTCAATTTCCTGAGCAAACACTTTTTCACTGTATAACCTTAGTGCAAGGTCATCAGCTCTCCTAACAACTGCATAGAATGATTCTTTCAGCAAAATTGCAATTCTAGCCAGCTTTTCATAACTTGACATTGTAATTTCTGTAGAGGTCACACTCTCTGCAACCTCCATCAGATTGTCCACTAACTCTTTTGGGTTCATGCTGTCCATTGAATCAACTTCTGCATGCGCATCTTGCTGTAATTGAAACATCTGTTCATAATGTTTTTTCATGAGGACCTCGTGTTCGCTTTTAAATTGAAGGTAGTGATCTTCAATTTCCTGAGCAAACACTTTTTCACTGTCTAACCTTAGTGTAAGGTCATCAGCTTTCTCAACAACTGCATAGAACGATCCTTTCAGCAAAATTGCAATTTTAGCCAGCTGATCATAACTTGACTTTGTAATTTCTGTAGAGGTCACACATCTTGCAACCTCCATCAGATTGTCCACTAACTCTTTTGGGTTCATGCTGTCCGCCTGTTCGCCATATGGATGTAAGGATGCTGTCAGCAGTGCTAACGCATTCTCCAAACAGTCCCTCATCTCATAAGGATCAAAGTCTTTTTCTACCACACCTGTCATGTTCATTCACTGTGTAGCACTTATTCTGGATAAAACAATTGCTAGCTTCAGATATTTTTACAGGTAAATAATTGTATTCAAGTGTTATTGAGTTTTCACACTATTTTAAGCTTTGGGTTTACACAAAAGTACTGTTATAAGTCAACTTATTCAACTGTGGGCACCTATTTGTAGGTTTTACCCCAATTCATGAATATTCTTAAGTAAATGCTTCTCTGGCAGTGTTACTTAACGTGCTTATTTCTTAACAGATACTAGATTACCAAGCTCTTTTTTAGTGTATTTTACTCTAAAGCACCAAATTTTTAATAAACCTGCAATTTTCTAAAAAGTCTCACAGCACATCAGTTTAAAGACACTTTTAAACCGTTCTGTTCCAGAAATTTGCTATTTTACAGTTACTCATAGAACCAAGTGGTGGACAGAAAAAGAAAAATTGATGATGTGTCAGGATTAATTAGTCTTTCTTCAGAAAAACTGTTATTACTCCTGTCCTCCTGTCAGTATCTTCTATTTAAAATTAAATAGGAAGACGTAATTTTTAGGTGATAACTTAAACAGAAAAGTTTCTTTTTCCTGATATATTTACTCTTATT
>NC_056508.1:7845208-7867861 GCF_014905685.2 Nematolebias whitei
AGGCTTACCCATGACCAAGCTGTCAAAACACTCGTCAACAAACAATTTCAGGCTTTCCAAAGTCTCCTCGTCCAGTTTGTTAGATTGAATCAAAAAAGTTTGTTAGTAATATTTAGGACTTTCTTAATGATCTTATATTTAATTAAACAGTTTTTATTTAAATAAATACGGACTTACCAAAGTTTTATCATAATACTCACGCACAGTTTTTTCCTACTTCTCAGCAACAGCTCATTGCACCGCCACGCCCACGTTAACAACTACGTCTGTAGCCACCCACCGAGCATTTCCGGTAGGACCGCGCGGCGACGGTTCGTTCTTAATGCTCCATTTATATGCATATATCTTATTAATGTAATTGTTTGTCTCTGAATATCTGTAACCCATGTTGTGTCAAATAAATCTTTTATACGAAGGGCGACGCCTCAGCCGTTTTGAACACGACGTGGTATTCCAGCCACAACATAATTTAAAATTCACAGAGGTCTTTTTGGCTGGAGATCTCAACATTGATTGGTGTAAGTCGACCCCCCTCTGTGACAAAATCAAGGAATGTTGCTTGTCTTTTAATTTAACCCAACTGATCGACTCTCCCACTAGATTAAATAAAAATTGTCCTGATAAATCCTCCATCTTAGACCTGTTTCTAACTAATATGCCTCACAAATTCCCTGGTACATGTGTATTTGCTGATCTTTTGAGTGATCATTGTGTGACAGCGGCTTTAAGAGATATTAAACTTCCACCTTCTAAGCCCAGATTAATTCAAAAAAGGGATTTGAAACGTTTTTGTGAACAGTCATTCCTCTGGGATCGGTCTCACTTTGACTGGCATCGTATTCTGTTAACTGATGACGTGAACTCCGCTTGGAACTATTTCCATAATAATTTCATTTATTTCCTGAACATACATGCTCCTTTTCGTCAGTTCAGAATAAAGGGACGAGACAGCCCCTGGTTTACTCCAGAGCTAGCTGACCTCCTGCACAGGAGAGATCATCTTTGGGCCACAGCAAGAAAATCTGGCTCAGACACTGATTGGTTGAGTTTTCGACAGATGAGGAATAAATGCACAACTGCTGTCAAAGCAGCAAAACGCAACCTCCAGACCTCCAAAAATCTAAATGACCCTAACAGATTCTGGAAAACCATCAAATCTCTCTCAGGCAGCCCCCAATCATCTGACCTCCCATCACAACTTCTCATTAACTCTGTTCCTGTGTCAAATAAGCACGAGATCCTGAACTGTTTCAACAAACATTTTGTTGCTTCTAGTTCTTTATTTGACACAGTTACTAATGGAAGATCAGCCACTTCCCCTAATAACCAAACTTCTACAAATCAAATCCCTCCTACAAGTCAATCCTCAGTTAATCACAGCTTCTCTTTTTCTCCATTCTCAGTCAGTGAGGTCAATAAACTGTTAAAAGATCTTGATCCTAAAAAATCTGCAGGTCCAGATGAACTTCCACCTTATTTCTTAAGGCTGGCTGCTCATATCATCACAGTCCCTGTGACCCACATCTTCAATCTCTCCATAAGACAAAACTCCATCCCAGACGCTTGGAAAACAGCCTTTGTTCTTCCTTTGCTGAAGGGAGGAGACCCCACCACACTGAACAACTATCGACCAATCTCTAAACTCTGCATTTTAGCCAAGGTTCTAGAAAAACTGATAAACTCTCAAATCAAAAATTACCTGGACTCATTTAATATCTTACCTCCACATCAATCTGGTTTCAGGAAACAACACAGCACAACCACTGCTTCACTGAAGGTTCTTAATGATGTTGTTGAAGCACTGGATGCTAAGGATTATTGTGCTGCACTTTTCTTAGACCTGTCTAAAGCTTTTGACACTGTGGATCATAACATCTTGTGTCATAAACTCTCAGAAATTGGTTTCTCAGAACACACCATTGGTTGGTTCTCTAACTATCTTTCAGACCGGAGGCAATGTGTTCAACATAATGGTACTTCCTCCAGTTATTTAACAGTCAACAATGGTGTACCACAAGGCTCAGTCTTAGGACCCACCCTCTTTACAATCTATATACATAATGTAGGTAAAAGCATCCCTAATGCATCCATACATTTCTATGCTGACGACACAGTTGTTTATTGTCGAGCTAAAACTGTTGCTAATGCTTTCCAGCTTTTGAAATCTGCATTCAACATCATCCAGACTGATTTGTTTCACCTCAAACTTGTCCTAAATGCCGAAAAAACCAAAGGGATGCTTTTTTCAAATAGGAAGTTGGTCCCAGCAGTTCTTCCTCCGATTTTATCCTCAAATGGTGTCCCCATTGAGTTTGTTGATTCCTATAAATATTTGGGTATCTTGGTCGACTCACATCTCTCTTTTAAGCTCCATGTGAAAACTTGGTAAAGAAACTGAAAGTTAAACTGGGTTTCTTTTTCAGAAACAAATCCTGTCTAACCCTGAATGCTAGAAAACGCCTTGTATCTGTGACTTTCCTTCCCTCAATTGATTACGGTGACATTATTTACATGAACGCTCCTACAAGAACCCTGCAGATGTTGGATGCTGTCTATCATGGTGCACTAAGATTCATAACTGGCTGTGATTATCGTACCCACCACTGCACCCTGTATTCACTGGTTAACTGGACATCATTAACTTCACGCAGACTCTCTCACTGGTACATTTTCATCTTTAAATCACTTCTTGGTCTGTTACCTTCATACATATCCTCTTACATGTCTCTGCGTGAGTGCAGCTACGGAGTGCGCTTTCAGGACATTATTACCTGCAGTGTTCCCTCAGTGAGGACTGAACTAGGCAAAAGGGCCTTCTCCTATTCCGCTCCTGTTTCCTGGAATATCTTACAAAAAGATTTGAAGCTCTCGACCTTGACCTCTCTAAGTGTCTTTAAGAATCTGTTGGACACCTGGCAGGGTCCAATGCTGACATGTTCCTGTTGTTAGTTTTCTACATTTGTCTTGGAATCTAGCTGTTTTTTGTTTTGTTACCTTTTCCTTTTAGCCATCCTATTTGTAAAAAAATAAAAAAGAAATTGTAGTATGCTTTTTTATAACTGTTTATTGTTGTTGCTGTTGTCCATTGTTGTCATCTTTCTTTGTTGAAATCAGGTCTCTCTTGTAAATGAGTCCTCGAGGCTCAATGGGATTTACCTGTATAAATAAAGGTTGATTGATTGATTTAAAATGATAACAGAGAAAAACTCTAACATTTCCCCCCTTTTTATAATTTTTTTAAACCAAAAAAGAACTCATAAAAGAAAAAATAAAAGTTGGGCTCTTTAAGAGCTCACTAAAACATAAAAGAAAAAAGAAAAACACATTATATTAATTTTTATACTGGTGGGGCTGGAAAGAAGAGCAGGCATCATCTTAGTATTTTTGTTACACATTTTCAAATACCAGAATCATAGTGTATCTGTTATACAGCATCATCACAGTTTAGGCTCACATTGTCATCAAGGTGCAATATAGGGTCTGGAGGTGAACCATTCTCAGAGGGAGTTGTTTATCCCTCTGGAGTCTGCAGCTTGAAAAGTTCTTTGTGGGGGGGGGGGGCATGGCATCTCGGCTTGGGTGTCATTTTCACCCGGGATATAAATGTATCATTTACTCCTGGCGAGAGCACACGAACCTCCTTGAGCTGCAGTTAGTAAATCCAACACCATCCAGTTTTGTAGCACCGTCAGATTCAGTGCGGCAATTTCTTCATTTTGTCCAAGTGGTGGGGCGAGGTTGATGAGAGGGAGAGTTGGTTGTCATTGTGGTGGATGAGAATTGTACTGTCCAATACCCAGATTGGGGCTCAGATGCTGGTCCAGTAGTGAGGCAGGAAAAGGGGTACAGACAACGACCACACAGCCACGTGCCATCAACGAAAGTCACTGTTGACACGTTGGAGTTTCTGGACTGTAGGGCTGTGTACCTGAGAAAGTCTATGATGACGTCACAGCCAGTGGTGTTTCCTAGGAAAAGCCCTGGAGTTGTTATGGTCGTCATAGTGATGTTGCCGGTCACACTGTTGACAGTGAAGTACGTTATGTTTGAAGAGGGGGCGTAGCACAGCGTATACCTTTGATCTGGTGTTGTGCTGGTTCAGTAGGTGGGCGGCGTTGATCTAGTTTCTAGTTCAGGCTTTTGCAGAGTTGTGTTTTGGCATGGTGGAACAAGCATAACACCCTTCCTTGGTGTGACTGCCCTTCAGGTATTGCAGATAAGCCTTCCATAGGTTCCCATCACCATCATGGTCAGGAGTGAGGTTCTGTAGCCAGTCTGCCACGTCATCATGAAGGGTTGCAGGCCTCTAGAGGTGTCGAGATAACATGCTACAGTCAAAACACAGCAGAGGATCCACCTTGCATGCGGACACCCCATCGCTGCTAAGAACTCAGTCACCAGACCTGTAGGTCCTAAAAGGGTAGGGGTCATTGGTTGTTTCACAGACGTTGAGATGACTGCCCACTATAAGAACAACCCTCTTTGTAGTTGTCACGAATCACGTTCCATAGATTATATTTTCTGTCACCCTGATCACCCTTTAAAGTTTGCAATAGATCTTTTCTGTAAGTTTCATTCATTCTGTCCACTCAGGTAATGTTTGTTTATATATACGTGAGTTTTAGTTTGTCTTCTTTGCATGCTGGTTGAGGGTGATGTCACGGTTGTTTAGTTTTGTCTTCACTGCAGCCAGCAGCAGCTGATTGAACTCAACTGGCTGCACCAGTCACTCTCACCCTTTAAAAGCTGCACTCTTTCTCTTTTTCGGTGCCCGGTAGTTGAAAAAAGTTCACTGTAAGTAGATACCTCACGTTACTCATCCTGCCTTGTTCCTCCTTAGCCTTTTATGTCCCCTTGTCATAGTTTACCTGTCTCCTCGTTCCTGTCCCTCTCCTGGTTCATGTCCTTCCCTCTTGGCTTGACCTCCTGGCTCCTGAACCCACGACTTACCTGGACATCGTCTTTCGCTTGACCCATTGGATTACTACGTCTTCTGTCTTCGGTTCTGACCTTTGCCTGCACGACCACGCCTCCTTGTCTTCTCCTCCGGTACCTCCTGTCTTCTGCTCTCCGGTTTTGGACCCAGGCTTGTGTGACTACGTCTTTGCGCTCAACGGACTCACCACCCACCTGTCGCTGTGGCCAGCTGCAGCCCCTCACCGGACTCAGCCTCTATTGCAGCGGTCTGGATCAGTTTGGACTTCGTTACTCTTCAGAACCCCCAGGATCATCTGAGACGGTTAGTGGTCCTTCTTATTTGACTTTTCTGCTCCCCATAATCTCCTACACGACCACTAACCGATCTCTATCTCATAGACTTTAAAAGCCACTGGGACGTTATGTTTAGAAAATAAACGTCTCAGTTTCTATGATACTCCCTCAACATATGGAATGACCACTGGTCTGGGTCTGGGTTCCTCCTTTTCACCTGTTGGCTGACTAGAGTCTTGTTTGGGTTTCTTCTCTGCTTTCAGGAAGGCCCAGTTAGGATATCCACATTGCTCTAGAGCCTGTTTTGTGTGGGATTTCTCCTTCTGCCTCCTTCTGTTTCTAAACATAACGTCCCAGTGGCTTTTAAACCCCAAAATACATTACGGCAAAGACTGGTTCATCCCAAAATTCCAGTCCCCCGGCACAAACAGAGTAATGTTGTGTATGCTGTTCAGTGTCAGGAGGGCTGTGATCAGTCTTACATCGGGGAAACAAAACAGCCACTGGCCAAAAGGATGGCCCAGCACAGAAGATCAACATCATCAGGCCAGGACTCTGCGGTCTACACTCATCTCCAGGCCAGCGGTCACTCTTTCAGGGATGAAGATGTTCACATCCTGGACAGAGAGGAACGATGGTTTGAGAGAGGAGTAAAGGAGGCCATCTTTGTGAAAAGAAATCGTCCATCGTTAAACAGGGGTGGAGGCCTCCGGGTTCAATTGTCCCCCTCTTACAATGCTGTGATTGCTAGTATCACTCAGCCCTCTGTGAACAGTAAACAGCCATCAGTGTGCTAATGATCCATTGTTAGGCTGATGGTCCTTCTTGAGCATGTGATCAGCCGGTTTTGGTTGTCAGCAGCAAAGTGGTTGATCCAGTCTGAGACGGTGCTATTTAAGAGACTGAGCTGAATACAGCTCCTCAGACTGAGGAAGTCTCTCGGATGAGAGACGAAACGTTTCTACATTTTTTTGTTGATTTGCTTTGTTTTGTTTTTTTGAATGTCCAGAGGACCAGATTTAACTTTTTTAGATTTTTCTACCTGGATTATTGAGCATGCATCAGGTTCTTCTTGTAACCACTTCCTGGATCTCTTTTCAGAGGTTCATAAGTGGTTAAGTCACTAAGGAGTGTCATAACTTTCTCATGATATTCTTTCTGGTTCAAAATCACTGTGCACTTTCCTTTGTCTGCTGGGAGAATGATGATGTTTTTGTCCTTGCTAAGAGTGGTGAGTGCATCCCTCTACTCTCTACTGATGTTGCTCAACTGCCTGGCTGACATCAAGGACTGGATGGCTTTAAATTTCTTGAGTTTCAACGAAAAGAAGTCTGAAGTCATGTTGTTCCCTCCCAACAACACGTTCACAAACCACTGTATCGACCTCTCCGCTCTAACCCTGTCAGAAAAACAAAGAGTCACTAATCTGGGAGTGATAATGGACCCTTCCCTGAAGCTTAACAACCATGTAAATATGATTGTTAAATCATGTTTCTTCCAACTGAGGTGGCTGTCTAAACTGAAGCCCATATTGTCCAAAAATAACCTGGAGACAGTAATACATGCATTCATTACATCTAGGCTTGATTACTGCAATTCACTCCTGTTTGGTATCAGTCAGACCTCCATTGCACGACTACAACTGGTCCAGAATGCAGCAGCTCGATTTTTAACCAGTACAGGCAAAAGAGAGCACATTACACCAGTTTTGGCCTCACTGCACTGGTTACCAGTTCACCTTAGAATCTAGTTCAAAATACTCCTGTATGTTTACAAATCACTGAACAGTTTGCCCCCCCCCCCCCCATCCCTCTGATCCGTTACAACCGTATGTCTCACCACGTTCCCTGAGGTCAGCGGACCAGTTGCTCCTCACAGTTCCAGGAACTCATCTTAAGCACAGAGGTGACAGGTCCTTCTCTGTAGTAGGACCAAGACTTTGGAACGAGTTACCTCTACTTGTCAGACAGGCCCCCTCCCTCTCGGTTTTCAAGTCCCGCTTAAAAACTCACTACTATTCAGTAGCTTTCAACACCAAATGATCTGTGTCTTGAACCTGTATGCTCCACACTGGTTTGTCGTCATTATCTGCAGCGTTTTTATATTTATATTCTGATTTACCTCATTTTGTATTTTGCTTTGTGTGTTACCTGTGTTTTGTCTGTACAGCACTTTGGTTGGCCTTGTAGCTGTTTTAAGTGCTTTATAAATAAAGTGGTATGGTATGGTATGGATGTTGGAAGGTGGTGGTTTGGCATTGCTGAGACAGGATGAAACTTTGATTCTGAGCTGTTCTGCTTCACCCTCTTTCATTTTGTTGTTGCGGATGGCTGATTCTGTGGCTTTGATCATCTCCACCAGAGGAATTCTACTTGATACAACTGCAAAATTCAGTCCTCTGGCAAGAATCTCTGTCTCCGGCTGGGTGAACTATCTGTCAGATAAATTCTTCACCCACTTTTCTGTCTCCCTGGCATGTAATTGGAGTGTTGTCCTACATTGAAAGTGTTGTTATTGGAATAGTGATGGTGTTGATGAGTTATTAGTAAGTTAAACTTGTTTTGTTGTCGAGTCTTGGACTTGACATGCTGTGCTAAGCGTGCCTGATCTGTACAGTCCAACAATTGCTGAAGTGTGGTCTGATCTAGACACATTGTTAGTTTCTGTTTAATGTGCTCTTCTTTGGCCTTCAAGGCCTCAATAGTAAAATTGGTCTGTCTCACCTGTTCATTCAGCAGCTGGGTCTGTGCCCTCTGAAGGATCTTGCTTGCCCGGTGCCCGCTGACCGATGATTTTAGTTCCAGGCTCGTGGGAATGATGCCACTTTGTCGACATCTGAGGTTGAATCGTAAGTGGTTCCTGTAGTCTGCCCTCTTCCTCGCTGTTTTCTCAAACTCCCTTACTAGTTTGAGGCAATCCTGGTCAAAGTGGTTCAAAATACCCTGATGCATGTTCAATAATCCAGGTAGAAAAATCCAAAAAAGTTCAATCTGGTCCTCTGGATATTAAAAAAAAAAAAAAAAAAAACCCAGAAATGTTTTGTCTCTCATCCGAGAGACTTCCTCAGTCTGAGGTGCTGTGTTCAGCTCAGTCTCTTAAATAGCACCTTCTCAGACTGGATCAACCACTTTGCTGCTGACAACCAAAACCAGCTGCTCACATGGTCAAGAAGGACCATCAGCCTAACAATGGATCATTAGCACACTGATGGCTGTTTACTATTCACATGGGGTTGAGTGATACTAGGAATAACAGCAGTGTAAGAGGGGGACAGTTGAACGCGGAGGCCTCCACCCCTGTTAAATGTTAGACCATTTCTTTTCACAAAGATGACCTCCTTTACTCCTCTCTCAAACCATTGTTCCTCTCTTTCTATTACCAACATTTTTTCAAGCTTTCAGCTGAAAGGAGACACTCTTACCCCAAACCAAGAGAGCTACAGCAAAAACCCAAGACACGTCTGACCGGAGCTTTCAGGTTCTTCTGTATTTAAACACAAAAGCTCTACCCAGAGACGTGTCACAACATTCTTACAGTTCTTTGTCTAAACTAGTTCAAACTGATGTATTAATTTCCTGGAAGTCCTTTTATGGAGCTGTTTTATTATTTTCTTCTGCCGTTCCAGTTTACTGGTGATCTTGTCATCAGGTGGGACACATACCAGCAGCTCCCTGTTAGTTCATGTCCCATCCACAAAAACTCAAATACATTCCCTGACTTAGTTCAATCTTTACTTGTTGATAAAAAAGGCAAGCAGATACAGATAAAGGACAAGATACAGTTGTGATACGTCGAGCAATACAGCACAGCAGATAAGAGCGTCTTGACATTTTCCCCCTTTTGGTCTCTGAAAGAGACCATTACTCCTAACTATCCATCCCTGAATAGGTGTAGCTCTGCATGTCCTAGAACCCCCCCTGAGGCAGCTGTTCATTTTAAGGAGGAAAGTAGGACATCACCTCACGCCTCTGTGATAGTGGTCATTTCTGACCCAGACCCCACCTGTTCAGGAAATGAAACTTTCCCTCATCTTTCTTGGTAAACATACAATGCAGCATTTTAGCAAAACAGGCAACTTTAAAGCTGGCGGGAGCAGTAAGCTTCTTCCAGTAGCGGTGCGATGGCCACTAAGGATAGTTCCATGTCTCGTCCCTGGCTGTACATTTGGTAAGCAGGAGGGTGCTCACTGCCACCTTTCTTGATTGTAGAGGTGATGAATCTGACCGCCAGTGAATGACAACAGGGCACACAGCAACAGCCACAGACCACCATGATCCCTAAAAATGTAGCCACAGACACTAACAGAGAGATTACTAACGTTTTCCATTTACCAAATGTTTGAAAACCATTCTTCTAAAGGGTTCTCGCTGCCTGAGTGTTCGTGCATGGTCTTACTCAGTCTTCTCAGTCCCTCCAGTGCTCTGGTCACCGATCCGTTCAGGGCAGTGTTTTTAGGGATGAAAGTACAACATTTTTCTCCAATCATAGCACAGGCTCCACCTTTTCGGCTAATACCATGTCCAGTGCCATGCAGTTTTGTATGGCCATCAGAGAGGTAGGTCCTAATTGCTCAGCCAGACCCTCAACAGCATCTCTAGTTAAGTTTGCCAATCAGTTGCCCCCTTTAGAGGGAGACACAGGATAGTCTGTCCAGTAGCTTATGTGCATTTGTGGCTGAGTAGTCTGGGGTCCAAAATGGGCCAGTATAGGTGATCACTGAGCTCCAGGTCGGGCAACAGGCCTCCAGCGCATGCAGTTTATCCATACATCTTTTTTGGTTAAATGCCGTCATACACAAAAAAAGATCATACCCTCGCCAACTGGCCTGGTGTTCTCCACACGCTATGACACTGCACAGGTCAAACTGGAAGGTGGTTGCCTCGCCCAAGGTGTAATTCAGTTTGATGCCCCCCGTAGTTGGATATGCAACAATCTGCACATACTACTGAAAGATGTACAAGTAAGATCAAGACCAGAACACTGCAGAGATTCCCCTTTTTCTATCAACTTGATTGCAGAGATTTCTGTTTTCCGTTTGGGCTGCCAGTTTGAACTGTACCTGTTGGTCTTGAAAAGTTGTTTAAATAAATTTATGTTAATATAAAAAGGTCACTTACCAATTATATGCCTAATGTGATGATTTTTTCCTCCTCCTTTGGTTTTATAAGTCTGTGTGCATTTCCTGTCATTAAGTGACCTTGTACTAGTAACTAAAGTTATCAGTTTTCAATCTTATACATCTGTAAAGTAACCCATATTAGTTATACATTAACAAACACACACTATCATTCATACAGCAGACACTCACTCACACTCTAACATCATTCATGCAACAAATTTATATGGCATTTATTCAATTCAATTCAGTTTATTTATATAGTGCCAAATAACAACAAAGTTGTCTCAGGGCACTTTACAGAAACATTCACATACATAAAAGCCAATTAGTTGTCATGCTTTTGCCCCTCACAGCCTGTCATTTTTGTGTTTTTTCCTGCCAAGCTCTGACTATTCCTGTCACTCACTCTCACCCAGCAATCAAGCTCATGCTTTACCCCTGTTCTCCACCCTACTTAAACTCCCTGCGTTCACTCAGTCAGTGCCAGATTCTCGAACCTTTCAAGCAGTAGAAATCCAGCATACCTGATCTTGTCTCTTGCTATGACTCCTTGCCTGTTTTTGACTCCTCACCTTGCCTGAACTTTCTTGGATTTTGTCTGCCTATCTGCCCATGGTTTCTGACTCTGTGCCTTCCCCTATTGACCACGTCTTTTGGATCACGACTCAGCCCTGTTCTCGCTTGTCCTCTTCTATGGTTTTTGACCCCTGCAATGACTCACAGACCACAATTCTGGATTTCCCTATTCTAGACCTCAAGTCCATTAATCTGCTCCACTGCAGCAACCTGCTCTTCTGGAGGGACATCACCAACTGCAGTGTGACTACAGACTGCTGTAACATCAAGACAGAAGTTTAGTGCAGACACCAACATTCACTTGCACGTCCAAAACTTAGTCAAAGCCACTAACTCTTCTGTCTTGACAGATTGGACCCGGCCCAGGACCCAGACCTCCACCAGAGTTTTTCCTGTTCACAATAAAATAGTTAAACTGCTCTTGGGCTTGTTGTTGTTGTTGTTGCTGATCCAAAACCCAGATCTTGTCATTAGTAAAGTTCTCTATCTAAGGAGTCATTACTAAAGTTCTCTATCTAAGGAGGCCAACAGACAAGTTGAATCGTGTAATGATATTTCCCTATACCTTCCTAACTAAGGTTCTTGTTTGTCCCTCAACTTATAAAAACACATTTCCATCACTGCCGATTCTAAAAAGCTATCAATCCCTGTCTTTAACCATAACAGCTCCATATGGTCATCTGCAGGTATTGTTCTTCTAGATTCGTTCTAGGAATCATCAAAATCATCTTTTTTTTTAAATATAGGTGTTTATTTTAAGCATTCTGCCTTATCAAAAGCACAGCCTCAAGCCCAAGAGAAAAAATAAAAATGTTGCTTGGGGATGTATTGCTGACCAGTCTGTTTTCAACTACAGACCTAAGGAGGCTATAATAAACAGAAACCCGAGGTCATCAACTTCTTTCGAGGAGTTAGCAAAAAACTCCCCACAGGCACCCAAAAACCCAGTAGAGTTTTCTTCGAACTGTCACATGACCACACCTCTTGACGCTTTCCAGACATCCAAGTTTTAATGTGTTTCTAGTAAACAGCGACGGGCAATTACACCTGGAACATCAGCAAAATGACATCACAATTTTACATGGGGCTTTAAACCTTCAGCTACGTCGGATCCTTTGCATGTTATCGACAAACAAACAACAATTTATATACAGACATTTAAATCAACTGGACAAAGCTTAAATTTTAGAGAAAAAATTGTTAGTTAGCTTGCAGGTCCAGTCTTACTTTTTCCAGTGTGGTCACAAGCTTTTCACACTGGTGTGGTTCTCCTTCGGAGATGCAGTCCGCCATGTTTATTCCTTCATGTGTGATGAGGTGATGTTGGGGGCTTCTAGTACTTTATATAACTTGTGTTGTCTTAAAGCGGTCATAGTAAAGCATTATGAATTTACATATGCCACTACACTGTGTGATTAATATCAGTAGGGCCTGTCCCATAACAATGTGTGCTGTTTTTTTAAATTAATTTTGCAATCCCTACTGCGTGTTGTGTGCATGGGGGTGCCGTTTTTCCATATTATCCATCATTGTTGATAAGTACTGTAGTACCTTTCTCTCACCCCCTTTTTTCTGGAACAAAACACTATTTATGGCTAATTTTGTTATAGAAACATCTAGAAAGAAGTGCAAGTTGTAATCAGGTAATGTTAGTTCAGCTGCAGATGACGTGCTCTTTGAGTTTTATGAAGGCTTCTTCAGCTTCCTGTGTCCATATCAAAATGTTGTTCAAGTTTCTCATGCCTTGCTCTTTGACCAAATCCCTCAGGGGTTGTCAAATCTGTGTATTCAGGAATATACCCTCTGATGTACCCTGCTAGGCCTACAAAGGAAAGCATGTATTTTACACATGTCAGTTTGGGGTGTGTCAAGATACTCTGTTTATGAGTTTTGGACATGCTAGTGGTTCCTGCAGAGATTATTCATCCCAGGAAGGAGACCTGATTTCTGCCAATCTGTAATTTATTTTTACTAACCTTAAAGCCATTTTTGTGTAGATGTTCCAACACCAACCTAGTTGCTTCTATGCAAGTGTCAGGCGTGGGTGTTGCCAACAACAGGTCGTCCACATATTGGATCAGTCTGGTGTCTCTGGGAAGAGGGCAAGACTGCAGTACATCTTTTAACACCTGATTAAAAGGTACCTGGAGACAGAGCAAAATAGCGCCACTGCTGTCCTTTATATGTAAATGAGAATAAATCTGCAGTTTTATGCCAGTGGTGTGTAGGGTCCAGAGATGAGATAGAGACATAAGGATTTGGAACAGGTACTGTGGGTGTTTTTAATATTGCATTAATGGCTCGTAGATCATGTGCCATTCGATATTTACCAGTTCCTTTTTTTCTCTACAGGCAAGATGGGTGTGTTCCACTCAGACTGCGAGGGTTCTAAAACTCCTACAGTCTGCAATTCCTTCTTCTGCTTGTTGTTTATGTGGGTATTGTGGGACCCAAATGGGTGTATCTGTGTTTACCTGAAAGGTGATTGGGCTGTACTGTGACTTCCCCACGTCCATGGGGGAGATGGCCCATAATCCTTCAGTTATGGAGGCCAACATTGCTGCGGCAGAATGATGATCAGTCTCGTCTCTCCAACAACTCGTGTTCCAGCATCAACTGTTCTGTGTGAGAGGAGATTCTGTATGTGTTACAAGAATTTGAAAAGCACAGACCTGGTACTAAGGTGGGAACCCAGTCCGTAGCTGCCAGGGAATGTTTAACTATTCCTCCCAGCTCCTTTGTGTTATGATTGTGGGTGGACCCAGACGAAAGACCAGAACTGAACAGAGACCAGGACTCAGATAATAGTTTACAGTGTTTATTTATAGAATTGTGGTTAATAAAGACATCAATGTGAAGGAACGGGAACACCTGGGGAGAGAGTGGGAATTTAAAGGGCTGTTGTTGTTATTGTTGAGAAATTGTCTTGTTGAATTATTCTTACGGTGTGTAGCAGGAAACAGAATGAGATGGTCTTTGGTCCAGATGATCTCCAGTGGCACAGGGTAAAACAACAAGTAGATTAGGCTAGTGGTGGAAGGCATCCAGCAGTTGTAGAGAGGCAGGAGGAGTCAAGCTCATATGGGACTCAAGCAGGGCAGGCAAACAGCAAGATCCAAACTCTGAGGAAGCACAGAGAAAAAACACAATATTAGTTTCCACTAATGCCCCTTTTTCACTGTTACAGTGCGGATCAGGTCAGTTCGGGTCGGTTCAGATCGGCTCGGGTCTGTTGTGTTTCCATTTACACTTCTGGACCGGCTCTGTAGGCGGGGACTAGAATCCAACTCGTCTTACCACCTGGCGGTGGTAGTGCTCCCTTAAGCTACTTACTAGCCACCACTAAACGTATTAGAAGAAGAACACCCTGAAGGTTTTGTCACATGGTGTTGTGGAAGAGATGTTATGCTTTAATGGAGTACCTCATGAGCTGTAACTTTTAAACCTGATTCATAATCCTACCTTACTGCCTTCCCTGCCTGCTTTAAATCCATGTGTTTTTCATTTTAGTATAGATTTTTACAATAAAGATGTATTAAAAATATCTTCACTTTTATTATTTACAGATATGCACAAGGTTCATGTTAAAATTGCAAAACATCACACTGTGCTGTAATCTTTGAACCTGCTTTTACAATAAGCTACAGACTTGAAAAAAATTAGATTAAATTTTGTCCTTAAATTTAAATTTTAAAGATTTGTCTTTCATTAAATTTAAAAACATAAATTTATTACTTATTAATCTAAAAAAGTTAAGTCTGGTCCTCTGGACATTCAAATAACCGATAACTGATAAATGATAACTGATAACTGTCTTTTCTGAATTTTTGACTGTTTTTGTCTCACTTCATCCTAGAACCAAAAAATGTATAACATAATAACAGTTGAGCAGATTCTAGTAATCTTTTCCTAGGATCCATTAAAGATCAAATGCAATTGGAAATTTTTCTCAACTTCCAGTATGAATTTAAACAAACACTATATGCACTTAACATTGTAAAATTTGTTTAGGAAATTTAATGTTCAAGGACACCGCTTAAGAAAAAAATTGTTAAATAGGAAAAGTAAGAAGTGAAAAATGTACAAAAATAAAAAATACTGCGTCAAACTAATGATGTCTGTCCCTTGTCTCACGGGCTTCATCCAGAAGAAAACGCACGTGTTGTTCCTGCTGTGTCTGTTTCAGTTCTTCACATTCATTCAGTGATGAAATAAGACTTTTCTTTACTGGACTCCTTTCTCTTTCTCTTCACTTGAAAGAAGAAAAAGGTGGTTAATTCAAGCTACATACTGTTTTTGAATAAATGCATAAAACAAAGAAAGGTGCAGCCAACAGCTATAACAGATATATTAATAATAATAAACTGATCAAATAAGAAAATGAAAAATAAATTGATTTAAAAATAATGAAAATAATATAATAATAACAATGGATATATGAATCAGAAAGTATTATACAGATGCAGATAATCTTTATTGTCATTCGCACCACATGTGGTACATGTGGTGGATCAAAATTATGTGCACAGGGTCCCAGTTACATCCAACAATAAAATTTAAAAGAAAAACCGTAATAAGATCTAAGATATGAGCTAAGAAAAACGTCAGCTAAAAATATGGTAAGCTCTAATAGCATAAAAACAATAAACACAATACGCCGAACAGCAGCACGGACATAAGTCTGTGTGAACAGACAAGCACGAACACAGAAACATGAAACAGATCAGCAGCAACATGAAACAGATCAGCAGCAACATGAAACAGATCAGCAGCAACATGAAACAGATCAGCAGCAACATGATGTGATTTTTCAGTGATTATCCTGGTTAGAGGGCAGCACGGTGGCACAACTGGTAGAGCTGCGGCCTCTCAGCGAGCAGGTCCTTGGTTCAAACCCCGGTCCAGAGGCCATTCTGGGTGGAGTTTGCATGTTTTCTCCGTGCATGCGTGGGTTTTCTCCGGGTGCTCCAGTTTCCTCCCACAGACCAAAAACATGCATGTTAGGCTGATTGGTAACTCTAAATTGTCCCTAGGTGTGAATGAGAGAGTGAATGGTTGTTTGTCTCGTTTGTCTCTATGTGGCCCTGTGATGGACTTGCGACCCATCCAGGGTGTACCCTGCCCCTTGCACAGTGATTGCTGGACATGGGCACCAGCGACCCCTGTGACCCAAAATGGAATAAACGGGTAAAGATAATGGATGGATGGATATCCTGGTTAGATATTCATAAGGCTGCACAAACTCGAGTTAATTTTGCTGTTTGACGCATTGTTTTGATTGTTTACTGCTTTTAGTGCTTACTGTATTATTAGTAGATGTTTTTTAGTTGATATTTTTCTTAATTCATATCTTAGATCTTATTACTGTTTTGCTTTTACATTTTGTTGTCTGTAACTGGGACCCTGTGTACATAATTTCATCCCAATTCAGTATTTATTCAACATTTTATTTTTTTACTTTAAAAATAAAATAAAATAAAGTCCTTGTCGGCACAAATAAAGTGATGTGGAACATGTTGCATCTGTTCTTACCAAGCACAGAAGGCTGCAACGTTGTGCTGCTCTGTGAGGTGCAACTGGGCTGTGATGGAGCTCTGTCAGGTGCAGACTCCGCTGATGGCGCAGGAGCCGGGCGGCTTGGAGGGTTTAATGTGGAGTTTAGAGATGAAATGTCATGCGCTGAAATATGTTCTGGATAAAATACAGTGAGAAACGGGACCAGAGGACAGTTAGCGTTTATGCAAATTAGCTTAGCATCGTAACACCGACGTTGTCCTATTATGGCGTATGCCTCTTTTGTTAGTTAAAAATATGTTCAGAACCGATGGGATGAGTAACTTAAAATATGTTTAAAGTTAGAAAACACTCACCATCTTCTATAATTGATTCAAGTAGGGCAGTGGCTGTGTCCAAACCACCCTCCAATCGCTCCATCTAGCTCGCTTTGACTTTTTTCGTCGGCCACCAAGCATAACAACACCTGCACTTCTGCATTTGACCACGGCTTTGATATTATTGTTTTTGTATAACTTCAAAATACTAAAAGATACGCTCCTCACGTTATCGTTAATGGCAAGCGGTAGAGAAAAAATGGCAGATTGGGTTGTTTGGAAAGAATCCACAGACTCCTCCCCCCGACCATTCAGTGACCGACAGTGTTTCTGACGTCACGGCTCGGCTCGCTTGGACACCTTGAGAAGCTGGGCCAGAATTTAGGGAGACGAGCTGGTTCCAGGAACAGTGGAAAGACCTCAAACGCGCGTGAAGCCGGAAATATCCGACCCGCGCCGTGATAGTGGAAAAGGGGCATAATATCGGAGATAAATTGGCCAGAACACAACTACCATTGGTAGGCAATGTCCCAGCGCCTGCATAGTGGTTCCTGAAGCTTCTTATACTCTTTCTGGGTGTTGAGTTGATCATCTGCAGCTGTTGCCAATTAGGAGTGTAGAGGAGAGAGGAAGGCAGGGTGCAGGGCTGGGAAATAACGGTGGGTGTAACCAAGGGAGGCTTCAAATGGAGACATACTAGTGGCAGATGATGTGTAGGTGTTGTTGGCAATTTCCACCCATACCAGGTGTTGGCTCCATGTGGAGGGGTTGTCCTCTACCACACACCTGAGGGCAGCCTCTAGTTCTTGATTAGCCTGTTCGGCCTGACCATTGGACTGTGGGTGGTATCCTGAAGTTAGACTGACAGAGGCCCCTAAGGAATTACAAAAGTTCTTCCATACCTGTGATATGAATTGGGGCCCTCTGTCAGAAACGATGTCCGATGGGATGCCGTGAACTCGAAAAAAACATGTTGGACCAATAGCTGGGCTGTCTCCAAGGCCGAGGGAAGCTGGGGCAACGGAACGAAATGAGCTGCTTTAGAGAATCTGTCAATGACAGTGAGAATAACAGTTTTACCATCAGAGGGGGGCAAACCAGTAACAAAGTCTAGAGAGATATGGGACCATGGGCAGCTAGGGGTGGGAAGTGGCTGTAACTTTTCCAGCTGGGGGTTGGTTGCCACTCTTACTTCTGGCATATGTGGGGCAAGCGGCTACATAGTTCTTTACATCTTCGTTCATGGAGGGCCACCAGAAGTGTCTCTCAGTCAGAGCTAACATATGGGTAACACCTGGGTGACAAGAAAGTTTATGAGTGTGGAGCCAGTTGAGTACCTTAGCCTTGACACTGGTGGGTACAAACATAGTGCCAGTAGGACCTGTCCTTGGGTCAGGTTCAGACTTCTGGGCCTCTAGGATGTCTTTTTCAATGGACCAGGTTGTAGATGAACAGATGCTGAGATATATTCATCAATTAAACGGGTTCTTCATTTTTCTGGACTGAATAAAACGTGCATTGAATTTAATAAAAATGTAACGTGAGACGTTATTTATCTTTGACCCATCAAAATGAATGTGGCCATTTATTTACAGAATCAAAGTTTAACATCAAACATTTACATTAATTTGGCAAATTGAAAAATAACAACATAATTAATCAGCAAGCTGTACAATTAGAAAACCATACGGCGATGGTTGAAACTTTACACAGACATTTCTAAAAATATCTGTCAATGATTTCTACTTGATAGAAGAATTTTTAAAGATGGAAAGATGAAGTTTAGTGGGAGTGAAAGATGGATGAGGGAGAATGTGGTGTGTATGAATGAAAAGTGTTGACAGGACGACACCCTCCATCCGACCCAGCTTTTCCTCGGTACGCTCAGTAGTGGACTAGACTCATTTACCTCTCTGACGATGAATCAGAAGAAGAGGAGCTCCAGTTAACGCTACCTTTCAGCGTCTCCATAGGATGGCTGTGACTCGTCCGAAGTAGTGACGATATCCCGTCTGACACAAGTTCACCTCAGCCAGTGGACCTCACATGAGTGGGGTTCGTCCGAAGTCCACTCAGAGGTGAAGATGTTATAATCCCATAAAACTCGGAAGAGCTCTATCATGTCAGGGTTTTCCTGTTTCCCAGCCAGACTCCAACAGAACTTCACAGAACTCACAGAACTGAGAACTGGGCACATCACAGAACTGCCACTTCACCGAACATCTCAGAACTGCTACCACACAGAACTGGGAGAACTAGGAAGTACCGACATTTTAAAGGGCTCTATTCCCGGTTCATTTGGGAGTCCCTGATTGGTCAATGTCGACCAGACAGGGGTGTGTTTTGTGATGTAAGGTGTTATGGAAAGTCAGAAACCAGCAAGAATGTTATGGAACAGGTTGAAGATGTTTCCCAGACAGGAGAGAGAAATGTTTGGGCGAGTTTGGAGAAACAGGTGCCAACTTCTCTGTTTACGTCTGAGAGGATTTAAAACAGGACAGTTGTTCCAACACTTGTCTGCTTCGACTCCTGGCCTTGGAAAACGTACACTGCTCATTCAAAGACAGAAATCAGAAAATGCATAACTACTCTGTAACAGGCCTTAACATGAATTCTAACTTTGCATAATCAACTCAAAAATCATTGTTACTGTTTTACAGTTAATAAAATTGATTAGTTCACTGTAACATCTAAAATGTTTGAACTAAAACACTTTGATTATCAAACATTTGTAAAACAGGAATGATAATAGAAAAGAGAGTGTTCTTTCACTTGAATTTTCAAGAAAGAAAGTCTCAGGATGGGTGAACCTGTATTTCTGGATTCAAATCAATGAAATTACAGTTTCTGTCCCACTAGGTTCTTAAGGTCAAGGGTTTTGACCTTAGGCTTAGTTTTGACATCAGGTCAAGTTCACTACAAGGTTAACGAACCGACCACACAGGATGAGGGTAGAATGTTTGGTTCCTGTTCGGTGTCCTCTGGTGGTGAGAACTGGCGAGACAGGGCGTCAGCCTTCACATTTTTGGAGCAAGGTCTGAAAGTTAACACAAAGTTAAATCTCATAAAAAACAATGACCATCTAGCCTGTCTAGGGTTTAATCTCCTGGCCTTGCGGAGATAAGTGAAGTTCTTGAGATCAGTCCAAATGAGGAATGGTGTGTCTGTGCCCTCGAGCCAGTGTCGCCACTCCTCCAATGCCAACTTGACGGCAAGGAGCTCACGGTTGCCTACATTGTAGTTCTGTTCAGCAGAGGAAAGGCGTCAAGAGAAGAATGCACAGGGGTGCACTTTGTTGTCAATAGGTGACCTTTGAGACAAAATGGCTCCTACGCCAGTGTCTGATGCATCAACCTCAAGGATAAACTGTCTATTAGGATCAGGGTGGCAAAGAATAGGGGTAGAGGTCTCTTTAGCTCACCAAAAGCCATTTCTGCCTCATGAGTCCACTTAAAAGTCCGCAGGGTGGAGGTCAACTGGGTGAGAAGAGCAGCGATCCTGCTGTAGTTCTTGATGAACCTACGGTAAAAGTTGGCAAAGCCCAGAAATCGCTGCAGTTGCTTTTGTGTCTCAGGTGTTGGCCATTCCACCACTGTCTTTGTTTTCTCAGGATCTGTGCGGTATTGTCCTCCTTCAAAAATAAAGTCCAAAAAGGAGACAGATTGTACATGAAATTCACATTTTTCGGCTTTAACATACAGTTGGTTCTCATATAATCATTGTAGGATGGTTCTGACGTGGTGAACGTGTTGCTCCTCATCCCGTGAGTAGATTAATATGTCGTCCAGGTACACAAATACAAAAACATTCAAAAAGTCTCTCAAAATGTCATTAACCAATGTTTGAAAAACTGCAGTGGCATTGGTGAGACCAAATGGCTTGACTAAATACTCAAAATGTCCCAGGGGGGTCTTAAATGCTGTCTTCCACACATCACCTTCCTTGATTCGGACGATGTGATCAGCATTACGGAGATCCAATTTGGATAATATTTTAGCAGAGCGCAATTGTTCATGGATGGAGTCTATTAGTTGTAAGGGATATTTATTCTTAACAGTGATCTGATTTAATCCTCTACAGTCTATGCAAGCACGTAAGGTCTTTTTTTTTTAGCCACAAAGAAGAATCCTGCCCCAACAGGGGAGGAGGAGGGAGTAATTTTTCCAGAGTTCAATGAATCAGAGATATACTCCTTCATAGAGTCACGATCTGGACCAGATAAATTGTAAAGGCGGCTAGAAGGAAGAGGAGTCTCTGGTAGTAAATCAATTGTACAATCATAGGGACCGTGCGATGGTAATGATAGGGCCTTTTGTTTACTAAATACAGGAGCAAGGTCATGGTATGCTGTAGGAATTTGAGACAAATTGACCAGATCAGATGCCTCAGGACGTTTAATAGTAGAAGGAACAGCAGTTCTTAAACAGTTCATTAAACAGTGTGGGCTCCATTGTTCTACTCTTTTAACACTCCAATTATTTACGGGGTTGTGTTCTCTGAGCCAAAGAAAACCCAGGATAAGCTGTGTAACGGGGGATTCAAATACAAAGAACTCACTGTGTTCATGATAGTTTCCAGAGATCATGAGATGTATCGGTAGAGTCTTCTTAAGAACTGAGGCGAACTTCTGATCCGTTAGTCCCGTCAGTGGAGTGGTAAGAGGTTGTGTAGGGATGGATAGGACCTCAACCAAGTCCTGGGTAAGGAGGTTCTTCTCAGCCCCAGAGTCCACTAGAGCAGCAACCAACTTACTTTCTTGATCAACAATAATGGTGGTGTTAAGTTCCAAGCGAGAGACAGGAGAAGAAGAAGAGTTTCTCACCAATATCTCCTGTCTTATTGGTGAGAGGAGCCGTTTCCCAAGAGCGGGCAGCGAGCAATAAAATGTCCTTGTTCCCCACAGTAGATGCAAGCTTTATTGTTAATTCTTCTTCGTCTTTCTTCTGGAGAGAGGCGAGTGCGACCCAACTGCATTGGTTCTGGTTCTGAGTTGGGTTTGCACTCGAGCACTAGTGCAGGTGGTTGTATCAGCGTGGAGTGAAACCCAGAAGCAGTGGAACTCTGGGAAACATAGTCTCTTCTATTGAAAACAGGTTGATGTTTTGACATAGAGGAAAAAACGAAAGTAGGTGAATTCTGGGAATCGTAGTTTCTTTCCCACCTTCGTTCTTGTAGCTGATTATTGATACATGTAGCCAACTGAATTAATTCATCTAAACTTTGTGGCTCTTCTAGTGCTGCCAAATGGTCTCTTATGGAGTTGAAGAGAGAGTGTAAGAAAGTACCTCTGAGTGCGACCTCTCCCCACCCGGTTCAGGCGGCAGTGACTCTAAACTCCAGAGCATGAGCAGTAACAGAGTGTCTGCCTTGTCGAAGGGTGAGTAGACGTTTAACTGCTTCTGCTCGTTGGAGGGGTTGAGCAAACACGCGAATAAACTCTTCTAAAATAGAGGAAAATGTTAAGGTACTGACAGGGTGAGAGGATAAATGAGCATGAGCCCAACGTAATGCATCCCCCTTCAGCTGAGTGATGAAAAAGGAGATTTTAGCAACATCTGAAGAATAAAGACTGGGTGCTCTCTGAAACGTTAGTTCACATTGAAGTACGGAACCCCCACACATTTCAGGCTCTCCACTAAAAAGTTCTGCCGGTTTCAAATCTTGCTCTGTGGTGGTCATTTGGGGAGGATTATGAATAGGAAGACTGACTGTCAGGGTTTTCGAGGCAGATCAGAACAGGAGAACCCAGTTGCGCAGGCAGGACTCAGGAGGCAGATGTATAAAATAAAATACTTTTAATAATAATAATAATAATAATAATAAATCAAAAGGCTGACATGGCAGCAAAACTTACATGGACTCAAGAATTAAGATCACACAGGCAGGACAGGACAGGCTATACCCAACGACGAACCG